>NC_137869.1:44138397-44475897 GCF_963924005.1 Protomyctophum bolini
CTCTACCAACTTACCAACGTAGCGACATGCGTTATAGGGATGGAGCTCGTTCTTTTGTATTGATAAGTTAGCAATAATAGTTATCTATTATTTTGTGGAAAGACGGGAGACAATAAATTCTGAACAGAACCAGTATCTTTTATACTATGGGCCTTCAAATACAGAACTTTTCTCTAAGATATTTTTTTTACCAATAAAATATTAAAGAATCAATTAACTGGCTAATATGTATCAACACATTTAGACCGACATGTTTGTGCCGGCATGGATGATTACATTTATTTCTTTGATCGCCTCTTGTCTAGATTGTTTAAACATGACGTCATGGGCCGCTATGCTAACAGGCTTGATGCAGTAAGCCCATTATAAGCTTATTGATAACGGGTACTCAATAAGCTTGTTATTGGATTTTTTCGGGCAGCGGTTATCGAGGTCCGTCCCTAGTTATAAGATGACCCCCATAACCTTTTCTATGTCTGTCCACAGCCATGCTCTGGGACACAGAGGGCCCCCTTTTCCGCCAAAATAGCATTTGTTCTGCAACATTCGGCTCTGTTCTATAGATCCTTGGGACATTGGTGCTCTCTCAAAAGGGCTACTTCACCTCTTTTGCAACCAGGTCTTATTTTAATGATCACTTATTTCACTTACTACATGTTGTCTCAGTAAGACAGCCCTCCCCCTATCCACAAGGAGGAGCAGTGGACCAAAGCCTTATGGGAATTGTAGTCCAGGAAGGAAGTGAGCCCATGGCATGCAGCGTCCATGACATCATGGAGCCCCCATGGCCACTTTGACATACTAAAATATCTAAAAACACATATTACCCGCACGTAAAAAGAACCCAGGAAAGTGTTTCTTGACTCCCAAACATCATGAAAATAAGCAATGAAGTGGCCCTTTTTTTTTTAGCAGAACCATAATTAATTGGGCAGCAGAAGTACCCCTAACCCAGCCCGGGTTGTATTACAGGCCTGTCCTGTTGAATATGACCAGTCTGTGTCCATTTCACAGGGGGAATTCAAAGGGAAAAAAAACAACAGAAACGGCTCAACCTCCGACATAACTATCATCATAGCTAAAACGCAGGGAACCAACAGCATTTCTCCTCCCCCGGACACAGAATAGAACATAAATCAATCAATTCAGTTTCTAAACAGCAGCTTTTAATTACTTTTTGTTCACCTCCTTTTTTTTCTGACAAAGTAGAACTTCCAAGCTGTGGATCACATACATATAACATGCAGTTTTTTTTCTTTTACTGGTCTGTACACATGGCAATTCATTGAATTCAATGAGATTATAAGAAACTTTAATTTCCTCTTGATTTGAATACATGATCCGGTGGCTGTCTTGTATTATCCTTATACGTGTCCAGTCGTAAAATGCTGAAGATGTGTGTCGTCAGTCAGTGTCACGCAGAAACCTTGTATATCCAAAGCTGTAATCACTTTTCAGGAAATGGGAAATAGTGAACCTGTGTTCCACACTGCTTTAGACACATGCATGCCCACCTGCCCACCATCTCACATTAACACACACACACCTAATACACATTCCCAGTAGAGATATAGACACACTATGCCACGCACGCACACACTCTGCCACACACGCACCCACGTACACACACACACACACACACACACACACACACACACACACACACACACACACACACACACACACACACACACACACACACACACACACACATGACAGACATGACACACATGCTAGTTAAGTAACTCTTAGAAACCAGAGTATAGACAACAGAAAGGCCACATCATCATGAAATATTCATTCGACGTAATAAATACAATCACCAAGTTAATTAATTCACATCACCGCCACGTTAAAAACACAGGCAGCCGAACTGTTAATTCTCCGTTCATTCTCCTCATAGATGTTTCAAAAAGTATTTATTTCAAGACGTTTACGCCGCGGACAAAACCAACTCTTGTTGTGACAAATCAACAATAAACACAATTATTTTGGGCCGATCAAATAATTAGTAAGGAGAAAAAAAATCAAGGCAAAAAGTGTTGTAACCTGCCCTTTTTCTTCTTCTTAGTAATTATTTGATCGGCCCAAAACATTGCGTTTATTGTCATGATGTTTCACAACAAGAGTTGGCTTTGTCCGCGCCGTAAACGTCTTTAAATAAAATTAAATCTTTGAAAAGTCTATATGGGGAAAATGAACGGGGAATTATTTCCTGGGCCCTCGTTGGGGGCGGGACTTGCGACAGTCTATTGAGGCTCGTTACTTGGCACTGACAATCAGCCTTGTTAACACTGATCCTTCTTTCCTCATTGATGGTCAAAAAGGTTGGCCACTATATACTGACGTTTTAGGTGACATCATCACCTGTCAGCAGCCAATCACATACGGCTATTGCTGGGTGTCAGTGGTTCATCGCCTGTATAGCTGCGACGCCCCCTATTGTGAAATGGCTTAAAAAACAGCACGGAAATAGCGAAGTGCGTCACATCGCTTTTCTGTGTTTTTGTGCTGTGAGCTTGTAGAGCTGTTATATTTGCTGTTTTTTAAAACGTTTTGGACATTTACGGAAATATATATATATTTGTAAACAATAAGGACATGCCCAAAATAGGGACCGTACGTTAATCTCATGAATTGAAATATTCTTTTCCATATGTTTTTTTTAATTATTTTATTCTTTTTTTAATTTTTACTTTCTTTTCTTCCATTTCCCCTATCGCTCCCTGTCGGTCAGCCCCCTCTTTGCAAACCACTCCACTATTTTATGGCCAGAGGGGGCAGTATTGAGGTGTAAAGCTGCACTGCATGTATAAGTCACACTGCAATTTGTATTGTAGATTTATCAATCTACAAAAATGCACAAACTGTCACAAGCTGTTTCACGATAAACTAATCAAACAAGAACATTTGAAATAGCTCAACATAATGGCCTCCAGTACACTAATGTTCTTGGGTTTTGCCTTTTTGCCAATGGCCTTGTTCAAATCCCACCTGAGATTGTATTGCCACGTACTACAGGGTTCAAGTCATGAGACGGTGACTGTGGCCACAGTTAGACACTAGTCTAAATAGTCTTCCAGTCTGCTCTCGTTTGTGTCTATTGCTAAACAGCTGTGGGCAGTTGGGGAATAATAGCCAGTAAACGAAACTCCAAGTTGTGTCATTTTTGTGTATAGCTACTGCATGTTGTGTAGGTTTCTTTTTTTTTTTTGTCGTCTCTTCCCGTAATGAGCCTTTACAATCGTGTCCGTCTGTCTCACTGTGTAGCTTTGACAATGTTGTTGCGACGCGACCCAAATCCCGTTTTTCAACTTCCTTCCAATCCACACATTGTCGGTCTGTCACTCCGAGTGCGATAATCCGTTTATCGTAGAGTATCAAAGTCCTGGCGTCACTCCCGTCCTCCCCTGGATCACGTAAGTATTTTTGAGTGGTGCAACCACTCCAAGGAACAGCTTTTAGAGTACCAATAGGGGGTGCTGTTGCACCACTCGCTTCAGACTGGTCTGATCTTTTTTTCTAGTGACAATACCATAGGGTTATCTTTACAGTATAGTATCGTGTCATGTAGGGACCGTATTCCAAAAACAAAACCTCAGCCCGGTGACTCTGTGTCGATTATGATACGCAATAGTGACATTTTGATTAAATGTCTTTGTATTTGGTTCACGTTTAATGATTCATTTTCATGCTATCAGTTGATGCTTCATTATCCAATGGAAATTCATATCCAATGGAAATTACAAAAAAAATTAAACTGGAGCTTGCACAGAAAACAAATTTCACCCACTGTTTTATACCCGTAAAAACTTCGACGTGACAATTCAGTCTGGGTGAAAATCTCTGGGGTCATTTGTTTATTCTTTTGGAACACGGTCCTTATATACCACGATGCTATTGAGAACCTACAGTATTTTCAATGGGGAAAAAAAAAAAAAAGAATATGCAGGGCTTTCCTTTCAGTACGATAAACCGCCCATCAAACCGTGGTAGAGCTTGTCCTGTCACTACGGTAATCCATCCAGAGGCAGCCATTCAGTCACATCGCATCATCACTGCATAATTATTAGCTAGGGCATGTCCTCTCATTGGTCGGTTTTGGTTTTAGTTCACCAAGACGTCGTTGCTTTTCTTTTTTTTCCCTCTTCTCCGTAAATTAAAGGTAGTGTAAGTGATAGATTTGTTAAAAAAAAACATGTAAAATAATTCTATGATAGAAGTATAACAAGGGTCTCCTGTAAACAGTATATTAATATAACTACTGTTGTCATATAGCAACGCTGTAGCAATGGTTGTTATCACAATATGGAGCTTTAAAACAGAGATGGAACAACAGATGTTCAGGAGGCTGAAGAAACACACATTGACCCTGCCCTTCACGCCACTCCCCGCCCTCCACGCCAATCTACCTGTCCCTATTTAGACATGCCCAGTACCACCCAGAACCACTCCATGTTTCGCCCGTCTCGCTGCGTCGCACAAACTAGCCACTTTCCTACAGGCTTCTCGCATAATTCTTTCCGACAAGTGAACCATTTCAACTCAATGTCTGCCAAGGACTTATAATTAACTTATTTTTTATCAAAAAAATGTATAGCCTACTTTTTTGTTTTAACCAAAATCTATGACTTTCACTACCTTTAATGCTGCCAGTCTGTAACGTCAGAGTAGACACAGCTGAAACAAATCACCGTTAGAATGTCCACTTCTCAACCCGCGTCAACCTGAGAAGCGTTGCTGAGCTCCACTGCGTGACTGTATGTGGCCAACGTAATATGACAAGTCAAGTAAATAAAACCGAACCAATTATTGAGGAAGCGACTTAAAAGATTTGCGCAATTTATGAGCCCAATTTAAATATCGTGTGTGTGTGTAGCGGGAGTATATCCGCTCATCGGAAATGGCCTTGCTCGTATAGCTCGGCTATATTTTCACCGCGCACTCCACTGTCGGACAATGGAACATTTATGCGTTAGAAGGTCGCCTTTAGTGCAGGGGGTGTTCGACGTTCTTCATTCCAATAAGGAACCCTCCCACGAAGAGAGCGACAAAGCAGGGACCTCCCACTACATATATATTAAACATATTCATATTAAACATTCTCCATAGATTTCATGGAGATGGCTTCATAGACTTGTTTGACAGCATTTTGTTTGATCCACGTTTTCTTTTTTTTTTTTCTCCAGACATTTATCCACTTAAACCCTCAATACTGGGTATATGCTCCCTTTTCTCCTCTACATCAAATCTCTTCGCCGACAATAGCCTGTCAACTCACAACACGTGCAAGCTTCATGGACAGGCTATTTTCCGTGAATGTTCCCCCTGGCCCAGAAAAGGGATGCCTGCAGGGTTCAAGTGGTTAATGTAAAGAAAACTCGCGGACGCCTTGTCGTATAGCTCTGAGGATCCCCTTGGGGTCCCGGCGGGGACCCCCCCCCGTTGAAGAAGACCGACCTTTAAAGTCGACTAATAATGTCTTTAGTCGAGGAACATCCCTAAAAAACCACCGGCTCCGCAACATCCTTCCTTCCCGAAGAGGCTTAGCAAACGCTCAGAGCCACGCTCAGCCACGCTAAACCAACCAGGTCTGACTATACAGTATAAGAAAGCCTTTCTCGAGAAACTCAACAAATCAAAGTGAACCTAGTTGTTGTAGCGCCGTCCCGCGTGAGCCTTCTTGTAATAGCTGTCCTGCTCCAGCTCCCGGTCCAGGAGAACGAGCGCCGTCTTGCGGCGAACGCTGGCCGACTCCCTGGAGACGGAGCGCTGATGATGATGATGATGATGCTGCTGCTGCACCGAGGGGGAGTCGCCGTCGCCGCCCGCCGGCTCCGCCCCTCCATACTGCGGGGGGAGGAGGGGGGGCGGCGGCAGCTGCAGCTCCAGCTCCGGGGAGGAGCCTCCGCCGTGGTGGTGGTGGTGGTGGTGGAAGGACGGCTGGGAGTGCGGCCGGAAGCTGCTCCCGCGCGCCGCGCTGTCGCCGCGGCTGTGGGTGTTGAGGTCGTAGGTGTCGCGCGGGTCTCGGTCCCGGTCTCGGTCTCCTCCTCCTCCTCCTCCTCCTCCTCCTCCGCCTCCTCCGCTCTCATTGGCCGGTGGCGGGCCCCGCCACTCCCACGGGTTGCCGTTGGTGCCGGTCGAGGAGGGGGGCGGGGAGGAGGAGAGGGGGGGCGGGGTCACGCTGTGGTGGGGGGGAGGGGGAGGGGGCGGGGCTTGGACGACAGGATGATGGTGGTGGTGGTGGGAGTGGTGGTGGTGGGCGTGGCCGTGGGCGTCCACCGTGACGTAGGCGGGTGACGTCCTGCCCCCCCCGCCGCCTCCTCCTCCACCCGAGGAGGAGGAGGGAGAGGGCATGGTCTCGGAGGATTTGGGCGTGTCGGTCGACGACGAGGGGAGGAGCCCCTGCTGTTTGGACATGGCGATGACCTGCATGAGAGAAAATATTACTATAGTTACACACTCCTTTAAAATGTACTATTTACATTACTAGTGCCATATCACCCCTTTAAAATGTACTATTTACATTACTAGTGACATATCACCCCTTTAAAATGTACTATTTACATTAGACATATATCACCCCTTTAAAATGTACTATTTACATTACTAGTGCCATATCACCCCTTTAAAATGTACTATTTACATTACTAGTGACATATTACCCCTTTAAAATGTACTATTTACATTAGACATATCACCCCTTTAAAATGTACTATTTACATTACTAGTGACATATCACCCCTTTCAAATGTACTATTTACATTACTAGTGACATATCACCCCTTTCAAATGTACTATTTACATTACTAGTGACATATTACCCCTTTAAAATGTACTATTTACATTAGACATATCACCCCTTTAAAATGTACTATTTACATTACTAGTGACATATCACCCCTTTAAAATGTACTATTTACATTACTAGTGACATATTACCCCTTTAAAATGTACTATTTACATTACTAGTGACATATTACCCCTTTAAAATGTACTATTTACATTACGAGTTAAATACTACTCATACTACTGTATGAGAGTACTATTAGTATTATATAATTATATAATAGTAGTATTAGTATTATAAAATACTAAAATGTATTTATGTAGTACATTGCTAGTTAGTGTGGTTGCCTATTATAGGGAAGAAGACTCCAGTGCCAGCCTTTTAAAACATTTAAAACGTGCAATAACTCTCTATTCTCCCCTCCCGATTGGCCAGCGATTCGGAAGTCTTCCTAAGGCACCTGTGCTCTTTGCCCACATCTGATTGGACAGTATACTGTGACACACCCAACTCAACTCTTCTAATTGGACAATACTCCTAGTATACTGATAGGCA
This sequence comes from Protomyctophum bolini, assembly GCF_963924005.1. Lineage (NCBI taxonomy): Eukaryota > Metazoa > Chordata > Actinopteri > Myctophiformes > Myctophidae > Protomyctophum > Protomyctophum bolini. The sequence continues at coordinate 44,145,743 of NC_137869.1, forward strand.
TGCAACCACACTCGCAAATCCGCAGCATTGCGAGCGTGCTCTTTCTAGTTACACATTACTCCTTTAAACAGAGCCTTCATTTGTATTATTGGTAACACATGTGAAGGAAGTAAGGAAGAGGCCTAATTCCAATTGCCAGTTGCCAATATGGCTGCTGTGCATATAACCTATACTATGTAAACAAACAAACAAACAAACAAACAAACAAACAAACAAATACTTGCCTGCATGAGTCGCGGCTGATTGGTGGCCTGCCCCCCTCCCCCGGCGCCTCTCCCCGCCCCGGTCTTCTCTGTGATGGCCAGCCACTTGGCGCGGGTCAGGGCGCTCTTGGGGGACACGGGCGGGGGTCCCGCCTCGGGGATCATCTGCGGGGGCCTCGGGGTGGCCACGGCCCTGGCTCCGCCTCCTGGCTGTTGCTGGGCGTTGGCGGGCGGGGTGGCGGACCGCCTGGCGGGCTGCACCGTGGGGGGGTACACCGGGACCTTGATAGGGGGAAACATAAACATAAAGCGTCACTATTTTGAATTATAAAAAAATGTAATAATACCAAACTGGCCAAATCGTCAAGTAAGAAAGAGGCAAACATTGCGGAAATAGCTGATTTTTAAAACTAAGTCAAAAGTCTAACTAAATGCAATGCCTACACCAGTACAGGCAAATGTGATTCTTTTGGAGAGTTGCGGTCTGAAAGGTTTGGGAAATAAATAATGTATAGTTGTGTAGCTCTAACCCAACAGCGGGCAAAAAGTGGCGATAAAAATCTCCTAGTGGGCGTTCCTGTTGTCATTGCCATTATGTACACTATGCCATATAATTGTACACGTATCACCGTTCCGTGTGGAGGGTAAACAAAACAACAAATTAACGTGATTGGCAATCGTCGGACGATGCCGTCCAAAAGATACGATATTGTAATGTTTCTGAACGGTGTTCCTCCGACCACTTTTCGACTATATCGCCAGCTATCGCCAGTAGTTGCCGGGTCACATGCATATAAGACGAATAACGCACCTCCGGAAAATACGCCAGGCTGTCGCACCCGCTGTTAAAACCACTGTGTTATAGAGCACCGAAGTCTGACGTCAATATCGGTATAGAGGGCGCAAATCCACGGGTTCGTGTACTTTTTATTTGCATTGTTGGATTTGAGATCGCCTCATATTGTTTTTTCAACTGTGTTTGAAAAACAAACACGTCATCCCGGCTGTTTCACTCATATGGATATGAAGAATCAACTGAATGTGAGAGAAAACGCTAATGTTACTTCTACTGAATTAGTTACATGTTTCGCTAGAAACAGACTGTATCATATATATGAGTGACTGACATATTATGACATATGATATGATACAGAGACACCTCCCTGACAATAACACCACCAGAGACAGCTTGTTTATTTTTGGACTTATATGAAACGATTGTAAGATGACAACATGTTATTCTCCATAAGAGAAAAGACTTCCGTGAACCAGGGGATGAGCGAGTGACGACGCCGCAGGACTTCGGCGCTCTATACCTGAGAGCTGAGACTGGATCCTCCTCCGTCGTCCGTGCCCAGGGAGGACGAGCCCACCTCAGAGCCCTCCTCACTGGCCTCCACCTCCACCTCCACTCCTCCTCTCATGTCCATGGACCTCTGCTCCACTCCTCCTCTCATGTCCATGGACCTCTGCTCCACTCCTCTCATGTCCATGGACCTCTGCTCCACTCCTCTCATCTCCATGGACTTCTGCTTCCACTCGGACACCAGCTGCTGGGCGCGCAGAGGGTCCATGGGCACCTGGACAGTGCAGGACACAGTCATTCATTTTTTTTAGCGTACAAAAACAATAGCTATTCTTCTGCCTACGTCGTCATATGGGTATGTGGGTACTCAGAAAAGCGCTATATAAGTTTTAGAGCTGGGACTCGATTAAAAAAATTAATCTAATTAATCAGAGGCTTTGCGATTAATTAATCTAGATTAATCGCATTTTAATCGCATATCATTATTTGACCCGAGAACAGTGAGAAAGCAATTTTTTCAAATGGATTTTGGTATTATGACTTTATGAGTAAAGGAATGAATAGTGAATACATAAACTTCAGCAACAAAACATTGTTTATTTTTCATCAGGTGGTACTTAAACCAAAACCAACAGATCAGTGCCATTTTTGCCATAAAGTGGTCGCAAGTGGTCTACAGTTGACTGCAACCCAGTAAGCCAGGGAGTTTGTTATTTTGTCAGACTTGGACTTAGTCATATTGCCTCTGAAACCAGGCATCAGGTCGAGTGTAGGTTGCGACGTTGAAGAAGACGGAGTAACGTGAACTTCCACGCTAGCAGCAACATGTTTGGCATTGATGTGATATGTGAGGGACGATGTGCTGCGGTGATAGGCAAATTCTTTGTTGCATAATATGCATACAACTGCATTTCTGTCCACGCTTCCATCCGCTCGCTTTTTAAATCTAAATTTCCCACTAAATTTCCCAAGCTGCGCGTTCTTATTTGGGTCTGCATTCATGCTAACGTGTGCCGTTTCAGTTTGTTGTTATCGTCTAGTACTAGCGGAAGTGAATGCTCAGACAGCAATGTTGCTGCTGGGTGCGTCAGCATCTTAGGTAAGTGGAAACGTGCGCCCAGTGAGAAACGTTCCGGTTCGGCGGTGAAAACAAAATATGCGATTAAATGCGTTAATTATTTTAACGCGTTAATTTTTCTGTAGTTAATTAATCTAAATTAATCGCAATTAGTCCCGGCCCTAATAAGTTTGAGATATTATTATATGATTATTTGACCCTGCAAAAACGTGGATGTGTTTCCCAAAGACTATGATTATTGGCATAATTGAGTTAAGTTTAGAAGCCCTCATGTCCAGTTGGGGGTTTAGTAGCTGAAACTGAGCTGTTTTCCTGGCTGAATGACATAACTATGAGCTGTTTGGCAGGCTGTCAGTTGAATGGATGCAGTAGTATAGTGTTTACTGTTTACTTTCTGTTTTTCTATGCATTGTGATATGAATACGTAGTTTTTGTTGTATAGTTTTCATTTTTCACAAGAGCGATGGTTGTTGCAATTACCTGCACTGCAATACTTCTCTCACTATGACTAAATTAACCCAACATTTTTTAACGATAATATATGTACGCTCTGTAATGCAATTCCAAAGTACAACTGTGTTGTTTTCGCCCCGCGAAGGAATGGGCGGATTCGGCCATGCCTCAAAATTCCTGTATACATGTGTGTCTCAAAGAATAGTCTTCTTAGGGTCCAAGACAATAATATATACACTGACAACAATTGAAACATTACAATGTCAGCGTCTCACTCACACAATGCACAAATGCACGTTTTCATTATAGCAATTAAATTATAATAATCACGGGTTACTATAGTTACAACGGCTATACCTGCACGGCCTTCAGCCGTCTCTGAACAGGCTGGGCGGAGTGGGACAGGTGGGGAGGCTCCTCCCCTAAGTCAGCCCCGCCCAGCAGCATCCCGTTGACGTTGATGCTGGCCCTGGGCAGTGTGTTGCTGAAGGTCACCATCATCTCCTTCCCCATGGGACTCCTGCATGAGGCCACAGAGCAGCGTCAGTACAGCTGAAGGCACACTATATAACTTGTGTCCCGTGTTTACGTCACAAAAACCATGCATATATGTGTTACCATCATTTAGCAGCAATTATCAGAGTATAGTGTGTTGGTGTCCATGGGATTCACTCGCACATATATAGGCGCTGTTCAGTTCACACCTGAGAGACAGCTGTCGGCTCGCAATGCATTTCCAATGGGAGACACGTGGTTTGACGAGACAACCTTGTTCCATGGGGGGGGGGGGGGGGGAGGGCAGAAGACAGCCAGGGAACAAGCTTGTCTCGTCAAACCACGTGACCCCCATTGAAAATGCATTGGCGAGCTGTGCGACACAGAGAAGACGGCTGTCTTTTATTTGTGACTGATACCTATGCCTGCAGAAACACACACTGCCCTCTCACTAGTTATCACCCCTGGTCCTCTCAATATGTGCCATTTGACAATGAAAGTTGAAATTAGGTCAAATGTCCGCCAAATATGACATAAACTTTTGGCAACGCAAACATTTAATGCCATTGACAATGAAGGGAAAATGTATGTCATAATGGCTATAACCAATCATGTTGTACGATGATGTATGATGATAAGAGTGTCCCCTCATTTCACACGGGTATTTTTGATCTTATACTGCCAATCTCTCACTCAAATTATGCACAAAAAATAACTAAACTAAACTAAACTAAACTAAACTAAACTAAACTAAACTAAACTAAACTAAACTAAACTAAACTAAACTAAACTAAACAAAACAAAACAAAACAAAACAAACTAAAATAAAATAAAATAAAATAAAATAAAATAAAATAAAATAAAATAAAATAAAATAAAATAAAATAAAATAAAATAAAATAAAATAAAATAAAATAAAATAAAATAGTAAAAACCTAAATAAAAATTGAAGCTCCACTCACCTGGGCGCCAGCAGCTCCACGTCCACACTGGCCCTCTTCAGGGTCTCCATGGAGTCCTTCTCCCGCTGCAGGGAGGGCCTGCCGTGCACCAGGCCCTCCAGCCGCTGCATGGGGGCCCGCGGGGAGCAGGCCGAGGCGGTCGTGCCCACGGTGATCTCGTCGTTGCTGTCCGAGGCCGACGCGGGGCCCTTGTTGTAGACGGAGTCGTGGCCCCGCTGCGTCAGCGCCCGCAGGGGGTCCTCCTTGGGAGGGGGAGGGGCCGGGGCGGGCGGGAAGTCATCGGACGACTTGAAGTTGGCCACGGCGTGGAAGGCCTGGTAGAGAGAGAGAGAGAGGGGGAAAGAGAGAGAGAGAGGGATAGAGACCTCGTTTAGCAAAATCTGTCCGTCTTTTGATCAAGGTACACTTACCATTGAAGTGAATTGTTCCAGATGTCTGTTCATCCATCCATCCATCCATCCATCCATCCATCCATCTTCAACCGCTTATCCGTAGTCGGGTCATGGGGTCAACAGCTCCACCAGACGTCCCTCTCCAGAGCAACATTATAGTGACTTCCACCTGGGGGATCCTTCCGAGGCGTTCCAAGGCCAGTGAGTCGATGTAATCCCTCCATCTGCGCTTGGTCTCCTCCCAGTGGGACGTGCCTCGAGGACCTCCCTATAGTCCCTATAGAGAGACGCCCGAGAGGCATCCTAACCAGATGCCGAACCACCTCATAAGCTGGCTCCTTTCCAGGCCGAAGAAGCAGCGACTCTACTCCGAGCCTCTCTCGCGTGACTGAACTTATCACCCTATCTCTAAGGGAGAGATGCCAGCCACCCGTTGAAAACTGGAGGTTATGTAATAACCATGGTTATTTAACCAATGTTTGCGATGAAATCCGCTCTTTCGGTCAGGACCCACACTTCATGACCATAGGTGAGAGTATAGCAACGAAGATTGCTCGGTATAGACAGAGAGCTTTGCCTTCTGGCTCAACTCTCTTTTCGTCACAAAAGTGCGGTATACAGCGACCGCAATACCGCCCCTGCCGCTCCGATTCTCCGATCTCCTTCTCCGTGAACAAAACCCCGATATACTCCTTCACCTGAGGTAATGTGTATGTGAACGTCTTAAAATATCTTTTAGAGAATTTCTGTATGTTGTTATACTGTTGTTGCTTTGACTAATTAGAGTTATGGCGGAAGCTTTTGTGTGAGCTAAGAGTCTGAGAGACAGGCATTGTACCCCCGTCCACACGCACGCACACACACACACACACACACACACACACACACACACACACACACACACACACACACACACACACACACACACACACACACACACACACACACACACACACACACACACACAGGTAGTTCCTCACCAGGTAGGCAGCGATGAACCCTCCTATAAGGAACCCGACGTAAACGTCGGCAGGGTGGCTGCGGTACTGAGTGATCTGGGTCAAACCGGTCAGGGCCGCCACCATGGAGAAAGCAAACACCAGGACCGGCTTCAACAGCTTGGTGCTGTCTGAGATGGTGGAGTTGAAATACATCTGTATAGAGAAACACACATATATCGGAAAACGGTCAGGACCGGATTGAGGATTTGAGTTAAAATACATCTGAAAGCATAAAAGTCAGGGCCGGACTCAACAGCTTGGTACTGTCTGAGATATGGTAAAATACGAAGTGTAGAAACGCACAAAGACCAGGACCGGATTCAACAGTGTTTGCTCATGCCTAAAAAACAATATACAAAACATCTGTAAACTTAATAGTATAAACACGGAGGCTTTGTGTCCGTCCGTACTTACAGATATGTAAACGGCAGCGAAGGCAGACAGCGTTGCATGCTGGGAGGGGAAAGTTTTCCTGTGGAGACAGAAGAGATTTTTTATTTATTTAGTCATTATGCCAATTGATTTTGACAGCGTATAATCCAACCAATCGCTCTCTGCGGCAATTAAGTTTGGGGTCCACTCAGTTACCAATCAATCACCATGAGGACTTACACTAGATGGGACATCTGCATGCAGCATTTTGTAGCACCACATTAAACATTCAAAGCAAAACACCAACCAACCAACGCATGCAGGGGCAGAATTTATAGGCCCAACCCATTAATTATTGACATTAGAAGAAGAACACAACATTTTTGGTTTGCACTTTACATCAAGCCCTCCAAAGACAGCCTGAGATTCCCAGGCCTTGCAATCCGAGGAGATGGAACCTCAAAAGAGGTGCCAACTGGGACGGTCCTGGGACTTATTGATCACTTATTACCACCCAACAGTGTCCAGCCTCAACTTCAGAGCAGCACTGCTTTAAAGGTATATTCAGTGATTTCACTTAATTCAAATATCACTTATTTTTTTTTGTTTTGTTGTGATAATCCTCTCTACTATAGAGTGTGCTGACCATATAAGGAGTTCCTCCCTGTCCCCAGTTAACCCCTGGGGGTCAAAAAACCTTAGGTTTCGTTTTTGGCTCTCTATCCTGATTGGATGAAAGGCTTAGGTCCCACAGCCAAAAACGAAACCTTTTTAGATTTTTAGATCGCCTCATATAAGAACTGTTTTTCAAAAATAAACATGTCGACCCCGGCAGTTTCACTCATATGGATGTGAAGAATCAACTGACTGAGAGAAACGCTATTGTTACTGCTACTGAATTAGTTACATTTTTTTTATAGGATTTTCTCATCATATAGGTAGGGGCTTTTATGGAAATTCGACTCGACTGATTTGGACGTATATGTGATGTCAGATCAATGTCACCCTACTTTGTATAATTCCTCCCTCTCTTCAGTCTTCAGTTCCAAATTCGCATTTCCACTTTGTTTACAATGTTGTACATTGTTGATTTCCCAAGCTGGCATGTAATGGAAACAAGCCTGTGTTTATCTATCATCAGTATTTAACTCAAATATTAAATAAGATGCATATCAGCACCCCCACCACCTCAGGACATTGTGGCACTGCAGCTAAAACAGCTTCAGGAGTGAAAAGGAAATGCCATGGACTGGTTATATCAGAGTGGTGATTGAGGCTCAGAGCATTATAAATAAGTTTGAGGGATCTAGACAATATGATATTAAATATTAAAAACTTTTAAAATCCATGTTATAGCTGATTTCAGATGGCCCCATGTTATTCTCCATAGAGAAATTACTTCCGTGAACCAGGCAGAACCAGGGGATGAGCGAGTGACGTCAGGATTTCGGCGCTCTATTAGTAAACTATAAAGGACACCTGTTTATCTGGAACATTGAACCAATCAAACTAAAACTAAAAAACAAACTTAAATGCCATATCTGGCCCTAAAACATGAATATAAAAACTGGCAGAGTATCTGTTCACAGTCAAAGCAGAGACAGCTCACCATGACCTTACAGTAAATACAGAACGAGTGACCACAGTCTGGCCATATAGAGAAAGGACGACTATACCTCGCAGCGAGTATGGCGTTGTGGTCGGGTCCGGCGCAGATGTCCTTAGTGATGTAAGGGTTCTGGTCACATGACAGCGGGGCCAGAGTGTAATTGGGTCGACAGACTGTCAGGAAGAAGGGGGCGTGGTATCCCGTGGACAGCTGGATCACATCTGTCAGCAGAGCCGTCGCACACAAGCCAAACACATGCACACCTGGACGCCGAGTGACACAGAGAGAGGGAGAGAGAGGGGGGGGTAGAGAGAGAGAGAGAGAGAGAGAGAGAGAGAGAGAGAGAGAGAGAGAGAGAGAGAGAGATAATAATACAAATAAATGCTATTGAAGTGCCATTACAGCTGCTATACTCTACTACTGGAGCATAGCAGGTGTGTAGCAGCCTATACAATAAAAGACAATTAAATTAAATTGCACGTTTTCAACTCAATTCTCAAGAGAGAATCCATCTGTAAATCTGTAAATACACCTCTTGTATGGTATTGTTCTTCAGTGTCGGGAGGAAACCACCTAATTCCATTTTTGTTGATTTTTGTTGATTTTTGTTGATTTAAAAAATATATAAATCATTCAACAACACCATTTACGTCTGTGTGTTGGTTTGAATTAAAAGTAAAAAGCGCTTCGGACACAGCCTCTTAAAACTCCATTGGAACCTCAAACTGTCTGCTAAAGCAGCTAACTCCACCACCTGCACCTCCTGTGTAGTGTTGTTTTTGGCAGCAAATTTTGATTTTAATAGTCTTAGTCACATTTTAGTCACCTGGAATGTCTTAGTGTTAGTCTAGTTTTAGTCGACTAAATGTCACTAAATTGTATTTTGGCGGGCCTTGATGCCGTCGCAATGACAGTTTTTACACTTGCTGAAAATAGCTGATCTACAATCTCAACGCGTCACGACGCATTGTGAGCTGGTAGATCGGCTATTTTCAGCATGCAACCAATTGTAAAATGACTTATATTGGATCTCTTGTCCACTTTGTTGACGAAGTTGTCAGTATATTTAGTCTTAGTTGTAGTCACCATTTAGTTTCCATTTAAGTTTCCGTTCAGTTTTCGTCAGTGAAAAAAGGTAGTCGACGAACATTTTTCGTCCTGTGTAGTTTTAGTCGACGAAAGCAACACTGCTCCGTGTGAACACTTTCTTCCAGCATGCTGGGAAGTAGTAGAAGTGTAGAAACGCACAAAGACCAGGACCGGATTCAACAGTGTTGCTCATGCCTTACCCACGAAGCGCACGGTTCTGCGCAGGAAGGAGTTGAAGTTGCAGCCTCCGGCGTTGATGCTGCCCTCTGCTCCGCGTCTGATCTTCAGCCTGGACTGCATGCAGTAGATCAGGCCTTCGCCCAGCATGATCTGCAACACACAACAACCCTGTGAAGTCCACTCCTGAGCCCTGCGGGGTTTCTGTCATCAACCCATTCTTTAACCTGAGATCAGATTCTAAAAAATGTCTGTTTGAAAATGACAGTTTTCTGAAAAAGCTATATGTTTCTATGTCAGTCGTTCTTCGATTTTTCAGAAATAGCAGACCTACAAGCTCGTAGCGCGCCACTCGGTGGCGCGCTATGAGCTTGTAGATCTGCTATTTTTAAATAGCTAAAGCATGAGTTAAGCAAATGAGCTGTTGCTGCAACAGATGCCAGACCAGCTTCAAGGGACAGGATTCTATATATACAAGAATCGTGGTGAAATGAAAAAATGCGTTCTCTCCACTTTTTTAGGTATCCCCCGCGTGAGTTCCAGGCTACACAAACGCAAGCTGAAAGTGAGTGAGATACCGCATATAGCCTTCCATAGCCTGAGGAGGGGACGGGACATTCGCATTGGTTGAATCGAAGATTTCAGACTGAAACTTCAAATGGCAAAAAATGCCATTTCCAACCAGACCAACATCATAACATGTCACAGAGTGACTTGTTGTAAGCTTGTAGATCTGTTATTTCCTATTTTTAATGTGTTCAACGTGGAAAGGATTGACGGTCATATGCAAAAGGGAATTGTGATAATCTCAAACAATTTGCGATTAGGCCATTATGTAATAATAATTGTGACAGGCAGAAGATCTATACTGAATGTTCAAAGATCAGGTTTTCTGGGTGCAATTGTCAGCAATATTGTCAAAAAACCAACAAAAAATAAATAAGAAATGTATTCTATTATAAAAAAGTATGTCACTATACACTGACACGAAAACGCGTATTCAGGGCGGAGTCACCACCCCCAGGGTAAGTTGTGATTTGCTCTCGTTCACTGCAATGCAATTTGCGGCATTTCCAAAACAATATTGCGCAGAGTATAGCGATTATCAAACGTATTTGCAATGCCATACGTTGAAAGATCTGTTGCCCCGTGGACAAGGCACGTTACCTCCGCAAGTTAGATATTATCGGCATATAGATGTTTGTCCGTATGTGATTAAGGATTGGAAAAAGTTGCATTGGCAGCCATAGAAAATTCTACCCAGGGTAAAAAACCGGATGTGACGTTTTTGGGCATTCCTGTCTTGTTTCGTGTCAGTGTATACTGCACCTTTAGGGTTTCCGAACCGATTCTTACTAATGCATTGCACATGCGTGCGTGAAGCGTGAATGCATGCGGCCGTGCGTGGGCATCATGCATGCATGTGTGCGTGCGTGGCATGCGTGTATGTGTGTGTGTGTGCGTGCGTGGCGTGGCGCCTCACCGACGCCGCGGGCCCAGCGAAGGCCAGGCTCAGCAGCATGAGCAGGGGGATGAGCTCGTCCCCTCCGTCCACGTAGGGCATGCTGAGGGCGCGGTCGTGGCAGCGGAACCCCACCTGGGCGGGCTGCAGCACGTCCGTCAGCTCCAGGAAGTACAGAGAGGCCATGGAGGACGCCACGATGGGGAGCTGCACACACACGGGAACAGGGAGTGGGTATACAGAGGACGGGAAGTAGAGAGAGAGACACAGCCCCCATAGGGAGGCTCTCCAATGTTTAAGCACTCGGCCCTACTGGTTAGAGGGTGAACTGCAGGCGGACCCGTGGATTTATATGACGAGGGAAAACCCCCGTGCAGCTGGGCTTTTTACATTGAGCGCTCGGTTGCACTTTCGCATCGGATGCGGAACGGAAGTATATAGAGCGTTCTTCCGGGGTGCTTCAAAATGCCACTGAGCAACTTCCACTGAAATGAATAAAGCTCCGGTTCGGCCTCTTATCCTTTTATTGCTCTATGAGGACGCCACGATGGGAAGCTATACACAGGAACAGGAAGTAGTATACAGAGAACAGGAAGTAGAGAGACACAAGGCTATAGTCCAGTAGTCTCGCGTTTGCCGGACTGTTGCCTCTCGCCGTTTCCAAATGCTTCCGTCATACAGTCTGGAGCAAAGGAAAACTATAAAGTGGAAGTGGAGCCTCCTCCCTAGTTCCGTTCCGTCTTTACAGTCACGCACATTTATCCTAATATAAATAGAAAACATCTAAGCATAATATAGCTTGTTGCTTAGCAGAAAGGGAAATAAAAATGATCGAATGTAAAGATATCGGAAGCTCAGATTTCGGGAGCTGTATAGTTCCAGAGTCATCTCCGAATGCTATCTCTGTGCTATATAGGTGAGCCTCCTCTTTAGAAGCAGGTCAGAGTCAATTAATTCCAAAGGGCGAGTAAACATGAACACAGCTAATTAGATACAGTAGGAAGAATCCACACGCCAACGCTACTACTGTTGTAGAGTGTTTAAACGCAAATGTCTAGTCTACTTTTAGCTGTAATAGTTCATCACGATGATGATGATGATGATGATGATGATGATGATGGTACTGACCTCTACAAAGTAGAAACATGGCAGCAGGGTCAGGCTGTCTTTAGGAGCTTTCTTCTTCCCCGGATCTCTGGAGGACAACATCCTACACACGTGCGCACGCACGCACGCAGCCACACAAGCAAGCACGCACGCACGCACACACACACACACACAAAACGTTGTCATTTGCATTCACTGTGTATGATGACAGTCCTGAGCATTCAGGCTGTTGCAATCCTGAGCATTCGTGGTACATATGCTCGTAACACGGATGCTCAGGACTTGCAACAGACTGCAGGGGACTGTTAAAACAGCAGCTAAAATCATCGGCACAGCACTATACCTAGTCTCCACAACATCTACACCATGCCAAAAACATCATTAAGGACGTACCCTGTTCCAACTACTCCCTTCCAAAAAATCGCTACCAGAGCATCAAATCTCGCACCGCCTGTCTCAGTAACAGTTTTTTCCCCCATGAGGCAGGCAGTCAGGCTGCTGAACAGCTGACCTTGCACTGTAATGCACTGCCACTGACACTTTACATTGCACTTGCACTTCTTGTTTGTCTGTTGGCACGACTGTTTGCTGGCACTATAGTTGTTGTGTTCTTGTGTATATATTGTCTTTAGACTGCGAGTGCTTGGAGCCAAATTAATTTCATTGTATTTATACGCTGCATTTATATACGTAAACCTGAACCTGAACTGCCATCACAGACACATAATTTAGCCTCTGCTGTAGCTCTTGGCCTGGGCATTCCTGCAATCTGCAGGCCTCTCAAGAGTCAAGAGGGTGTCACGCTGGGCAAGACCTATATACGCTGTAGAGGCTATCATTTGTTTTGGGCGGAAGTATAGCGGGATTCTGGCGGAAGTATACCGCTCAAGGAAATTACGTTGACGCTTTTGCAAATCAGTTTACATTCTCCGCGAATGAAACAAGTGTTGTGATTGGTCGGGAAAATATCGTATCCGGGGGAAATATACATCTGGCGGATGTTCGGGACCGACACTTCCGACGATAGCCTTACGTTGCGACCAGGTTTTTCTCTTCGCAGATGAGTAAGCCTGGGACCAGCAAGGCTAAGTTGGTTCTCCATAAAGTCTGAATATGTTCGTACCAAATAACGTCCCATAGCTGGGGGGTACAAACATAATTGTACTAGCAGATAAATAATTAAGTGGTTAATGTAAAGGAGCACCCCCCCCCCCCCCCCTGTTTGATTGACTGAAACCTTTATTTCAGGGGAATCAAATTGAGACCAGGGTCTCTTTTTCAATGTATACAAAAATCACACACGTGTGAAGTGAACTGTGTCTCTGTTTCTGGCGCCCCCTACTGGTATAAATAAGTAACATACTCGTGCTCATACATACGCACAAACAGGTACACAAACAGGTACACGGACATTGCTGGTTGTAGGAGTGGTTGCACCACTCAAAAAGCACATTTACAGCAATGCTTTTACATATACATGACATGGACACCAGGTACAAAAGACCCAATACACAAACACATACACACAGAAACAAGACCTTATAACCAAATATTACAAAAAGCAGGTGCATACGCCTTCCTCTATAGCCAGGTCAGTTAAGAGTCTTTTGAAAATAGTAAATGAAACAAATGAACGCTGCAGCTACGGGGTTATCGATGCGATTGCGTGCCGGCGTGTGGGACTGAGAGCATTTATTAACGGGGATGTGTGGCTGTCGGGGCTTGTTGTTGTATTCCCTTCTAGCAGTTCATTTTCCCTCACGTCGATTGATCTCAGTGGTTCCTAAACTGTGGGCCGGGACCCCCAGGGGGGTCCGCAAATGATTATAATGCCTAATGGACAACATGTTCTAATTCAACAATAAACAATGATCAGTACTGTACCTGTCTATCTGATCAGTACTGTACCTGTCTATCTGATCAGTACTGTACCTGTCTATCTGATCAGTGTGTACCTGTCTATATGACCAGTACTGTACCTGTCTATCTGATCAGTGTGTGCCTGTCTATCTGATCAGTACTGGACCTGTCTATCTGATCAGTGTGTGCCTGTCTATCTGATCAGTACTGTACCTGTCTATCTGATCAGTGTGTGCCTGTCTATCTGATCAGTACTGTACCTGTCTATCTGATCAGTGTGTACCTGTCTATCTGACCAGTACTGTACCTGTCTATCTGATCAGTGTGTGCCTGTCTATCTGATCAGTACTGTACCTGTCTATCTGATCAGTACTGGACCTGTCTATCTGATCAGTACTGTACCTGTCTATCTGATCAGTGTGTGCCTGTCTATCTGATCAGTACTGTACCTGTCTATCTGATCAGTACTGTACCTGTCTATCTGATCAGTACTGTACCTGTCTATCTGATCAGTACTGTACCTGTCTATCTGATCAGTGTGTGCCTGTCTATCTGATCAGTACTGTACCTGTCTATCTGATCAGTACTGTACCTGTCTATCTGATCAGTGTGTACCTGTCTATCTGACCAGTACTGTATCTGTATATCTGATCAGTACTGTACCTGTCTATCTGACCAGTACTGTAACTGTCTATCTGATCAGTGTGTGCCTGTCTATCTGATCAGTACTGTACCTGTCTATCTGATCAGTACTGTACCTGTCTATCTGACCAGTATGTACATGTCTAACTGATCAGTATGTAGCCTACCTGTCTGTCTAATACAGTATGTACCTGTCTGTCTGATCAGTACTGTACCTGTATGTCTGATCAGTACTGTACCTGTCTGTCTAATATGTATGTGTATGTCTGATCAGTATGTACCTGTCTGTCTCATTAGTACCTGTCTGACTGATCAGTACTGCACCTGTCTGTCTGACTGATCAGTACTGTACCTGTCTGTCTCATTAGTACCTGTCTGTCTGTCTCATTAGTACCTGTCTGTCTGATCAGCATGTACTTGTCTGTCTCATTAGTACCTGTCTGACTGATCAGTACTGTACCTGTATGTCTAACATGTACCTGTCTGACTGATCAGTACTGTACCTGCCTGTCTCATTAGTACCTGTCTGTCTCATTAGTACCCGTCTGACTGATCAGTACTGTACCTGTCTGTCTCATTAGTACCCGTCTGACTGATCAGTACTGTACCTGTCTGTCTCATTAGTAGGCCTACCTGTCTGACTGATCAGTACTGTGCACCTGTCTTGTGCGTGTCTACCAACGTGTGTGTGTGTGTGTGTGTGTGTGTGTGTGTGTGTGTGTGTGTGTGTGTGTGTGTGTGTGTGTGTGTGTGTGTGTGTGTGTGTGTGTGTGTGTGTGTGTGTGTGTGTGTGCGTGTGTGTGCGTGTGTGTGTTTAACATACTAACTTATACATAACATAAGCCTATATTACTCCCATACTCACATTTTGTCAAATAGGCCTATACTCACGCAAAATGACGGTATATCTTTCATGTCAAGAACCCCCAAATGAATATCAATTTGGCCTCAGACCCCCATCTGAGAATGTTTCAAAACATATTATTCAAATTATTTTCACAATTTTCGCCAGACATGTTGTGATCTTATATATGATCTGCATCACATTTCAAATATCCGATGCATATAAAGAGGTGATTTTGATGCTATAGCCTATATAGCCTATATATATATAACACATCTTTGCTGAGAGTCATGGGGACCCCTTGCGGAACGCCCCCTCAAGCAGGCGGAGCCCACAGAGGTCCCCGCACCCCACTTTGAGAACCACTGCAGTATAGACGGTAGATTACACATGCATGTCTGCATGCAGGTAGGCCTATAGGGACTAGGCTTAATCAATGTCATCATAGGCTACAGACATTTCCACACATAACTTAAGCATGCATCTCACTGTCACCGACAGGTAGCCTATACAGTAGCCTGTATGCAGACATGCAGACAGACAGACGGACGGACGAACGGACAGACGGACGGACGGAGGCATATGTTACAGTATGTTATAATGCGATCGAGATAGTATGCTGCTACGTGTCTCGAGTCTCACCTGAGCTGATGAGAGAGAGATGAGAGCTTTCCTGGCTGGGATGCCGCTGTGTGCGCTGCGTTGTTGCGTTGCAGGCTGTAGCCCGTGTTGTTGTGTTCATTCATTCAGTCAGTCAGTCAGTCAGTCAGTCAGTCACATTGTTCTCTCTCTCTCTCTGGCTGCTGCATGCTGCTCTATGCACGGAGACAGAGCGCTGCGCCGTTTCCTATCCAAGATGAAAAGTATATTGCTGCTGCTGCTGTGCTGCTGTATAAGCGGACTCGATCTGGAGGGAGGCTGGCTGCGCGCGCACACACGCACGCACGCACGCACACAGAATTGTGGAGCGGAGCTGTGCGCGAGACTACACACGTACACTACAGACTCATCAATGCCTGCCTGGCTGGACGCAATAGGCTATAATGTGCAGCTGCCTGCATGCTTCCCACACACACACACACACACACACACACACACACACACACACACACACACCATGCAGACAGAAGGCTGCTACCACCACATCATTAACTATCACCACATTACACACTGCTGCTGCTGCAGAACGGTGTGTGTGAGTGTGTGTGTCTGTGTGTGCAGGGCCGGGTCTAGGCATAGGCGAACTAGGCGGTCGCCTAGGGCCTCAACCACTGAGGGGGCCTCGTCACAGGGAGAAGATTTTTTTTTTTTCATGTATCCCTTACATGGGCTACTGGCCACATGTGGCCCCCACCTAGCTTCTTAATTTTGATCTCAAAGTGCACCAGATTGAAGCATTTTCATGGCAAATTTACAATTTTTATCCGGCGTGGCAAAGCAGGAGGGGGGCTCTGTATAATATGTTGCCTAGGGCCTCAAAAGGCCTAGAACCGGCACTACCAGTTGACCTGTAGTAAGTCTCATGGTCGGGGGGGTAGGACCAAGTCTCATGGGATTTGGGATTTGTTTATAAACATTTTGGTATTTGTTTATAAACATTTGTGATTTGTTTATAAACATTTGTGATTTGTTTATAAACATTTGGGATTTGTTTACAAACATTTGGGATTTGTTTATAAACATTTGGGATTTGTAAGTCTCATGGGGGGGGTAGGACCACTTCCAGTTGACCTGTAGTAAGTCTCATGGTCGGGGGGGTAGGACCAAGTCTCATGGGATTTGGCATTTGTTTATAAACATTTTGGTATTTGTTTATAAACATTTGTGATTTGTTTATAAACATTTGTGATTTGTTTATAAACATTTTGGGATTTGTTTATAAACATTTGGGATTTGTTTATAAACATTTGTGATTTGTTTATAAACATTTGGGATTTGTTTACAAACATTTGGGATTTGTTTATAAACATTTGGGATTTGTAAGTCTCATGGGGGGGGTAGGACCACTTCCAGTTGACCTGTAGTAAGTCTCATGGTCGGGGGGGTAGGACCAAGTCTCATGGGATTTGGGATTTGTTTATAAACATTTTGGTATTTGTTTATAAACATTTGTGATTTGTTTATAAACATTTGTGATTTGTTTATAAACATTTTTGGGATTTGTTTATAAACATTTGGGATTTGTTTACAAACATTTGGGATTTGTTTATAAACATTTGGGATTTGTAAGTCTCATGGGGGGGGTAGGACCACTTCCAGTTGACCTGTAGTAAGTCTCATGGTCGGGGGGGTAGGACCAAGTCTCATGGGATTTGGGATTTGTTTATAAACATTTTGGTATTTGTTTATAAACATTTGTGATTTGTTTATAAACATTTGTGATTTGTTTATAAACATTTGGGATTTGTTTACAAACATTTGGGATTTGTTTACAAACATTTGGGATTTGTTTATAAACATTTTGGATTTGTAAGTCTCATGGGGGGGGTAGGTCCCCAGGGGGTCCCTGTACTGTACTGTAGGCCTACTGTACTGTACTAAACTGTACTGTACTGTACTGTAGCTACTGTACTGTACTGAACTGTCAAATCCGAAATAACTTAATGGCTATAGCTGCTAAAAACTCAACTTCCCATCATGCAGCTGTGCACAGTGTGAAGCTCAACAGCGCCACTTTGTCACCTGTTGGTATAACATAGGCTACACAGGGACAGACATAGGGACAGACATAGGGACAGATAGACAGGGAGGGACGGACACGGCTCCATATATGGTTACACCACTCACAAAGATGCACTGCAGGTGCTCTTTGGTGATACAGAAAAGATTATAGACAACAAAGGGTTTTTTTTTCCAAAGTAGTAGGCCTACTGCACGATTTCATTTTATTTCATTTTATTTCGCACATAAATCACAAGTAAGACGCGCAAACGCGGGAAGCGAACGCAGCTCGTACATATTTGGGTATTTTTAAGATTTTTTTTTAAGTTACGTTTTTTTTAAGTTAAGTTTTTTTAAGTTAAGTTTTTTTAAGTTAAGTTTTTTTAAGTTAAGTTTTTTTAAGTTAAGGTGTGTGTGTGTGTGTGTGTGTGTGTGTGTGTGTGGGGGGGGGTGTGTGTGGGGGTGTGTGTGTGTGTGTGTGTGTGTGTGTGTTTTTGTGTGTGATACAGCTGCGCCCTCTGGTGGCGGTCAGGTGGTGTAACAGCGGGACAGACAGACACAGAGACAGACACACAGACAGACAGACATGATCTGCTAGGTCTCATAGTTAGTGCTCACTGCGTTCGCAACAATACAGTACAAATCATAATAGATAACAATTCATTTGTCTTTCATAATTAATTTGTCTTTCATACTTATCTGATACACCCATGACGAAAAGGAGCAGGAAGAAGATATACATTCTTATAAATACCTGCCCCCTTTTCACCCAAAAGTTAGTTTTTACTTTAATGATTGGCACATACACATTCACAAATATAGGCCTAAAATGCAGACTTGCAAAGAAAAAGATTACAAGGCGCTCCGTCTTTTCACCAAAGATGGAGTGCCTTGGAATCTTTTTCTGTACAAGTCTGCATTTTACACCTTTTTGTGAATTAAGCAGTATAATACTACTTTGGAAAGGAGAAGGGGAAAAAAAAGCTATTTTGTTAATACATTTGTATTGTCACGTCACATTTTACAACTTAACCCCTTTTGGACGACTGGGTCAAATTTGGCACATACGAGTTAATGGACAAATATAGGCGATGTAGAAAAAGGAGGCTGTCAATGCCTAGTGGGTCAGTTTTGGCACATGCCAAGGTAGGACTGGAAGTACTTTGGCACCATCAGGTGGTTTGGAATTCATTTGAAAAAGCAGGAAGTGGAGATGACATTTACTTACTACACTTACTGCCCAAATCTGAGATTAGTTGTGCTAAAATAAAAAATACACACCAGCTAACTCGATGACTCAACTATAGAGATATTGAAGTAGATTACATTTGACCTTACTTTTGTCTGAGATTTTTGGCAATGTCTGACATGGCATCTCACAATACAGATAGTAGTAACTGTAATAGTGGAATAGTGAAATAGTGTAATAAGTCTAATTTTGTAACAATAATAAGCATAATAAGTGTGTATAAAGTGTACTAGTGTACTAATGTAATAGTGTAATATGTGTAATATGTGTAATATGTGTAATATGTGTAATACGTGCAATAAGTGTAATAGTGTAATTGTGTAATTAGTATAATAGTGTAATAGTGTAAATAGTGTAATAGTGTAATAACCCTAATAGCCTAATGTGCCAAATTTGGCACACACCTACATTTATATATATTTGTTTGTTTGTGCTAAATGCAAATTGAGTATCTCAACTTAATATAGTATCTGATTGATGGCAGAAACACAAATATATTTTATTTCATCATTAGAAATTTATTCCGTCAAGTTGGTGAGATTATGTCAGTGGTCAGTCTGCTGTGTGAGAGACACTGCGTGCCAGTGCAGTGAGAGCTGTCTCCATGGTAACAGAACGTGTTGTAAATATAGCATATATAACACACCTAACACGTTACTTGTTATACATGCACCCTGCTGTTGCGCAACGCATGTGTTTTGGTTGAACTTTGAGCTCAGCGGAGAGTCGGAGACACCGTGGTGTTCACCACCACACAAGACCACACCACTCTAGGCTATTTTTTCAGGCCAAGGAGGCCTTTAGCTGCATGAGTGAGAGAGACTGACAGATGAAGCAGGGACCCCCGCACTGATGAATTGGACTGCAGATTAAACCTTTTCATAGAGAGATTCAGACTTGTTTGTTTGTTAGCAGTTTTTATTTCGTTTTTTTGCTTCCACATTATGTTTTCCGTTAATATGTTGTTGGTTTCATGTCAATGTGTATTTCCACACATTTAACCACTCAGACCGTCAATATTGCTAATAGGGATTCAAGTGCAGCTTAATAATATAAAATCACACAAAGATTTAGTGACGGGGCTATTGGCAACGGATCCTATAGCCTAGTAACATAACTAGGTCCTCCCCCCCCCCCCCCCCCCCCCCCCCAAATATTTTGCTGTAAAACTGACAACTTATGTTATGTTGTGTACTTTTTTTTCCTAAGTTCCTATAGGAACGTAAAACTTAGGGGAAAAAACCTATAGCATCCCTAGATCTAGAAGCTCACAATGTATGCAACGTGTTGTGAGCACGGTGTATTCGTAGCATTGTGAGCTTGTAGAGCGGCTATTTTCAAATTGCCCAAATGTAGATATAGGGTCTCATGTACGTATCTCCAAAACTGGAGGGTCAAACTGAACAACCGACATGTCAATTTGAAGCTATGATTCCTGCATGCTTTCACGGAAAAACTAAAATAATATAAAAAAACAACAACAATGACTTGAAATGACAGAAATGGTCACATATTTGCCTCTGCATGAGATGTAGTGGAGTAGAAGTAAAATTGGAAATGCTGTTGCCCTGTTGTTGCCTATGCCTCATCATGATAGATTAATTCCTTACATTTATTATGCGTTGTAGCCTGCAGGTGTTTGTTTGTTTTACTATGTCTCGTTGAATGTTTCTGTCTGTTATGTCCTATAAAAAAACAATAAACAACAACAACAACATCAGCAGCTTCGACGAGTCTTGCTTCAGGTTGATTGATTGTTGTTGATGTCGGCGGCAGACATTTTGTATTGAACATACATGCACTGAAAACACAGTGGTGGACGAATGGTGGGTTGTGCGTCACAGAGTGGCACATTAATCATGTGGCACAGTTTATTTAGTACAACACAGTTCAACAACAATGCAATTCAAAGTGCCTTACATAATTGGCTCTCAATGTTGGGTCCAGGGGACCCCCCCATGGATAAATGGTGCATTTATATAACGCCTTTTATCCAAGGCGCTTTACATAGATTGTGCATTATACATTCACCCATTCCACACACATTCACACACCGATGGCAGAGGAAACCATGCGAGGCACCAACCTGCACGTCAGGAGCAATTAGGGGGTTCCGAGTCTTGCTCAAGGACACTTCGACACCAACTCTGGGGGTGCCCGGATTCGAACTGGCAACCTCGCGTTGCCCATCCGGCCACTCTACCCCCTGATCCACCGCCACCCGGGGTCCTTGGGGAGGTTCCAGAGGGAAAGTATAGTTAGCACAGCGTCACAATCATTTTAACTACGTTATCCATTTTGTGGATTCACAGCAGTTCACAGCATGGCACGACGTTATTGTTGCAGTTACTATGAAATTGCGCATTTCCCATCAGTGTGTCACGCCTCCATATATGGTCACGTCTCGTGACATATCACACCTCCATATATGGTCACACCTAGTGACATCATGCCTCCATATATGGTCACACCTTGTGACATCACACCTCCATTTATGGCCACGCCTCGTGACATGCGTCACGCCACCATATATGGCCATCTCCATAATATGAAGATCACGACACTGACCTCATCAAACCCTGGATAACCATACATGGAGAAGACTGGATCATCACCTAGATGAGCCAGCCTGCAACTCTATATCTGACCTCAAACCCTTAGATCTCCATATATGGAGTTGACCTGTTCTGAGTTTCCATATATTGATCTGACCTCATCAAACCCTGTATACACTCAAGACATGCGCCATATATGGCCAGTACATATAATTCATTCCGTATGTTGCTCTGACCCCGCATGCCAAAGCGCCAGCGCTCGCCCAGCAGTCTGTCGTCACTCAGGCGGATGCGTGCACAGTGCACACAGGGGCGATATATTATTATTATATTATGGAGGATGTTATTATTTTTATGTGAATTAACACTTGTGAGGGAAGCAGGGGAAGGGCCCGGATAAGTAGGAAGCGTTATTATTTGTGCATAGAGCCTATAGGCACGCGCGGCTGACACAGAGCATGATGGACACATTTGCACAAAAGCACATTTGGAAAATAACAAATAAAAATGGGGGTAAAAGTAGGATTATATTTTATATAACAGAAAACCATGAAAAACATTGCATGGATGCACCTGGGACGTATCCTCAGTGATGTATCCTGAGGTCACCGGGGGTTTCGGGTCTCGCAACATCATACCCCTCACTCAGACGACCCAGCCGGGGGTTGATCAAATCCCGACTTACGTCCCAGTAGCTACCCTCGATCAGTCCATCAGGGAATGAGCAATAAGGCCACGCAATCCGTTGCTCCGGAACTACTCTGCCGGGACTGGGAGAACCAGATTATGGCGTGTGGAAGGACTATAGGCTCTGTGGGTTGACTCCTGTCCGGGGCCCTCCTACGTCTCACCAGGTCCACTCCTGCTCTCACCAGGCCCAGGACCTGTGAGTTGCACCAGACTCCCAGCACCAGGCATGAGAGCATATCATGACAGAAGTAGCATGAGAATGATAACAAAGAAAATAAAAGAGTCAACGGAAATGCACAATAAATCATGCAAGGCTTTAAGGTTTATGGGTTCAAGGTTCGAGACTTCGAGTTCAAGGTTGTACTTTATTGTTACATCTTGTGTACAGGTACATAACAGTAACAGTAACAGTTATTTTTGCTTGGCTTCCTTCAGACAATGCAGCAGCAGTCACAGCAAGCACAGCAAACAAAGGGATAGAATAAACAGTGCAGGAAAGAGCGAACGGCTCCCTGTAGTAGCAAACTTAGGTTCCATAATATACAACACATTTTAGTTTAAAAAGGCGCAATTCGAGGCCATGTTCATAACGTCAGTTTAGAAAAGGTGCAATTTGAGCATAATAGTGCGAGAAGAGGGCAAAGGTGTGTGTGTGTGTGTGTGTGGGGGGGGGGATAAACAAATTGTTGTCATCGTAGTTGCTCGAGCTTTTCCAACCACGTTTGCATAATGAGGATCAATTACACCTTTCCATGGAAATAACTCAAAACTAAACTAAACAGTGTATGGAAATGCTGTGCCAGGTGTACAAACACGCAATACAGTGGACCGAAGGGGGAGCAGGGAAGGGTAATAATGGTTAGAGGAGGAAAAGTAGAGAGGACATCATTTGGAGGATTTGCGCTCAGGAAGACAGACTGTCTGAAGAAGAGACTTCACCAAACCACCTGACTCATCTGAGACTGAAACGTGAGTTCGCTTTAACCTTGTGTTCATTGTTCATTAGAAGTACCCCCCCCCCTCCTTCCTATACAAGGTTTTAAGATCATTATGTCCAAATTATATTAACCCATTTGGGACTATTCCTAATTTCCTATTCTAAAAACGCCTTCTGACCTAACTTTTCGGAACATTTTCAAATATTAATTCAAAACGTATGCTGCCAATATACTGTACATGTAGCAACAAGAACACCCAAAAGGGGTTAAAACATTTAGCAGATCTATAAAGCTCACAGCAGGACGCGTTGCGGCGTGTGCTGAACTTGTAGATCGGCTATTTTCGCTATAGCTCTGGTCCCAGAGAGACATCAATTTTCACGTTTGGTTCTTGAGCTAAGATATTTGGGGGCTTCGGCTTTACGTTGTTGTTGAGATTTTCTCCATTTTGGCACTTTTGATAGCTGCACTGTTTACTATAAAAATACATTCTATTCTATTATTTTTTGCCATTCTTATATGTTCAGTCAATTGCACTCAAATCCAGCCATTATGTTTTTTTTTTCTCTGCAGGAGAGTCTGAAGAATGAACGACACACTGGAAAATGGCACCAACTCCCTCCCTCCCGACATATCCGCAGCTGACGACACTGCCATAAAAACTGCCATCAGCTCAATCAACATCATCCTGGGTCTCCCCATCAACAGCTACGCTATCTGGCTGATCCTGAGCGGAGCCGGTGGGACGATAGCCTCCGAGTTCTATTTCCTCAACCTGATCGTGTCTGTGGTCACCTCTCTCCTGGCCTCTGTACTTTACTTTGTCTACCTCCCCGCTTTATTCGCGGCCATCTTTCTGTTCTACGTCTCCGTCCCCTCGTTCCAGTGTTGTATCTGTGTGGAGCGTTATATAGCGGTAATTCACCCCGTGGTATTTCTCAGGTGCAAAGCTCTTCGCTACAGGGTGGCCTGTTGCTGCGTTGTCTGGCTGACGGTGCTTGCCTTCAGCATCGGATTCACAGTTTATCCTTCAGAAACAGTATATACGGTAGGGGCTTACATCATGCTGGGCTTCTACGTTGTGTGCATTTCGGTGGTGTCTTTCTGCTGCCTCTCGGTCCTCAGAGCTCTGAAACAGCCTGGACCAGGAGAAGGACAGAGGGACGGTGCGGATGGGAACGACATGAAGAGAAGGGCTTTCAAAATCATTCTGACCAGCTTGATAGTAATGCTACTGACTATGATGATCTTTAGCGCCAACCTTGTAACTTCACTGTTCAAAAACAATATCCCACGTGTGTACAGTTACGTCATATATGCACTGACCACGACGTCAGGATTGGTTCATCCTCTGCTGTACATCCACAAAGCTGGGAAACTGCCGTGCTTCAAGGGGCTCTGAAGCAGGATAGATCTCTTACCAAACTTTATAGTTTATTGTAGTACAATTTAGAGGAGTGTTTTACTTTACCTGGAGTGTTTCCAATTGTTAATACTTTTTTCCATTACCCCACTATTTATCAGAGGCTAATATTGTACTACAGTAGGCCTATAATTATTTACTTTGTAGATTTTTGATTATAATTGCAAAACATACCGTATACATAAAACACTATACCCTAAGCCCTATACTTTGGCTCACAAGGCATCTCAATGTGTCAACTGTTGAGCTTGTAGATCTGCTATTTTCAAAAGATTGTTATAGATGTTGAAAAGTGAAAATGGTATATTTTTTAGGACTGGTAATGTTTTGTTATAGGCTACTTTAGCTATTGAAAAATAGCAGATCTACAAGCTTGTAGCGCGGCAGAAGAATCGTGAATATGTGGTGCAAATCTTTGAATATATATCCGTTCATAGCAAATGTTTTTAACTCGAATCCTTGCTTCCTTTGTATTATAGCACAATATAGAGGAATGTTTTACTTTAGCTGGAGTGTTTTCCTTATTGTTAATACTGTTTCCTTTACCTTCTCAGAGGCAAATATTGTACTACAGCAGGCCTATATAATTATCTACTTTGTAGATTTTTTATTACAAAACATACCGTATAGCCTACATAAAACACTATACAGCCCTATACTTTGGCTACTTGTGTCAACTTGTGAGCTTGTAGATCTGCTATTCTCAACAGATGTTGAAAAGTGAAATGGGACATACTGTACTGCGTAAACAAAGAATACCTTTAGTACTGGTACTTTTACTTAAGCCATTCAGGGCAGGAACCCCTTTTGGTATTTTAAGCATTATGTTATACTTTAGCTATTGAAAAATATTTGAGTTTTTAACTTGAATCCTTGCTTCTGGGGGGGGGGGGGGGTCACTGGAACAACATATTTTCAGATGGGGGTCCGCCAAAATAAATAATATTTTTGGGGGTCCTTGACATGAAAATGTTTGACAACCTGCACTGACTGAAAACGGTAGCCTACTTCTTCCACCACTGTTTGTGTGTAATATATCATGTGTCAGAGACACATATACAAAATGTTTAAATTGTATTTCTTTTTTTGTTTAATATGTTTATTGAATTACTTGTGGTATAGAGAAAATTGTACAGTTAAATCATGCATTACATAATTGCATTGTAATTGTGACATTGTTGTTCATCATACATTGTTTGTATGGAAATAATATTATTAACAATAATATTGATGTCTTGTTTATATCATTTCCATGCTGTACAGCACTTTGGTCAGCCTTTGGTTGTTTTTAAACGTGCTGTATAAATAAAATCCACTTGACTTGACACATTTCATGTATTTGTTAAATTGTTACTGTATCAATTTCAACCATGTACCGTGATACGTATCACATCGCTTACTGCTTATTTGATGCACATAACTGCAAAACATGCTCGTCATTTCATTGTATTTGCGTATGCACTGCTGTGATCAAACGTGCTAATGGCCACCTATTATAGGTATTGACTAGCTAGATCACATGACCACATTATCATCATTAAAGGTGTGCTTCCATTGTTTTGTGTGGAATTAGCAATATGCACCAATGATTTTACATCAAACAGGTTTGATCATGTCTTTAAGATATGGGGAGAGAAAGGTCTAACCAGTGTGGAACTACCCAGGTTGGATAGATGGCTGGACAAAGTGGAAGACATGTATGTGATGGAGAAGGTGACCTATAAAATCAATGGACAGGAAAAGTTATTTGAAAAAAGATGGGCCCTCTATCTTTTAAATAAGTAACTTACTTTTCCAGTTTTTTCTGTTTTTTGTTTAGACCTAAGTATTCAGTAACACAAACAAACAAATGAGAAATAAAAGGGAAATGGAAGAACCACAAACATCACAAAACAAAGCCTTAATAAAGCCTACCCCACACAAACACTATGCCTGTATATTGTCTCTGTATATTTTGTATTAAATTACCTTACCCTTATACGTCTACAGATGAAAGGTTCTCTTTTTATTGTATTACTTCTTTGTGTTTTGTTGTGTTGAAATAGGTGAAGGGATGGAGTTGTCTGTATGTATGCACACAAAAGTCAGATATTAGACAAATGTCTAATAGTTATAATGTTATAAACTATTTCATCATTTCAGCACAGATACCTCCTGGATTCACAGGAGTTTCAAAGTAATTGTTTAGGCCTATATGGATTGGCTACAATACCGTATTGGACAGATGCAAATAGAGCTTGTCAAGAACAGTGAGGAGGATACTGAGAAATGAGAGACAGAGACAGTCCACCTGCAAACAATATGATGATTACTATCCCTTACAGCATCTTCAATATTTCACAGAGGGTCATAATCATTCCAATGTGTGGTAATATGTGTTGTAAGCCTAATAGTTATAATGTTATGAAATATTTCATCATTTCAGCAGCAGATACCCCCTGGATTCACAGGAGTTTAAGCCTCTTTGTTCATTCACCTCTGGTAGAACAGGGGAGCCAGACTGTTCATTCAACACTGAAATGGAAACAAAGACAAAGGTCAAGCCCTATATTGTTTAAAGGTAATTGATGGTCTACAACAACATAAACACATTTGTACACAATTTACAATTTTACGAGACATTTCAAATTTGATTCTACAATTTCGCTCGCTATCACTCCTGGCACTCCATCGTGGCACAAATTATGTGTATACAACAGTTATTCTCTGTTGATTTGTTAGTGTTCTAGGCAGGGTTAAGATGGATACACTGTTACATGTAGGCCTGTGAGCCTGCTGATTCTAGATTATTTAGACGGTAATGGAACACATGTTTATGTGTTGATTAATTGCAAGGGAATTGTTGTGCATTTTAGAAAGACACAAAACAGGTTGTCTTTTAAGTCTATGTTGCTAACAAAAAGATAAACATGACTAGATTAAAACATCCTTATGACATGCTGTATACCCACATAAACACAGTAAGTAACTTACAGAGATCTTGATGGTCATTGTGTCCTCCATGTTGAGCAGAATTGATCCTGGTGTCCTTGATAGAGTTCATCTTCACCTGAAGCCTGGAGTCCACAGACAGATCTGATCAGAAATTATATCCTGGAGGAGTTGTGGAGAACTGACAATTACAAGCTCTTCTTATACTAGAGAGCCTGAGTTGGAACTGCTTGGGATTGATTGGCCAAAGAGGTGAACAATAGAACCCGCTCTAATGAGGCTCTTGTCACACTGTTCACACTAAACACATGTATCTCTCATGTGTGCACGGCATGAGTCTCTCCCCCTCTTGTTATTCAAACGAACCATTAGATAGACAATCAAGTCCCTATAGAAACCTAATTTTCACATGATTGCTCCAAATCCTTCCAGCTTTAGTGAAGGAACAGCTGTTTGTGATATTGTGTTAATAGTATTTGATTGTTCATAACAGCATCTTCATTAATGACTGTTATGTGCTCCTACATTACAAGTGTGTTATTGCCTCCCAAAGGGTATTTCATGTGATTGACTGAAATTACCACAGACTGTACTCCTATAAACACAAGCTCAAAAAACATCTCTTGACTTTGAATGTTTGTCTTTATTTGTTGACTGCAAGACATAAAGTAATAAACACAAAATTACATCACACTACATAGTGTCATTTTAAGTATATACCAAAAAGTATTAGTATTGTAAAAGAAAATCGCAATTGCGACAGAAAAAGATAATCATAGCTATCTGTTGAATGACTAAATATATAGGCAGTTTGATTTAGTTGATTTAAACTAATAGTTAATGTAACCTAAAATGTATTAAAAAAAAACCTTGTGTTCTTAATAAACACTTGCTTTACAAAGTCCATAATGGATCATCATGCTACACTTGGTTGTGTGGATTTGTTGATGTTTCTCACGTGCTCGAATGAAGCTCTTGTCATACTGTTCAAACTAAACAGACATGTGAATTTGTATTGTATTCTTTCCACACTGACCACAAGGGAACAGTTTAAATTGCGTGTACAGCCTTGTGAACTTCTATTAGTTATTTGAATTACTACAATCTTCTCCACACACATCACAATGATTTGGGTTTCTCTCCAGTGTGAATTCTCTGTTTTAAGGTTTGACATTTAAGAGAAGTGTTGTCCACACTGATCACAAGCATAGGATTTCTCTCCAGTGTGAACTCTCTGGTGGCCTTTAAGGCCAGACAATGCAGATAAGTGTTGTCCGCACTGAATACATCCATAGGGTTTCTCTCCTGTGTGAAATGTATGGTGTGTTTTAACGGTGGACATATGAGAGAAGTGTTGTCCACACTGACTGATCACATCCATAGGGTTTCTCTCCAGTGTGTATTCTCTGGTGGCTTTTAAGGCTGAACCTATGAGAGAAGCATTGTCCACACTCATCACATTCATAGGGTTTCTCTCCAGTGTGAACTCTCTGGTGGCTTTTAAGGCCGGACAATGCAGAGAAGTGTTCTCCGCACTGAATACACCCATAGGGCTTCTCTCCAGTGTGAATTCTCTGGTGGATTTTAAGTTTGGACATTGTAGTGAAGAGTTTACCACACTGATCACAGCAGTGGCATTTGTGTTTAGCCAAGCCTCTTTGTTCATTCACCTCTGGTAGAACAGGGAAGCCAGACTGATTAAATGGAAGCCAGAACACTGAAATGGAAACAAATACAAAGGTCAAGCCCTATATTGTTTAAAGGTAATTGATGGTCTACAACAACATAAACACATTTGTACACAATTAACAATTTTACGGGACATTTCAAATTTGATTCTACAATTTCCCTCGCTATCTCTCCTGGCACTCCATCGTGGCACAAATTATATGTATACAACAGTTATTCTCTGTTGATTTGTTAGTGTTCTAGGCAGGGTTAAGATGGATAAACTGTTACATGTATAGCCTATGAGCCTGCTGATTCTAGATTATTTAGACTGTAATGGAACACCTGTTCATGTGTTGATTAATTGCAAGGGAATTGTTGTGCATTTTAGAAAGACACAAAACAGGTTGTCTTTTAAGTCTATGTTGCTAACAAAAAGATAAACATGACTAGATTAAAACATCCTTATGACATGCTGTATACCCACATAAACACAGTAAGTAACTTACAGAGATCTTGATGGTCATTGTGTCCTCCATGTTGAGCAGAATTGATCCTGGTGTCCTTGATAGAGTTCATCTTCACCTGAAGCCTGGAGTCCACAGACAGATCTGATCAGAAATTATATCCTGGAGTTGTGGAGAACTGACAATTACAAGCTCTTCTTATACTAGAGAGCCTGAGTTGGAACTGCTTGGGATTGATTGGCCAAAGAGGTGAACAATAGAACCCGCTCTAATGAGGCTCTTGTCACACTGTTCACACTAAACACATGTATCTCTCATGTGTGCACGGCATGAGTCTCTCCCCCTCTTGTTATTCAAACGAACCATTAGATAGACAATCAAGTCCCTATAGAAACCTAATTTTCACATGATTGCTCCAAATCCTTCCAGCTTTAGTGAAGGAACAGCTGTTTGTGATATTGTGTTAATAGTATTTGATTGTTCATAACAGCATCTTCATTAATGACTGTTATGTGCTCCTACATTACAAGTGTGTTATTGCCTCCCAAAGGGTATTTCATGTGATTGACTGAAATTACCACAGACTGTACTCCTATAAACACAAGCTCAAAAAACATCTCTTGACTTTGAATGTTTGTCTTTATTTGTTGACTGCAAGACATAAAGTAATAAACACAAAATTACATCACACTACATAGTGTCATTTTAAGTATATACAAAAAAGTATTAGTATTGTAAAAGAAAATCGCAATTGCAACAGAAAAAGATAATCATAGCTATCTGTTGAATGACTAAATATATAGGCAGTTTGATTTAGTTGATTTAAACTAATAGTTAATGTAACCTAAAATGTATTAAAAAAAAACCTTGTGTTCTTAATAAACACTTGCTTTACAAAGTCCATAATGGATCATCATGCTACACTTGGTTGTGTGGATTTGTTGATGTTTCTCACATGCTCGAATGAAGCTCTTGTCATACTGTTCAAACTAAACAGATACGTGAATTTGTATTGTATTCTTTCCACACTGACCACAAGGGAACAGTTTAAATTGCGTGTACAGCCTTGTGAACTTCTATTAGTTATTTGAATTACTACAATCTTCTCCACACACATCACAATGATTTGGGTTTCTCTCCAGTGTGAATTCTCTGTTTTAAGGTTTGACATTTAAGAGAAGTGTTGTCCACACTGATCACAAGCATAGGATTTCTCTCCAGTGTGAACTCTCTGGTGGCCTTTAAGGCCAGACAATGCAGATAAGTGTTGTCCGCACTGAATACATCCATAGGGTTTCTCTCCTGTGTGAAATTTCTGGTGTGTTTTAACGGTGGACATATGAGAGAAGTGTTTTCCACACTGACTGATCACATCCATAGGGTTTCTCTCCAGTGTGTATTCTCTGGTGACTTTTAAGGCTGAACCTATGAGAGAAGCATTGTCCACACTCATCACATTCATAGGGTTTCTCTCCAGTGTGAACTCTCTGGTGGCTTTTAAGGCCGGACAATGCAGAGAAGTGTTCTCCGCACTGAATACACCCATAGGGCTTCTCTCCAGTGTGAATTCTCTGGTGGATTTTAAGTTTGGACATTGTAGTGAAGAGTTTACCACACTGATCACAGCAGTGGCATTTGTGTTTAGCCAAGCCTCTTTGTTCATTCACCTCTGGTAGAACAGGGGAGCCAGACTGTTCATTCAACACTGAAATGGAAACAAAGACAAAGGTCAAGCCCTATATTGTTTAAAGGTAATTGATGGTCTACAACAACATAAACACATTTGTACACAATTTTACGAGACATTTCAAATTTGATTCTACAATTTCCCTCGCTATCACTCCTGGCACTCCATCGTGGCACAAATTATGTGTATACAACAGTTATTCTCTGTTGATTTGTTAGTGTTCTAGGCAGGGTTAAGATGGATACACTGTTACATGTAGGCCTGTGAGCCTGCTGATTCTAGATTATTTAGACGGTAATGGAACACATGTTTATGTGTTGATTAATTGCAAGGGAATTGTTGTGCATTTTAGAAAGACACAAAACAGGTTGTCTTTTAAGTCTATGTTGCTAACAAAAAGATAAACATGACTAGATTAAAACATCCTTATGACATGCTGTATACCCACATAAACACAGTAAGTAACTTACAGAGATCTTGATGGTCATTGTGTCCTCCATGTTGAGCAGAATTGATCCTGGTGTCCTTGATAGAGTTCATCTTCACCTGAAGCCTGGAGTCCACAGACAGATCTGATCAGAAATTATATCCTGGAGGAGTTGTGGAGAACTGACAATTACAAGCTCTTCTTATACTAGAGAGCCTGAGTTGGAACTGCTTGGGATTGATTGGCCAAAGAGGTGAACAATAGAACCCGCTCTAATGAGGCTCTTGTCACACTGTTCACACTAAACACATGTATCTCTCATGTGTGCACGGCATGAGTCTCTCCCCCTCTTGTTATTCAAACGAACCATTAGATAGACAATCAAGTCCCTATAGAAACCTAATTTTCACATGATTGCTCCAAATCCTTCCAGCTTTAGTGAAGGAACAGCTGTTTGTGATATTGTGTTAATAGTATTTGATTGTTCATAACAGCATCTTCATTAATGACTGTTATGTGCTCCTACATTACAAGTGTGTTATTGCCTCCCAAAGGGTATTTCATGTGATTGACTGAAATTACCACAGACTGTACTCCTATAAACACAAGCTCAAAAAACATCTCTTGACTTTGAATGTTTGTCTTTATTTGTTGACTGCAAGACATAAAGTAATAAACACAAAATTACATCACACTACATAGTGTCATTTTAAGTATATACAAAAAAGTATTAGTATTGTAAAAGAAAATCGCAATTGCGACAGAAAAAGATAATCATAGCTATCTGTTGAATGACTAAATATATAGGCAGTTTGATTTAGTTGATTTAAACTAATAGTTAATGTAACCTAAAATGTATTAAAAAAAAACCTTGTGTTCTTAATAAACACTTGCTTTACAAAGTCCATAATGGATCATCATGCTACACTTGGTTGTGTGGATTTGTTGATGTTTCTCACGTGCTCGAATGAAGCTCTTGTCATACTGTTCAAACTAAACAGACATGTGAATTTGTATTGTATTCTTTCCACACTGACCACAAGGGAACAGTTTAAATTGCGTGTACAGCCTTGTGAACTTCTATTAGTTATTTGAATTACTACAATCTTCTCCACACACATCACAATGATTTGGGTTTCTCTCCAGTGTGAATTCTCTGTTTTAAGGTTTGACATTTAAGAGAAGTGTTGTCCACACTGATCACAAGCATAGGATTTCTCTCCAGTGTGAACTCTCTGGTGGCCTTTAAGGCCAGACAATGCAGATAAGTGTTGTCCGCACTGAATACATCCATAGGGTTTCTCTCCTGTGTGAAATTTCTGGTGTGTTTTAACGGTGGACATATGAGAGAAGTGTTGTCCACACTGACTGATCACATCCATAGGGTTTCTCTCCAGTGTGTATTCTCTGGTGGCTTTTAAGGCTGAACCTATGAGAGAAGCATTGTCCACACTCATCACATTCATAGGGTTTCTCTCCAGTGTGAACTCTCTGGTGGCTTTTAAGGCCGGACAATGCAGAGAAGTGTTCTCCGCACTGAATACACCCATAGGGCTTCTCTCCAGTGTGAATTCTCTGGTGGATTTTAAGTTTGGACATTGTAGTGAAGAGTTTACCACACTGATCACAGCAGTGGCATTTGTGTTTAGCCAAGCCTCTTTGTTCATTCACCTCTGGTAGAACAGGGAAGCCAGACTGATTAAATGGAAGCCAGAACACTGAAATGGAAACAAATACAAAGGTCAAGCCCTATATTGTTTAAAGGTAATTGATGGTCTACAACAACATAAACACATTTGTACACAATTAACAATTTTACGGGACATTTCAAATTTGATTCTACAATTTCCCTCGCTATCTCTCCTGGCACTCCATCGTGGCACAAATTATATGTATACAACAGTTATTCTCTGTTGATTTGTTAGTGTTCTAGGCAGGGTTAAGATGGATAAACTGTTACATGTATAGCCTATGAGCCTGCTGATTCTAGATTATTTAGACTGTAATGGAACACCTGTTCATGTGTTGATTAATTGCAAGGGAATTGTTGTGCATTTTAGAAAGACACAAAACAGGTTGTCTTTTAAGTCTATGTTGCTAACAAAAAGATAAACATGACTAGATTAAAACATCCTTATGACATGCTGTATACCCACATAAACACAGTAAGTAACTTACAGAGATCTTGATGGTCATTGTGTCCTCCATGTTGAGCAGAATTGATCCTGGTGTCCTTGATAGAGTTCATCTTCACCTGAAGCCTGGAGTCCACAGACAGATCTGATCAGAAATTATATCCTGGAGGAGTTGTGGAGAACTGACAATTACAAGCTCTTCTTATACTAGAGAGCCTGAGTTGGAACTGCTTGGGATTGATTGGCCAAAGAGGTGAACAATAGAACCCGCTCTAATGAGGCTCTTGTCACACTGTTCACACTAAACACATGTATCTCTCATGTGTGCACGGCATGAGTCTCTCCCCCTCTTGTTATTCAAACGAACCATTAGATAGACAATCAAGTCCCTATAGAAACCTAATTTTCACATGATTGCTCCAAATCCTTCCAGCTTTAGTGAAGGAACAGCTGTTTGTGATATTGTGTTAATAGTATTTGATTGTTCATAACAGCATCTTCATTAATGACTGTTATGTGCTCCTACATTACAAGTGTGTTATTGCCTCCCAAAGGGTATTTCATGTGATTGACTGAAATTACCACAGACTGTACTCCTATAAACACAAGCTCAAAAAACATCTCTTGACTTTGAATGTTTGTCTTTATTTGTTGACTGCAAGACATAAAGTAATAAACACAAAATTACATCACACTACATAGTGTCATTTTAAGTATATACAAAAAAGTATTAGTATTGTAAAAGAAAATCGCAATTGCAACAGAAAAAGATAATCATAGCTATCTGTTGAATGACTAAATATATAGGCAGTTTGATTTAGTTGATTTAAACTAATAGTTAATGTAACCTAAAATGTATTAAAAAAAAACCTTGTGTTCTTAATAAACACTTGCTTTACAAAGTCCATAATGGATCATCATGCTACACTTGGTTGTGTGGATTTGTTGATGTTTCTCACATGCTCGAATGAAGCTCTTGTCATACTGTTCAAACTAAACAGATACGTGAATTTGTATTGTATTCTTTCCACACTGACCACAAGGGAACAGTTTAAATTGCGTGTACAGCCTTGTGAACTTCTATTAGTTATTTGAATTACTACAATCTTCTCCACACACATCACAATGATTTGGGTTTCTCTCCAGTGTGAATTCTCTGTTTTAAGGTTTGACATTTAAGAGAAGTGTTGTCCACACTGATCACAAGCATAGGATTTCTCTCCAGTGTGAACTCTCTGGTGGCCTTTAAGGCCAGACAATGCAGATAAGTGTTGTCCGCACTGAATACATCCATAGGGTTTCTCTCCTGTGTGAAATTTCTGGTGTGTTTTAACGGTGGACATATGAGAGAAGTGTTTTCCACACTGACTGATCACATCCATAGGGTTTCTCTCCAGTGTGTATTCTCTGGTGACTTTTAAGGCTGAACCTATGAGAGAAGCATTGTCCACACTCATCACATTCATAGGGTTTCTCTCCAGTGTGAACTCTCTGGTGGCTTTTAAGGCCGGACAATGCAGAGAAGTGTTCTCCGCACTGAATACACCCATAGGGCTTCTCTCCAGTGTGAATTCTCTGGTGGATTTTAAGTTTGGACATTGTAGTGAAGAGTTTACCACACTGATCACAGCAGTGGCATTTGTGTTTAGCCAAGCCTCTTTGTTCATTCACCTCTGGTAGAACAGGGAAGCCAGACTGATTAAATGGAAGCCAGAACACTGAAATGGAAACAAATACAAAGGTCAAGCCCTATATTGTTTAAAGGTAATTGATGGTCTACAACAACATAAACACATTTGTACACAATTAACAATTTTACGGGACATTTCAAATTTGATTCTACAATTTCCCTCGCTATCTCTCCTGGCACTCCATCGTGGCACAAATTATATGTATACAACAGTTATTCTCTGTTGATTTGTTAGTGTTCTAGGCAGGGTTAAGATGGATAAACTGTTACATGTATAGCCTATGAGCCTGCTGATTCTAGATTATTTAGACTGTAATGGAACACCTGTTCATGTGTTGATTAATTGCAAGGGAATTGTTGTGCATTTTAGAAAGACACAAAACAGGTTGTCTTTTAAGTCTATGTTGCTAACAAAAAGATAAACATGACTAGATTAAAACATCCTTATGACATGCTGTATACCCACATAAACACAGTAAGTAACTTACAGAGATCTTGATGGTCATTGTGTCCTCCATGTTGAGCAGAATTGATCCTGGTGTCCTTGATAGAGTTCATCTTCACCTGAAGCCTGGAGTCCACAGACAGATCTGATCAGAAATTATATCCTGGAGGAGTTGTGGAGAACTGACAATTACAAGCTCTTCTTATACTAGAGAGCCTGAGTTGGAACTGCTTGGGATTGATTGGCCAAAGAGGTGAACAATAGAACCCGCTCTAATGAGGCTCTTGTCACACTGTTCACACTAAACACATGTATCTCTCATGTGTGCACGGCATGAGTCTCTCCCCCTCTTGTTATTCAAACGAACCATTAGATAGACAATCAAGTCCCTATAGAAACCTAATTTTCACATGATTGCTCCAAATCCTTCCAGCTTT
This sequence comes from Protomyctophum bolini, assembly GCF_963924005.1. Taxonomy (NCBI): domain Eukaryota; kingdom Metazoa; phylum Chordata; class Actinopteri; order Myctophiformes; family Myctophidae; genus Protomyctophum; species Protomyctophum bolini. The sequence continues at coordinate 44,182,198 of NC_137869.1, forward strand.
AGTGAAGGAACAGCTGTTTGTGATATTGTGTTAATAGTATTTGATTGTTCATAACAGCATCTTCATTAATGACTGTTATGTGCTCCTACATTACAAGTGTGTTATTGCCTCCCAAAGGGTATTTCATGTGATTGACTGAAATTACCACAGACTGTACTCCTATAAACACAAGCTCAAAAAACATCTCTTGACTTTGAATGTTTGTCTTTATTTGTTGACTGCAAGACATAAAGTAATAAACACAAAATTACATCACACTACATAGTGTCATTTTAAGTATATACAAAAAAGTATTAGTATTGTAAAAGAAAATCGCAATTGCAACAGAAAAAGATAATCATAGCTATCTGTTGAATGACTAAATATATAGGCAGTTTGATTTAGTTGATTTAAACTAATAGTTAATGTAACCTAAAATGTATTAAAAAAAAACCTTGTGTTCTTAATAAACACTTGCTTTACAAAGTCCATAATGGATCATCATGCTACACTTGGTTGTGTGGATTTGTTGATGTTTCTCACATGCTCGAATGAAGCTCTTGTCATACTGTTCAAACTAAACAGATACGTGAATTTGTATTGTATTCTTTCCACACTGACCACAAGGGAACAGTTTAAATTGCGTGTACAGCCTTGTGAACTTCTATTAGTTATTTGAATTACTACAATCTTCTCCACACACATCACAATGATTTGGGTTTCTCTCCAGTGTGAATTCTCTGTTTTAAGGTTTGACATTTAAGAGAAGTGTTGTCCACACTGATCACAAGCATAGGATTTCTCTCCAGTGTGAACTCTCTGGTGGCCTTTAAGGCCAGACAATGCAGATAAGTGTTGTCCGCACTGAATACATCCATAGGGTTTCTCTCCTGTGTGAAATTTCTGGTGTGTTTTAACGGTGGACATATGAGAGAAGTGTTTTCCACACTGACTGATCACATCCATAGGGTTTCTCTCCAGTGTGTATTCTCTGGTGACTTTTAAGGCTGAACCTATGAGAGAAGCATTGTCCACACTCATCACATTCATAGGGTTTCTCTCCAGTGTGAACTCTCTGGTGGCTTTTAAGGCCGGACAATGCAGAGAAGTGTTCTCCGCACTGAATACACCCATAGGGCTTCTCTCCAGTGTGAATTCTCTGGTGGATTTTAAGTTTGGACATTGTAGTGAAGAGTTTACCACACTGATCACAGCAGTGGCATTTGTGTTTAGCCAAGCCTCTTTGTTCATTCACCTCTGGTAGAACAGGGAAGCCAGACTGATTAAATGGAAGCCAGAACACTGAAATGGAAAGAAATACAAAGGTCAAGCCCTATATTGTTTAAAGGTAATTGATGGTCTACAACAACATAAACACATTTGTACACAATTAACAATTTTACGGGACATTTCAAATTTGATTCTACAATTTCCCTCGCTATCTCTCCTGGCACTCCATCGTGGCACAAATTATATGTATACAACAGTTATTCTCTGTTGATTTGTTAGTGTTCTAGGCAGGGTTAAGATGGATAAACTGTTACATGTATAGCCTATGAGCCTGCTGATTCTAGATTATTTAGACTGTAATGGAACACCTGTTCATGTGTTGATTAATTGCAAGGGAATTGTTGTGCATTTTAGAAAGACACAAAACAGGTTGTCTTTTAAGTCTATGTTGCTAACAAAAAGATAAACATGACTAGATTAAAACATCCTTATGACATGCTGTATACCCACATAAACACAGTAAGTAACTTACAGAGATCTTGATGGTCATTGTGTCCTCCATGTTGAGCAGAATTGATCCTGGTGTCCTTGATAGAGTTCATCTTCACCTGAAGCCTGGAGTCCACAGACAGATCTGATCAGAAATTATATCCTGGAGGAGTTGTGGAGAACTGACAATTACAAGCTCTTCTTATACTAGAGAGCCTGAGTTGGAACTGCTTGGGATTGATTGGCCAAAGAGGTGAACAATAGAACCCGCTCTAATGAGGCTCTTGTCACACTGTTCACACTAAACACATGTATCTCTCATGTGTGCACGGCATGAGTCTCTCCCCCTCTTGTTATTCAAACGAACCATTAGATAGACAATCAAGTCCCTATAGAAACCTAATTTTCACATGATTGCTCCAAATCCTTCCAGCTTTAGTGAAGGAACAGCTGTTTGTGATATTGTGTTAATAGTATTTGATTGTTCATAACAGCATCTTCATTAATGACTGTTATGTGCTCCTACATTACAAGTGTGTTATTGCCTCCCAAAGGGTATTTCATGTGATTGACTGAAATTACCACAGACTGTACTCCTATAAACACAAGCTCAAAAAACATCTCTTGACTTTGAATGTTTGTCTTTATTTGTTGACTGCAAGACATAAAGTAATAAACACAAAATTACATCACACTACATAGTGTCATTTTAAGTATATACAAAAAAGTATTAGTATTGTAAAAGAAAATCGCAATTGCAACAGAAAAAGATAATCATAGCTATCTGTTGAATGACTAAATATATAGGCAGTTTGATTTAGTTGATTTAAACTAATAGTTAATGTAACCTAAAATGTATTAAAAAAAAACCTTGTGTTCTTAATAAACACTTGCTTTACAAAGTCCATAATGGATCATCATGCTACACTTGGTTGTGTGGATTTGTTGATGTTTCTCACATGCTCGAATGAAGCTCTTGTCATACTGTTCAAACTAAACAGATACGTGAATTTGTATTGTATTCTTTCCACACTGACCACAAGGGAACAGTTTAAATTGCGTGTACAGCCTTGTGAACTTCTATTAGTTATTTGAATTACTACAATCTTCTCCACACACATCACAATGATTTGGGTTTCTCTCCAGTGTGAATTCTCTGTTTTAAGGTTTGACATTTAAGAGAAGTGTTGTCCACACTGATCACAAGCATAGGATTTCTCTCCAGTGTGAACTCTCTGGTGGCCTTTAAGGCCAGACAATGCAGATAAGTGTTGTCCGCACTGAATACATCCATAGGGTTTCTCTCCTGTGTGAAATTTCTGGTGTGTTTTAACGGTGGACATATGAGAGAAGTGTTGTCCACACTGACTGATCACATCCATAGGGTTTCTCTCCAGTGTGTATTCTCTGGTGGCTTTTAAGGCTGAACCTATGAGAGAAGCATTGTCCACACTCATCACATTCATAGGGTTTCTCTCCAGTGTGAACTCTCTGGTGGCTTTTAAGGCCGGACAATGCAGAGAAGTGTTCTCCGCACTGAATACACCCATAGGGCTTCTCTCCAGTGTGAATTCTCTGGTGGATTTTAAGTGTGGACATTGTAGTGAAGAGTTTACCACACTGATCACAGCAGTGGCATTTGTGTTTAGCCAAGCCTCTTTGTTCATTCACCTCTGGTAGAACAGGGGAGCCAGACTGTTCATTCAACACTGAAATGGAAACAAAGACAAAGGTCAAGCCCTATATTGTTTAAAGGTAATTGATGGTCTACAACAACATAAACACATTTGTACACAATTTACAATTTTACGAGACATTTCAAATTTGATTCTACAATTTCCCTCGCTATCACTCCTGGCACTCCATCGTGGCACAAATTATGTGTATACAACAGTTATTCTCTGTTGATTTGTTAGTGTTCTAGGCAGGGTTAAGATGGATACACTGTTACAGTATATACAAAAAAGTATTAGTATTGTAAAAGAAAATCGCAATTGCGACAGAAAAAGATAATCATAGCTATCTGTTGAATGACTAAATATATAGGCAGTTTGATTTAGTTGATTTAAACTAATAGTTAATGTAACCTAAAATGTATTAAAACACTTGGTTGTGTGGATTTGTTGATGTTTCTCACGTGCTCGAATGAAGCTCTTGTCATACTGTTCAAACTAAACAGATACGTGAATTTGTATTGTATTCTTTCCACACTGACCACAAGGGAACAGTTTAAATTGCGTGTACAGCCTTGTGAACTTCTATTAGTTATTTGAATTACTACAATCTTCTCCACACACATCACAATGATTTGGGTTTCTCTCCAGTGTGAATTCTCTGTTTTAAGGTTTGACATTTAAGAGAAGTGTTGTCCACACTGATCATAAGCATAGGATTTCTCTCCAGTGTGAACTCTCTGGTGGCCTTTAAGGCCAGACAATGCAGATAAGTGTTGTCCGCACTGAATACATCCATAGGGTTTCTCTCCTGTGTGAAATTTCTGGTGTGTTTTAACGGTGGACATATGAGAGAAGTGTTGTCCACACTGACTGATCACATCCATAGGGTTTCTCTCCAGTGTGTATTCTCTGGTGGCTTTTAAGGCTGAACCTATGAGAGAAGCATTGTCCACACTCATCACATTCATAGGGTTTCTCTCCAGTGTGAACTCTCTGGTGGCTTTTAAGGCCGGACAATGCAGAGAAGTGTTCTCCGCACTGAATACACCCATAGGGCTTCTCTCCAGTGTGAATTCTCTGGTGGATTTTAAGTTTGGACATTGTAGTGAAGAGTTTACCACACTGATCACAGCAGTGGCATTTGTGTTTAGCCAAGCCTCTTTGTTCATTCACCTCTGGTAGAACAGGGAAGCCAGACTGATTAAATGGAAGCCAGAACACTGAAATGGAAACAAATACAAAGGTCAAGCCCTATATTGTTTAAAGGTAATTGATGGTCTACAACAACATAAACACATTTGTACACAATTAACAATTTTACGGGACATTTCAAATTTGATTCTACAATTTCCCTCGCTATCTCTCCTGGCACTCCATCGTGGCACAAATTATATGTATACAACAGTTATTCTCTGTTGATTTGTTAGTGTTCTAGGCAGGGTTAAGATGGATAAACTGTTACATGTATAGCCTATGAGCCTGCTGATTCTAGATTATTTAGACTGTAATGGAACACCTGTTCATGTGTTGATTAATTGCAAGGGAATTGTTGTTGACATCGCGGATGTACGTGCGGAGGGCAGAAAGGATGGGGTCCTGTTCAGAAGCGTCCTTGAGCTCCTGCAGAGAGACAGTGGTCTGAAGGGGCGCATGCAACATGTGAACAATGTCCCGTTCAATACAGTCAGTGTCGACGTGCAGGGCCGGGGCTGGGGCGGGGACAGATCGGGACAGCAGGTCAGCCACAACATTGTCTCTGCCCGGGGTGAATTTCAGGTCAAAATTGTACTGACGGAGGCGGTCATACCAGCGGTGCAGTCTGAGTGGTCTGTGGCCTGTCCCGGACGTGGACAGCAGCGCCGTAAGAGCCTGGTGGTCAGTTCTGAGAGTGAAAGAGCGGCCATAGAGATAGAGATGCCACCTCTCACAGGCCCAGATGCAGGCCAACGCCTCTCGCTCTCCCACGGAGTACCGCTGCTCAGTCGGGTTGAGGGCCCGGGAGGCGAAGGCGATGGGTTTCTCGACCCCGTTCTGGATCTGCGACAGCACAGCTCCTATAGCTATAGACGATGCGTCACAGGTCACGAGGGTGGGGCTGGCTATGTCAAAGTGGGCCAACACTGGGGAAGAAGTAAGTTGTGTCTTGAGGGCACGCACAGCATCACTGCACTCCCGAGACCACACCCAAGGCTCGTCCTTGCGCAGCAGCCGACGCAGAGGGGCTGTGGTGTCAGAGTACTGTGGGAGAAACTTCAAATAATAGCCAGTCATGCCCAGGAATGAGGCAACCTGGGAAGCTGAGCTGGGGTCTGGGATGGCCTGAATTGCGTCCAAGTTGGAATTAAGTGGAGTTATGCCACCTGCAGACAGCCGGAACCCTACAAACTCAATTTCGGGAACAGAGAGGACACACTTGTCAGTATTGAGAGTAAGGTTGTGCTTGGCCAGGGCAGCAAACACCATGTCGAGTCGCTGGTCATGAACGTCAGCAGTGGCCCCATGCACCACCATATCATCGAGAAAAACGGCCACGCCCGGTATACCAGCCAGCACAGAGACCATGACTTTCTGGAAGCAGCTAGGGGCGGAGCATAGGCCGAACGGCATCCGAGTGTAGCGGAACACCCCGGCATGTGTGACAAAGGCTGTGAGGTTTCTGCTGCTGGGGTGAAGAGGCACCTGGAGGTACCCCTGTCTGAGGTCGAGCTTAGTGAACACTGTAGAGCCGTAGAACTGAGCCGTGAGCTCCTCTGACGTGGGGAGGGGGTACTGGTCTGGGACCACTGCCTTATTAACTGCACGCAGGTCCACGCAGACACGCAGGCCCCCCGACTTCTTTTTGGCCACCACCAGGTTCGAAACCCAGGGCGAAGCATCCACCGGTTCAATGATACCAGCTTCCAGTAGCTGCTGTAGCTCAGCTGAGACCCCGTCACGTAGGGCCAGTGGGATGCGGCGCAGTGGCTGAATGACAGATCTAACTGAGGGGTCGATGAGGGGTTGGTGGGCGAAAGCAGAGAGGCAACCCAGACCATGAAACAGAGACGGCCATTTCTGCTGCCATGGCGTGGTGACCGTCATAATGGCCGACCCCCCCGTATCCAGAACAGAGAACCCCAGAGCGGTGAACACGTCTAAACCCATCAGGTTAGCCCCCTGGCGAGCCACTTGGAAGACACAACCGGGCACAGTCTTAGTCCCATAGCGGGCAGTCACCTGGAGAGACCCCACCAGGTCGAAAATTCTCTGTTTTAAGGTTTGACATTTAAGAGAAGTGTTGTCCACACTGATCACAAGCATAGGATTTCTCTCCAGTGTGAACTCTCTGGTGGCCTTTAAGGCCAGACAATGCAGATAAGTGTTGTCCGCACTGAATACATCCATAGGGTTTCTCTCCTGTGTGAAATTTCTGGTGTGTTTTAACGGTGGACATATGAGAGAAGTGTTGTCCACACTGACTGATCACATCCATAGGGTTTCTCTCCAGTGTGTATTCTCTGGTGGCTTTTAAGGCTGAACCTATGAGAGAAGCATTGTCCACACTCATCACATTCATAGGGTTTCTCTCCAGTGTGAACTCTCTGGTGGCTTTTAAGGCCGGACAATGCAGAGAAGTGTTCTCCGCACTGAATACACCCATAGGGCTTCTCTCCAGTGTGAATTCTCTGGTGGATTTTAAGTGTGGACATTGTAGTGAAGAGTTTACCACACTGATCACAGCAGTGGCATTTGTGTTTAGCCAAGCCTCTTTGTTCATTCACCTCTGGTAGAACAGGGGAGCCAGACTGTTCATTCAACACTGAAATGGAAACAAAGACAAAGGTCAAGCCCTATATTGTTTAAAGGTAATTGATGGTCTACAACAACATAAACACATTTGTACACAATTTACAATTTTACGAGACATTTCAAATTTGATTCTACAATTTCCCTCGCTATCACTCCTGGCACTCCATCGTGGCACAAATTATGTGTATACAACAGTTATTCTCTGTTGATTTGTTAGTGTTCTAGGCAGGGTTAAGATGGATACACTGTTACAGTATATACAAAAAAGTATTAGTATTGTAAAAGAAAATCGCAATTGCGACAGAAAAAGATAATCATAGCTATCTGTTGAATGACTAAATATATAGGCAGTTTGATTTAGTTGATTTAAACTAATAGTTAATGTAACCTAAAATGTATTAAAACACTTGGTTGTGTGGATTTGTTGATGTTTCTCACGTGCTCGAATGAAGCTCTTGTCATACTGTTCAAACTAAACAGATACGTGAATTTGTATTGTATTCTTTCCACACTGACCACAAGGGAACAGTTTAAATTGCGTGTACAGCCTTGTGAACTTCTATTAGTTATTTGAATTACTACAATCTTCTCCACACACATCACAATGATTTGGGTTTCTCTCCAGTGTGAATTCTCTGTTTTAAGGTGAGACACCCCAGGTGAAATCATGATTTTTCATTTTTTTTTTTTTTTGCTATTTTGCTTCCTAAACATGTTTTCTTTCAAACTAAAGCAAAATACACATTAAAAATACAGATTTAGATGTTTAGTTGGATAGTTTATTTTAGCCAATGACAGCTCGTTTTTCGGGGTGAAAAGCCACCATCTCTATTTTCATGATTGGTTTTTGGTACAAAGGAAGTGACCATATTTGGATCAGACCACAGTCAGCTTGAGGTCCAGACCTTTCCAATGATATATGCCATTATATGTTGTTGCCAAGGTTTGGATGAGATATTTTGTCTCAAAATAGTGGCTTCAAATAAAACGTTTTGGAATTTTACAATACAAATCTTTAAAGGCCGTTTTCTCAAAATGAGTTTTCCTCATACTTGGGACAAAGAATCTCCACTTCAGTTGAACTCACATACACCAAACTTTCCAGTCTTATTCCTAACTATATTCCGCAGACATTTACACATGGATTTGTTGATATATCATTCACAGCCTGATTTACATCACATTTTATACCAAAAAAATGCCGAAAATTGGGTTTTTTATGCCTGTTGACACTATTTTCTGATTTGTGGAGTGATAATTAGAGATATCAAAAATCCCATGTGTAATTTTCTTTGTCTCTAATGTGTCAACAAAATGAAATGATAATTTTGAACCTGGCTTTATCCGATCTTCAGATTTATCGTCCCGAAATGTATGCAAATTAGCGCATATAATGCCTAATTTGCATATTTAAACATATAATTTCAGAAAACTTGTAATACAAAAAATCTTAGTTTTAATATAAGTAATCAACTGGAGAAGTTTCATTGTGATAGCTATTATTTAACTTTTTTTCCCTATTCACCTGGGGTGTCTCGCCTTAAGGTTTGACATTTAAGAGAAGTGTTGTCCACACTGATCATAAGCATAGGATTTCTCTCCAGTGTGAACTCTCTGGTGGCCTTTAAGGCCAGACAATGCAGATAAGTGTTGTCCGCACTGAATACATCCATATGGTTTCTCTCCTGTGTGAAATTTCTGGTGTGTTTTAACGGTGGACATATGAGAGAAGTGTTGTCCACACTGACTGATCACATCCATAGGGTTTCTCTCCAGTGTGTATTCTCTGGTGGCTTTTAAGGCTGAACCTATGAGAGAAGCATTGTCCACACTCATCACATTCATAGGGTTTCTCTCCAGTGTGAACTCTCTGGTGGCTTTTAAGGCCGGACAATGCAGAGAAGTGTTCTCCGCACTGAATACACCCATAGGGCTTCTCTCCAGTGTGAATTCTCTGGTGGATTTTAAGTTTGGACATTGTAGTGAAGAGTTTACCACACTGATCACAGCAGTGGCATTTGTGTTTAGCCAAGCCTCTTTGTTCATTCACCTCTGGTAGAACAGGGAAGCCAGACTGATTAAATGGAAGCCAGAACACTGAAATGGAAACAAATACAAAGGTCAAGCCCTATATTGTTTAAAGGTAATTGATGGTCTACAACAACATAAACACATTTGTACACAATTAACAATTTTACGGGACATTTCAAATTTGATTCTACAATTTCCCTCGCTATCTCTCCTGGCACTCCATCGTGGCACAAATTATATGTATACAACAGTTATTCTCTGTTGATTTGTTAGTGTTCTAGGCAGGGTTAAGATGGATAAACTGTTACATGTATAGCCTATGAGCCTGCTGATTCTAGATTATTTAGACTGTAATGGAACACCTGTTCATGTGTTGATTAATTGCAAGGGAATTGTTGTGCATTTTAGAAAGACACAAAACAGGTTGTCTTTTAAGTCTATGTTGCTAACAAAAAGATAAACATGACTAGATTAAAACATCCTTATGACATGCTGTATACCCACATAAACACAGTAAGTAACTTACAGAGATCTTGATGGTCATTGTGTCCTCCATGTTGAGCAGAATTGATCCTGGTGTCCTTGATAGAGTTCATCTTCACCTGAAGCCTGGAGTCCACAGACAGATCTGATCAGAAATTATATCCTGGAGGAGTTGTGGAGAACTGACAATTACAAGCTCTTCTTATACTAGAGAGCCTGAGTTGGAACTGCTTGGGATTGATTGGCCAAAGAGGTGAACAATAGAACCCGCTCTAATGAGGCTCTTGTCACACTGTTCACACTAAACACATGTATCTCTCATGTGTGCACGGCATGAGTCTCTCCCCCTCTTGTTATTCAAACGAACCATTAGATAGACAATCAAGTCTATCTAATGAATACACCCATAGGGCTTCTCTCCAGTGTGAATTCTCTGGTGGATTTTAAGTGTGGACATTGTAGTGAAGAGTTTACCACACTGATCACAGCAGTGGCATTTGTGTTTAGCCAAGCCTCTTTGTTCATTCACCTCTGGTAGAACAGGGGAGCCAGACTGTTCATTCAACACTGAAATGGAAACAAAGACAAAGGTCAAGCCCTATATTGTTTAAAGGTAATTGATGGTCTACAACAACATAAACACATTTGTACACAATTTACAATTTTACGAGACATTTCAAATTTGATTCTACAATTTCCCTCGCTATCACTCCTGGCACTCCATCGTGGCACAAATTATGTGTATACAACAGTTATTCTCTGTTGATTTGTTAGTGTTCTAGGCAGGGTTAAGATGGATACACTGTTACAGTATATACAAAAAAGTATTAGTATTGTAAAAGAAAATCGCAATTGCGACAGAAAAAGATAATCATAGCTATCTGTTGAATGACTAAATATATAGGCAGTTTGATTTAGTTGATTTAAACTAATAGTTAATGTAACCTAAAATGTATTAAAACACTTGGTTGTGTGGATTTGTTGATGTTTCTCACGTGCTCGAATGAAGCTCTTGTCATACTGTTCAAACTAAACAGATACGTGAATTTGTATTGTATTCTTTCCACACTGACCACAAGGGAACAGTTTAAATTGCGTGTACAGCCTTGTGAACTTCTATTAGTTATTTGAATTACTACAATCTTCTCCACACACATCACAATGATTTGGGTTTCTCTCCAGTGTGAATTCTCTGTTTTAAGGTTTGACATTTAAGAGAAGTGTTGTCCACACTGATCATAAGCATAGGATTTCTCTCCAGTGTGAACTCTCTGGTGGCCTTTAAGGCCAGACAATGCAGATAAGTGTTGTCCGCACTGAATACATCCATAGGGTTTCTCTCCTGTGTGAAATTTCTGGTGTGTTTTAACGGTGGACATATGAGAGAAGTGTTGTCCACACTGACTGATCACATCCATAGGGTTTCTCTCCAGTGTGTATTCTCTGGTGGCTTTTAAGGCTGAACCTATGAGAGAAGCATTGTCCACACTCATCACATTCATAGGGTTTCTCTCCAGTGTGAACTCTCTGGTGGCTTTTAAGGCCGGACAATGCAGAGAAGTGTTCTCCGCACTGAATACACCCATAGGGCTTCTCTCCAGTGTGAATTCTCTGGTGGATTTTAAGTTTGGACATTGTAGTGAAGAGTTTACCACACTGATCACAGCAGTGGCATTTGTGTTTAGCCAAGCCTCTTTGTTCATTCACCTCTGGTAGAACAGGGAAGCCAGACTGATTAAATGGAAGCCAGAACACTGAAATGGAAACAAATACAAAGGTCAAGCCCTATATTGTTTAAAGGTAATTGATGGTCTACAACAACATAAACACATTTGTACACAATTAACAATTTTACGGGACATTTCAAATTTGATTCTACAATTTCCCTCGCTATCTCTCCTGGCACTCCATCGTGGCACAAATTATATGTATACAACAGTTATTCTCTGTTGATTTGTTAGTGTTCTAGGCAGGGTTAAGATGGATAAACTGTTACATGTATAGCCTATGAGCCTGCTGATTCTAGATTATTTAGACTGTAATGGAACACCTGTTCATGTGTTGATTAATTGCAAGGGAATTGTTGTGCATTTTAGAAAGACACAAAACAGGTTGTCTTTTAAGTCTATGTTGCTAACAAAAAGATAAACATGACTAGATTAAAACATCCTTATGACATGCTGTATACCCACATAAACACAGTAAGTAACTTACAGAGATCTTGATGGTCATTGTGTCCTCCATGTTGAGCAGAATTGATCCTGGTGTCCTTGATAGAGTTCATCTTCACCTGAAGCCTGGAGTCCACAGACAGATCTGATCAGAAATTATATCCTGGAGGAGTTGTGGAGAACTGACAATTACAAGCTCTTCTTATACTAGAGAGCCTGAGTTGGAACTGCTTGGGATTGATTGGCCAAAGAGGTGAACAATAGAACCCGCTCTAATGAGGCTCTTGTCACACTGTTCACACTAAACACATGTATCTCTCATGTGTGCACGGCATGAGTCTCTCCCCCTCTTGTTATTCAAACGAACCATTAGATAGACAATCAAGTCCCTATAGAAACCTAATTTTCACATGATTGCTCCAAATCCTTCCAGCTTTAGTGAAGGAACAGCTGTTTGTGATATTGTGTTAATAGTATTTGATTGTTCATAACAGCATCTTCATTAATGACTGTTATGTGCTCCTACATTACAAGTGTGTTATTGCCTCCCAAAGGGTATTTCATGTGATTGACTGAAATTACCACAGACTGTACTCTATAAACACAAGCTCAAAAAACATCTCTTGACTTTGAATGTTTGTCTTTATTTGTTGACTGCAAGACATAAAGTAATAAACACAAAATTACATCACACTACATAGTGTCATTTTAAGTATATACAAAAAAGTATTAGTATTGTAAAAGAAAATCGCAATTGCGACAGAAAAAGATAATCATAGCTATCTGTTGACTGACTAAATATATAGGCAGTTTGATTTAGTTGATTTAAACTAATAGTTAATGTAACCTAAAATGTATTAAAAAAAAACCTTGTGTTCTTAATAAACACTTGCTTTACAAAGTCCATAATGGATCATCATGCTACACTTGGTTGTGTGGATTTTATTGTGTTTGTAAATCAGTGGACCATGACACAGCTTAACACAAGTATTCTTTACTTTCAAACTCAGAGTAAATATAACAACAACGGCAGAAGCAGCAGCATCACATCATCTGTTGTATAAGAGACTGGAGTAATCGATCCCAGATAATCCCCCAATCATCACAGGCATGCAGGAACATGCAATGAGTGCAGCACCATCGAACAGCTGTCAGTTAGACATAACATTTTCCCCCCCCTGGCAAAAACTCAAGCATACAGTCCCGACACAAAGTCCTGTAAGCGGGCAGGGCGAGAACGCACACGAGCAGGACGCGGAGTGGCACAGGCCTGAGGCCGAGCAGGCCCAGGAATGTCCATGACCTGTGCAGGAATAGGCAAAGCCACGGAATAATCCACAGAAAGAGGCGCAGTCACGGCGTAATCCACAGAAAGAGGCGTGTCAACAGGAGGAGCAGGGACCTTTTGAAGACGGCTGGAGTGCCAACGAGAGCCATCGTTGAGGAGGTAGGTGGCGGGGCCCAGCCGGCGAGCAACTTGAAGGGGGGAAGACCAGAATGAAGCCATTTTATTGTCCCGGTGAGGCCGACGGACCCTGACCCAGTCGGAGGCGGCGATGAGCGGCTCCTTGGCCCGTTTAGACTGATCGTAGCGGCGCTTCATCTGGGCCTGCTGACGGGAGACCGAGGCTCTAACCACAGGGGAAGGGGGCGGAGAAATGGGCGTAGTGGAACGGAGCCTGTCAAGGGGCAAAGCGAGCTCCCGGCCCAGCATGAGGGAGGCCGGGGAGACGCCCGTGGTCGAGTGCTTGGTGGCTCTATAGTGCAGCAGAGTATGACGGAGGGCCTGGGAAAACGAGCACCCTTGGGCCCTGTGTGCCCTGATGCCGTTTTTCAGAGACTGGTTGAAACGTTCAACACCACCGTTGGCCTGAGGGTGGTAGTATGCAGTGCGCACGTGTCGGATACCCTTGCTCTGGAGGTAGTCAGTGAACTCAGCGGACACCATCTGGGGGCCATTATCCGTTGTGATGGTCCGAGGAAGGCCCCAGCGGGAGAAAAGAGAGTCCAGGAAGTCGGTGAGGACCCGAGAGGTCACAGAACCAGTAGGGGCAACTTCCGGCCATTTTGAGTGCAGGTCGTAGACAACCATCAGGAAGCGCTGATGGTGTGGGACCCCGTGGATCTCACCACAGACGTCCAGCTGCAGGTGATCCCAGGGCTGAGAGGGCCAGGCGAGAGGCTGCAGGGGAGGGGGTGGCTGGCGGCCTGTCTTGCCACTAACGAGGCAGGCAGCGCAGTCCTTGACCAAGGCCTCGATGTCTCGATCTATCCCTGGCCACCAGACCAGGTCCCTGCAGCGTTGTTTCAGCTTCACGATGCCCAGGTGGCCCTCGTGCGCCATGGACAAGACGCGTGCACGCAGGGCACCAGGGATCACTGTGCACTGCCCACGTGCCACACAGGTGTCATTCCAACAGGAGAGCTCCTGACGCACACGGGAGAACGCAGCAAGCTCCCCCGGGACCACATGAGGCCAGCCATCGCGGATGTACGTGCGGAGGGCAGAAAGGATGGGGTCCTGTTCAGAAGCGTCCTTGAGCTCCTGCAGAGAGACAGTGGTCTGAAGGGGCGCATGCAACATGTGAACAATGTCCCGTTCAATACAGTCAGTGTCGACGTGCAGGGCCGGGGCTGGGGCGGGGACAGATCGGGACAGCAGGTCAGCCACAACATTGTCTCTGCCCGGGGTGAATTTCAGGTCAAAATTGTACTGACGGAGGCGGTCATACCAGCGGTGCAGTCTGAGTGGTCTGTGGCCTGTCCCGGACGTGGACAGCAGCGCCGTAAGAGCCTGGTGGTCAGTTCTGAGAGTGAAAGAGCGGCCATAGAGATAGAGATGCCACCTCTCACAGGCCCAGATGCAGGCCAACGCCTCTCGCTCTCCCACGGAGTACCGCTGCTCAGTCGGGTTGAGGGCCCGGGAGGCGAAGGCGATGGGTTTCTCGACCCCGTTCTGGATCTGCGACAGCACAGCTCCTATAGCTATAGACGATGCGTCACAGGTCACGAGGGTGGGGCTGGCTATGTCAAAGTGGGCCAACACTGGGGAAGAAGTAAGTTGTGTCTTGAGGGCACGCACAGCATCACTGCACTCCCGAGACCACACCCAAGGCTCGTCCTTGCGCAGCAGCCGACGCAGAGGGGCTGTGGTGTCAGAGTACTGTGGGAGAAACTTCAAATAATAGCCAGTCATGCCCAGGAATGAGGCAACCTGGGAAGCTGAGCTGGGGTCTGGGATGGCCTGAATTGCGTCCAAGTTGGAATTAAGTGGAGTTATGCCACCTGCAGACAGCCGGAACCCTACAAACTCAATTTCGGGAACAGAGAGGACACACTTGTCAGTATTGAGAGTAAGGTTGTGCTTGGCCAGGGCAGCAAACACCATGTCGAGTCGCTGGTCATGAACGTCAGCAGTGGCCCCATGCACCACCATATCATCGAGAAAAACGGCCACGCCCGGTATACCAGCCAGCACAGAGACCATGACTTTCTGGAAGCAGCTAGGGGCGGAGCATAGGCCGAACGGCATCCGAGTGTAGCGGAACACCCCGGCATGTGTGACAAAGGCTGTGAGGTTTCTGCTGCTGGGGTAAAGAGGCACCTGGAGGTACCCCTGTCTGAGGTCGAGCTTAGTGAACACTGTAGAGCCGTAGAACTGAGCCGTGAGCTCCTCTGACGTGGGGAGGGGGTACTGGTCTGGGACCACTGCCTTATTAACTGCACGCAGGTCCACGCAGACACGCAGGCCCCCCGACTTCTTTTTGGCCACCACCAGGTTCGAAACCCAGGGCGAAGCATCCACCGGTTCAATGATACCAGCTTCCAGTAGCTGCTGTAGCTCAGCTGAGACCCCGTCACGTAGGGCCAGTGGGATGCGGCGCAGTGGCTGAATGACAGATCTAACTGAGGGGTCGATGAGGGGTTGGTGGGCGAAAGCAGAGAGGCAACCCAGACCATGAAACAGAGACGGCCATTTCTGCTGCCATGGCGTGGTGACCGTCATAATGGCCGACCCCCCCGTATCCAGAACAGAGAACCCCAGAGCGGTGAACACGTCTAAACCCATCAGGTTAGCCCCCTGGCGAGCCACTTGGAAGACACAACCGGGCACAGTCTTAGTCCCATAGCGGGCAGTCACCTGGAGAGACCCCACCAGGTCGATGCCTGACCCCCCATAACCATACAGGGCAGTAGAGGGCGCGGACAGGGGCAGCGAACTGAAAAAGTTATTGTAGGTATCCATGTTCAGGAGAGACCAGCCCGCACCAGTATCCACCAGCAGACGGCAGCACACATCATTGAGGTAAACTGAACACGACTTGAATGGCACTGCACCCGAGGACACATTGTGGATAACAGTGGGACCAGACTGGGAGTCCTGGACCGGGGCAGAGCGACAGACAGCAGCAAAATGATTTAGCTTACCGCAGTTACGGCACGACTGGCCACGGGCAGGGCAGTCCTGGGCTCTTGATGCATGTGTCCTAGACCCACAGTTACCGCAGGGCTGTTGTTGCGGTTGTGGTTGTGGGCGGGGCCGCTGACGTCGTTCCAGTTGCATCACAGCTGTGGAGTCAGGGTCCGTTGCATCGCTGCGTGGCGGTGGCGGGAGCAGAGAGTGGTCGGACGTACGGCTGAATGTGGCCACTTGTTGTGTAGTTAACATAGCTGCACACTCAGTTGCACTCTCAACATTAAAGGCAATAGCAACAGCCTCGGACAGCAACAGTTCATCCTTTTCCATTAACAGTCTCTCACGTACTTTCACGTTGCTTGTGTGTTCAATCAATTGATCTCGGATCATTTCATCCTGCAGCACGCCAAACTTGCACGAGCCAGCCAGCCCCCGCAGGTTAGCCACATACTGGTGAACAGACTCACCGGGCAGCTGGCGTCGTTGTCTGAACAAAAAGCGTCGGAGAAGAGCGCTTTGCGGGGCCGCGAAATGTCCTTGTAGAAGCACCACGGCGGCGTCATAGTCCGTATCGGGCTCAGTTTCCAGCGTCCCGAGCACCCGTTGACCCTCCGTTCCCAGACAGTGTTGCAACAGCGCCTTTTTGCGCGCCGCGCTGACACCGGTTAGCCCCATAGCAACTAGCCATGTTTCAAAGGACTGTTTCCAGCGAGTCCAGGGCACTGGAGACTCGCCCGGCAATTCCAGGAAGGGGTTAGGTGGTGGAAGAGAAAATGAAGCTCTTGTCATACTGTTCAAACTAAACAGATACGTGACTTTGTATTGTATTCTTTCCACACTGACCACAAGGGAACAGTTTAAATTGCGTGTACAGCCTTGTGAACTTCTATTAGTTATTTGAATTACTACAATCTTCTCCACACACATCACAATGATTTGGGTTTCTCTCCAGTGTGAATTCTCTGTTTTAAGGTTTGACATTTAAGAGAAGTGTTGTCCACACTGATCACAAGCATAGGATTTCTCTCCAGTGTGAACTCTCTGGTGGCCTTTAAGGCCAGACAATGCAGATAAGTGTTGTCCGCACTGAATACATCCATAGGGTTTCTCTCCTGTGTGAAATTTCTGGTGTGTTTTAACGGTGGACATATGAGAGAAGTGTTGTCCACACTGACTGATCACATCCATAGGGTTTCTCTCCAGTGTGTATTCTCTGGTGGCTTTTAAGGCTGAACCTATGAGAGAAGCATTGTCCACACTCATCACATTCATAGGGTTTCTCTCCAGTGTGAACTCTCTGGTGGCTTTTAAAGCCGGACAATGCAGAGAAGTGTTCTCCGCACTGAATACACCCATAGGGCTTCTCTCCAGTGTGAATTCTCTGGTGGATTTTAAGTTTGGACATTGTAGTGAAGAGTTTACCACACTGATCACAGCAGTGGCATTTGTGTTTAGCCAAGCCTCTTTGTTCATTCACCTCTGGTAGAACAGGGGAGCCAGACTGTTCATTCAACACTGAAATGGAAACAAAGACAAAGGTCAAGCCCTATATTTTTTAAAGGTAATTGATGGTCTACAACAACATAAACACATTTGTACACAATTTTACGAGACATTTCAAATTTGATTCTACAATTTCCCTCGCTATCACTCCTGGCACTCCATCGTGGCACAAATTATGTGTATACAACAGTTATTCTCTGTTGATTTGTTAGTGTTCTAGGCAGGGTTAAGATGGATACACTGTTACATGTAGGCCTGTGAGCCTGCTGATTCTAGATTATTTAGACGGTAATGGAACACATGTTTATGTGTTGATTAATTGCAAGGGAATTGTTGTGCATTTTAGAAAGACACAAAACAGGTTGTCTTTTAAGTCTATGTTGCTAACAAAAAGATAAACATGACTAGATTAAAACATCCTTATGACATGCTGTATACCCACATAAACACAGTAAGTAACTTACAGAGATCTTGATGGTCATTGTGTCCTCCATGTTGAGCAGAATTGATCCTGGTGTCCTTGATAGAGTTCATCTTCACCTGAAGCCTGGAGTCCACAGACAGATCTGATCAGAAATTATATCCTGGAGGAGTTGTGGAGAACTGACAATTACAAGCTCTTCTTATACTAGAGAGCCTGAGTTGGAACTGCTTGGGATTGATTGGCCAAAGAGGTGAACAATAGAACCCGCTCTAATGAGGCTCTTGTCACACTGTTCACACTAAACACATGTATCTCTCATGTGTGCACGGCATGAGTCTCTCCCCCTCTTGTTATTCAAACGAACCATTAGATAGACAATCAAGTCCCTATAGAAACCTAATTTTCACATGATTGCTCCAAATCCTTCCAGCTTTAGTGAAGGAACAGCTGTTTGTGATATTGTGTTAATAGTATTTGATTGTTCATAACAGCATCTTCATTAATGACTGTTATGTGCTCCTACATTACAAGTGTGTTATTGCCTCCCAAAGGGTATTTCATGTGATTGACTGAAATTACCACAGACTGTACTCCTATAAACACAAGCTCAAAAAACATCTCTTGACTTTGAATGTTTGTCTTTATTTGTTGACTGCAAGACATAAAGTAATAAACACAAAATTACATCACACTACATAGTGTCATTTTAAGTATATACAAAAAAGTATTAGTATTGTAAAAGAAAATCGCAATTGCGACAGAAAAAGATAATCATAGCTATCTGTTGAATGACTAAATATAAAGGCAGTTTGATTTAGTTGATTTAAACTAATAGTTAATGTAACCTAAAATGTATTAAAAAAAAACCTTGTGTTCTTAATAAACACTTGCTTTACAAAGTCCATAATGGATCATCATGCTACACTTGGTTGTGTGGATTTGTTGATGTTTCTCACGTGCTCGAATGAAGCTCTTGTCATACTGTTCAAACTAAACAGACACGTGAATTTGTATTGTATTCTTTCCACACTGACCACAAGGGAACAGTTTAAATTGCGTGTACAGCCTTGTGAACTTCTATTAGTTATTTGAATTACTACAATCTTCTCCACACACATCACAATGATTTGGGTTTCTCTCCAGTGTGAATTCTCTGTTTTAAGGTTTGACATTTAAGAGAAGTGTTGTCCACACTGATCACAAGCATAGGATTTCTCTCCAGTGTGAACTCTCTGGTGGCCTTTAAGGCCAGACAATGCAGATAAGTGTTGTCCGCACTGAATACATCAATAGGGTTTCTCTCCTGTGTGAAATTTATGGTGTGTTTTAACGGTGGACATATGAGAGAAGTGTTGTCCACACTGACTGATCACATCCATAGGGTTTCTCTCCAGTGTGTATTCTCTGGTGGCTTTTAAGGCTGAACCTATGAGAGAAGCATTGTCCACACTCATCACATTCATAGGGTTTCTCTCCAGTGTGAACTCTCTGGTGGCTTTTAAGGCCGGACAATGCAGAGAAGTGTTCTCCGCACTGAATACACCCATAGGGCTTCTCTCCAGTGTGAATTCTCTGGTGGATTTTAAGTTTGGACATTGTAGTGAAGAGTTTACCACACTGATCACAGCAGTGGCATTTGTGTTTAGCCAAGCCTCTTTGTTCATTCACCTCTGGTAGAACAGGGGAGCCAGACTGTTCATTCAACACTGAAATGGAAACAAAGACAAAGGTCAAGCCCTATATTGTTTAAAGGTAATTGATGGTCTACAACAACATAAACACATTTGTACACAATTTACAAATTTACGAGACATTTCAAATTTGATTCTACAATTTCCCTCGCTATCACTCCTGGCACTCCATCGTGGCACAAATTATGTGTATACAACAGTTATTCTCTGTTGATTTGTTAGTGTTCTAGGCAGGGTTAAGATGGATACACTGTTACAGTATATACAAAAAAGTATTAGTATTGTAAAAGAAAATCGCAATTGCGACAGAAAAAGATAATCATAGCTATCTGTTGAATGACTAAATATATAGGCAGTTTGATTTAGTTGATTTAAACTAATAGTTAATGTAACCTAAAATGTATTAAAACACTTGGTTGTGTGGATTTGTTGATGTTTCTCACGTGCTCGAATGAAGCTCTTGTCATACTGTTCAAACTAAACAGATACGTGAATTTGTATTGTATTCTTTCCACACTGACCACAAGGGAACAGTTTAAATTGCGTGTACAGCCTTGTGAACTTCTATTAGTTATTTGAATTACTACAATCTTCTCCACACACATCACAATGATTTGGGTTTCTCTCCAGTGTGAATTCTCTGTTTTAAGGTTTGACATTTAAGAGAAGTGTTGTCCACACTGATCATAAGCATAGGATTTCTCTCCAGTGTGAACTCTCTGGTGGCCTTTAAGGCCAGACAATGCAGATAAGTGTTGTCCGCACTGAATACATCCATAGGGTTTCTCTCCTGTGTGAAATTTCTGGTGTGTTTTAACGGTGGACATATGAGAGAAGTGTTGTCCACACTGACTGATCACATCCATAGGGTTTCTCTCCAGTGTGTATTCTCTGGTGGCTTTTAAGGCTGAACCTATGAGAGAAGCATTGTCCACACTCATCACATTCATAGGGTTTCTCTCCAGTGTGAACTCTCTGGTGGCTTTTAAGGCCGGACAATGCAGAGAAGTGTTCTCCGCACTGAATACACCCATAGGGCTTCTCTCCAGTGTGAATTCTCTGGTGGATTTTAAGTTTGGACATTGTAGTGAAGAGTTTACCACACTGATCACAGCAGTGGCATTTGTGTTTAGCCAAGCCTCTTTGTTCATTCACCTCTGGTAGAACAGGGAAGCCAGACTGATTAAATGGAAGCCAGAACACTGAAATGGAAACAAATACAAAGGTCAAGCCCTATATTGTTTAAAGGTAATTGATGGTCTACAACAACATAAACACATTTGTACACAATTAACAATTTTACGGGACATTTCAAATTTGATTCTACAATTTCCCTCGCTATCTCTCCTGGCACTCCATCGTGGCACAAATTATATGTATACAACAGTTATTCTCTGTTGATTTGTTAGTGTTCTAGGCAGGGTTAAGATGGATAAACTGTTACATGTATAGCCTATGAGCCTGCTGATTCTAGATTATTTAGACTGTAATGGAACACCTGTTCATGTGTTGATTAATTGCAAGGGAATTGTTGTGCATTTTAGAAAGACACAAAACAGGTTGTCTTTTAAGTCTATGTTGCTAACAAAAAGATAAACATGACTAGATTAAAACATCCTTATGACATGCTGTATACCCACATAAACACAGTAAGTAACTTACAGAGATCTTGATGGTCATTGTGTCCTCCATGTTGAGCAGAATTGATCCTGGTGTCCTTGATAGAGTTCATCTTCACCTGAAGCCTGGAGTCCACAGACAGATCTGATCAGAAATTATATCCTGGAGGAGTTGTGGAGAACTGACAATTACAAGCTCTTCTTATACTAGAGAGCCTGAGTTGGAACTGCTTGGGATTGATTGGCCAAAGAGGTGAACAATAGAACCCACTCTAATGATGCTCTTGTCACACTGTTCACACTAAACACATGTATCTCTCATGTGTGCACGGCATGAGTCTCTCCCCCTCTTGTTATTCAAACGAACCATTAGATAGACAATCAAGTCCCTATAGAAACCTAATTTTCACATGATTGCTCCAAATCCTTCCAGCTTTAGTGAAGGAACAGCTGTTTGTGATATTGTGTTAATAGTATTTGATTGTTCATAACAGCATCTTCATTAATGACTGTTATGTGCTCCTACATTACAAGTGTGTTATTGCCTCCCAAAGGGTATTTCATGTGATTGACTGAAATTACCACAGACTGTACTCCTATAAACACAAGCTCAAAAAACATCTCTTGACTTTGAATGTTTGTCTTTATTTGTTGACTGCAAGACATAAAGTAATAAACACAAAATTACATCACACTACATAGTGTCATTTTAAGTATATACAAAAAAGTATTAGAATTGTAAAAGAAAATCGCAATTGCGACAGAAAAAGATAATCATAGCTATCTGTTGACTGACTAAATATATAGGCAGTTTGATTTAGTTGATTTAAACTAATAGTTAATGTAACCTAAAATGTATTAAAAAAAAAACTTGTGTTCTTAATAAACACTTGCTTTACAAAGTCCATAATGGATCATCATGCTACACTTGGTTGTGTGGATTTGTTGATGTTTCTCACGTGCTCGAATGAAGCTCTTGTCATACTGTTCAAACTAAACAGATACGTGACTTTGTATTGTATTCTTTCCACACTGACCACAAGGGAACAGTTTAAATTGCGTGTACAGCCTTGTGAACTTCTATTAGTTATTTGAATTACTACAATCTTCTCCACACACATCACAATGATTTGGGTTTCTCTCCAGTGTGAATTCTCTGTTTTAAGGTTTGACATTTAAGAGAAGTGTTGTCCACACTGATCACAAGCATAGGATTTCTCTCCAGTGTGAACTCTCTGGTGGCCTTTAAGGCCAGACAATGCAGATAAGTGTTGTCCGCACTGAATACATCCATAGGGTTTCTCTCCTGTGTGAAATTTCTGGTGTGTTTTAACGGTGGACATATGAGAGAAGTGTTGTCCACACTGACTGATCACATCCATAGGGTTTCTCTCCAGTGTGTATTCTCTGGTGGCTTTTAAGGCTGAACCTATGAGAGAAGCATTGTCCACACTCATCACATTCATAGGGTTTCTCTCCAGTGTGAACTCTCTGGTGGCTTTTAAGGCCGGACAATGCAGAGAAGTGTTCTCCGCACTGAATACACCCATAGGGCTTCTCTCCAGT
Organism: Protomyctophum bolini; assembly: GCF_963924005.1. NCBI lineage: Eukaryota > Metazoa > Chordata > Actinopteri > Myctophiformes > Myctophidae > Protomyctophum > Protomyctophum bolini. Next base: position 44,205,266 of record NC_137869.1, read on the forward strand.
GTGAATTCTCTGGTGGATTTTAAGTGTGGACATTGTAGTGAAGAGTTTACCACACTGATCACAGCAGTGGCATTTGTGTTTAGCCAAGCCTCTTTGTTCATTCACCTCTGGTAGAACAGGGGAGCCAGACTGTTCATTCAACACTGAAATGGAAACAAAGACAAAGGTCAAGCCCTATATTGTTTAAAGGTAATTGATGGTCTACAACAACATAAACACATTTGTACACAATTTACAATTTTACGAGACATTTCAAATTTGATTCTACAATTTCCCTCGCTATCACTCCTGGCACTCCATCGTGGCACAAATTATGTGTATACAACAGTTATTCTCTGTTGATTTGTTAGTGTTCTAGGCAGGGTTAAGATGGATACACTGTTACAGTATATACAAAAAAGTATTAGTATTGTAAAAGAAAATCGCAATTGCGACAGAAAAAGATAATCATAGCTATCTGTTGAATGACTAAATATATAGGCAGTTTGATTTAGTTGATTTAAACTAATAGTTAATGTAACCTAAAATGTATTAAAACACTTGGTTGTGTGGATTTGTTGATGTTTCTCACGTGCTCGAATGAAGCTCTTGTCATACTGTTCAAACTAAACAGATACGTGAATTTGTATTGTATTCTTTCCACACTGACCACAAGGGAACAGTTTAAATTGCGTGTACAGCCTTGTGAACTTCTATTAGTTATTTGAATTACTACAATCTTCTCCACACACATCACAATGATTTGGGTTTCTCTCCAGTGTGAATTCTCTGTTTTAAGGTTTGACATTTAAGAGAAGTGTTGTCCACACTGATCATAAGCATAGGATTTCTCTCCAGTGTGAACTCTCTGGTGGCCTTTAAGGCCAGACAATGCAGATAAGTGTTGTCCGCACTGAATACATCCATAGGGTTTCTCTCCTGTGTGAAATTTCTGGTGTGTTTTAACGGTGGACATATGAGAGAAGTGTTGTCCACACTGACTGATCACATCCATAGGGTTTCTCTCCAGTGTGTATTCTCTGGTGGCTTTTAAGGCTGAACCTATGAGAGAAGCATTGTCCACACTCATCACATTCATAGGGTTTCTCTCCAGTGTGAACTCTCTGGTGGCTTTTAAGGCCGGACAATGCAGAGAAGTGTTCTCCGCACTGAATACACCCATAGGGCTTCTCTCCAGTGTGAATTCTCTGGTGGATTTTAAGTTTGGACATTGTAGTGAAGAGTTTACCACACTGATCACAGCAGTGGCATTTGTGTTTAGCCAAGCCTCTTTGTTCATTCACCTCTGGTAGAACAGGGAAGCCAGACTGATTAAATGGAAGCCAGAACACTGAAATGGAAACAAATACAAAGGTCAAGCCCTATATTGTTTAAAGGTAATTGATGGTCTACAACAACATAAACACATTTGTACACAATTAACAATTTTACGGGACATTTCAAATTTGATTCTACAATTTCCCTCGCTATCTCTCCTGGCACTCCATCGTGGCACAAATTATATGTATACAACAGTTATTCTCTGTTGATTTGTTAGTGTTCTAGGCAGGGTTAAGATGGATAAACTGTTACATGTATAGCCTATGAGCCTGCTGATTCTAGATTATTTAGACTGTAATGGAACACCTGTTCATGTGTTGATTAATTGCAAGGGAATTGTTGTGCATTTTAGAAAGACACAAAACAGGTTGTCTTTTAAGTCTATGTTGCTAACAAAAAGATAAACATGACTAGATTAAAACATCCTTATGACATGCTGTATACCCACATAAACACAGTAAGTAACTTACAGAGATCTTGATGGTCATTGTGTCCTCCATGTTGAGCAGAATTGATCCTGGTGTCCTTGATAGAGTTCATCTTCACCTGAAGCCTGGAGTCCACAGACAGATCTGATCAGAAATTATATCCTGGAGGAGTTGTGGAGAACTGACAATTACAAGCTCTTCTTATACTAGAGAGCCTGAGTTGGAACTGCTTGGGATTGATTGGCCAAAGAGGTGAACAATAGAACCCGCTCTAATGAGGCTCTTGTCACACTGTTCACACTAAACACATGTATCTCTCATGTGTGCACGGCATGAGTCTCTCCCCCTCTTGTTATTCAAACGAACCATTAGATAGACAATCAAGTCCCTATAGAAACCTAATTTTCACATGATTGCTCCAAATCCTTCCAGCTTTAGTGAAGGAACAGCTGTTTGTGATATTGTGTTAATAGTATTTGATTGTTCATAACAGCATCTTCATTAATGACTGTTATGTGCTCCTACATTACAAGTGTGTTATTGCCTCCCAAAGGGTATTTCATGTGATTGACTGAAATTACCACAGACTGTACTCCTATAAACACAAGCTCAAAAAACATCTCTTGACTTTGAATGTTTGTCTTTATTTGTTGACTGCAAGACATAAAGTAATAAACACAAAATTACATCACACTACATAGTGTCATTTTAAGTATATACAAAAAAGTATTAGTATTGTAAAAGAAAATCGCAATTGCGACAGAAAAAGATAATCATAGCTATCTGTTGACTGACTAAATATATAGGCAGTTTGATTTAGTTGATTTAAACTAATAGTTAATGTAACCTAAAATGTATTAAAAAAAAACCTTGTGTTCTTAATAAACACTTGCTTTACAAAGTCCATAATGGATCATCATGCTACACTTGGTTGTGTGGATTTGTTGATGTTTCTCACGTGCTCGAATGAAGCTCTTGTCATACTGTTCAAACTAAACAGATACGTGACTTTGTATTGTATTCTTTCCACACTGACCACAAGGGAACAGTTTAAATTGCGTGTACAGCCTTGTGAACTTCTATTAGTTATTTGAATTACTACAATCTTCTCCACACACATCACAATGATTTGGGTTTCTCTCCAGTGTGAATTCTCTGTTTTAAGGTTTGACATTTAAGAGAAGTGTTGTCCACACTGATCACAAGCATAGGATTTCTCTCCAGTGTGAACTCTCTGGTGGCCTTTAAGGCCAGACAATGCAGATAAGTGTTGTCCGCACTGAATACATCCATAGGGTTTCTCTCCTGTGTGAAATTTCTGGTGTGTTTTAACGGTGGACATATGAGAGAAGTGTTGTCCACACTGACTGATCACATCCATAGGGTTTCTCTCCAGTGTGTATTCTCTGGTGGCTTTTAAGGCTGAACCTATGAGAGAAGCATTGTCCACACTCATCACATTCATAGGGTTTCTCTCCAGTGTGAACTCTCTGGTGGCTTTTAAGGCCGGACAATGCAGAGAAGTGTTCTCCGCACTGAATACACCCATAGGGCTTCTCTCCAGTGTGAATTCTCTGGTGGATTTTAAGTTTGGACATTGTAGTGAAGAGTTTACCACACTGATCACAGCAGTGGCATTTGTGTTTAGCCAAGCCTCTTTGTTCATTCACCTCTGGTAGAACAGGGGAGCCAGACTGTTCATTCAACACTGAAATGGAAACAAAGACAAAGGTCAAGCCCTATATTGTTTAAAGGTAATTGATGGTCTACAACAACATAAACACATTTGTACACAATTTACAAATGTACGAGACATTTCAAATTTGATTCTACAATTTCCCTCGCTATCACTCCTGGCACTCCATCGTGGCACAAATTATGTGTATACAACAGTTATTCTCTGTTGATTTGTTAGTGTTCTAGGCAGGGTTAAGATGGATACACTGTTACAGTATATACAAAAAAGTATTAGTATTGTAAAAGAAAATCGCAATTGCGACAGAAAAAGATAATCATAGCTATCTGTTGAATGACTAAATATATAGGCAGTTTGATTTAGTTGATTTAAACTAATAGTTAATGTAACCTAAAATGTATTAAAACACTTGGTTGTGTGGATTTGTTGATGTTTCTCACGTGCTCGAATGAAGCTCTTGTCATACTGTTCAAACTAAACAGATACGTGAATTTGTATTGTATTCTTTCCACACTGACCACAAGGGAACAGTTTAAATTGCGTGTACAGCCTTGTGAACTTCTATTAGTTATTTGAATTACTACAATCTTCTCCACACACATCACAATGATTTGGGTTTCTCTCCAGTGTGAATTCTCTGTTTTAAGGTTTGACATTTAAGAGAAGTGTTGTCCACACTGATCATAAGCATAGGATTTCTCTCCAGTGTGAACTCTCTGGTGGCCTTTAAGGCCAGACAATGCAGATAAGTGTTGTCCGCACTGAATACATCCATAGGGTTTCTCTCCTGTGTGAAATTTCTGGTGTGTTTTAACGGTGGACATATGAGAGAAGTGTTGTCCACACTGACTGATCACATCCATAGGGTTTCTCTCCAGTGTGTATTCTCTGGTGGCTTTTAAGGCTGAACCTATGAGAGAAGCATTGTCCACACTCATCACATTCATAGGGTTTCTCTCCAGTGTGAACTCTCTGGTGGCTTTTAAGGCCGGACAATGCAGAGAAGTGTTCTCCGCACTGAATACACCCATAGGGCTTCTCTCCAGTGTGAATTCTCTGGTGGATTTTAAGTTTGGACATTGTAGTGAAGAGTTTACCACACTGATCACAGCAGTGGCATTTGTGTTTAGCCAAGCCTCTTTGTTCATTCACCTCTGGTAGAACAGGGAAGCCAGACTGATTAAATGGAAGCCAGAACACTGAAATGGAAACAAATACAAAGGTCAAGCCCTATATTGTTTAAAGGTAATTGATGGTCTACAACAACATAAACACATTTGTACACAATTAACAATTTTACGGGACATTTCAAATTTGATTCTACAATTTCCCTCGCTATCTCTCCTGGCACTCCATCGTGGCACAAATTATATGTATACAACAGTTATTCTCTGTTGATTTGTTAGTGTTCTAGGCAGGGTTAAGATGGATAAACTGTTACATGTATAGCCTATGAGCCTGCTGATTCTAGATTATTTAGACTGTAATGGAACACCTGTTCATGTGTTGATTAATTGCAAGGGAATTGTTGTGCATTTTAGAAAGACACAAAACAGGTTGTCTTTTAAGTCTATGTTGCTAACAAAAAGATAAACATGACTAGATTAAAACATCCTTATGACATGCTGTATACCCACATAAACACAGTAAGTAACTTACAGAGATCTTGATGGTCATTGTGTCCTCCATGTTGAGCAGAATTGATCCTGGTGTCCTTGATAGAGTTCATCTTCACCTGAAGCCTGGAGTCCACAGACAGATCTGATCAGAAATTATATCCTGGAGGAGTTGTGGAGAACTGACAATTACAAGCTCTTCTTATACTAGAGAGCCTGAGTTGGAACTGCTTGGGATTGATTGGCCAAAGAGGTGAACAATAGAACCCGCTCTAATGAGGCTCTTGTCACACTGTTCACACTAAACACATGTATCTCTCATGTGTGCACGGCATGAGTCTCTCCCCCTCTTGTTATTCAAACGAACCATTAGATAGACAATCAAGTCCCTATAGAAACCTAATTTTCACATGATTGCTCCAAATCCTTCCAGCTTTAGTGAAGGAACAGCTGTTTGTGATATTGTGTTAATAGTATTTGATTGTTCATAACAGCATCTTCATTAATGACTGTTATGTGCTCCTACATTACAAGTGTGTTATTGCCTCCCAAAGGGTATTTCATGTGATTGACTGAAATTACCACAGACTGTACTCCTATAAACACAAGCTCAAAAAACATCTCTTGACTTTGAATGTTTGTCTTTATTTGTTGACTGCAAGACATAAAGTAATAAACACAAAATTACATCACACTACATAGTGTCATTTTAAGTATATACAAAAAAGTATTAGAATTGTAAAAGAAAATCGCAATTGCGACAGAAAAAGATAATCATAGCTATCTGTTGACTGACTAAATATATAGGCAGTTTGATTTAGTTGATTTAAACTAATAGTTAATGTAACCTAAAATGTATTAAAAAAAAAACTTGTGTTCTTAATAAACACTTGCTTTACAAAGTCCATAATGGATCATCATGCTACACTTGGTTGTGTGGATTTGTTGATGTTTCTCACGTGCTCGAATGAAGCTCTTGTCATACTGTTCAAACTAAACAGATACGTGACTTTGTATTGTATTCTTTCCACACTGACCACAAGGGAACAGTTTAAATTGCGTGTACAGCCTTGTGAACTTCTATTAGTTATTTGAATTACTACAATCTTCTCCACACACATCACAATGATTTGGGTTTCTCTCCAGTGTGAATTCTCTGTTTTAAGGTTTGACATTTAAGAGAAGTGTTGTCCACACTGATCACAAGCATAGGATTTCTCTCCAGTGTGAACTCTCTGGTGGCCTTTAAGGCCAGACAATGCAGATAAGTGTTGTCCGCACTGAATACATCCATAGGGTTTCTCTCCTGTGTGAAATTTCTGGTGTGTTTTAACGGTGGACATATGAGAGAAGTGTTGTCCACACTGACTGATCACATCCATAGGGTTTCTCTCCAGTGTGTATTCTCTGGTGGCTTTTAAGGCTGAACCTATGAGAGAAGCATTGTCCACACTCATCACATTCATAGGGTTTCTCTCCAGTGTGAACTCTCTGGTGGCTTTTAAGGCCGGACAATGCAGAGAAGTGTTCTCCGCACTGAATACACCCATAGGGCTTCTCTCCAGTGTGAATTCTCTGGTGGATTTTAAGTGTGGACATTGTAGTGAAGAGTTTACCACACTGATCACAGCAGTGGCATTTGTGTTTAGCCAAGCCTCTTTGTTCATTCACCTCTGGTAGAACAGGGGAGCCAGACTGTTCATTCAACACTGAAATGGAAACAAAGACAAAGGTCAAGCCCTATATTGTTTAAAGGTAATTGATGGTCTACAACAACATAAACACATTTGTACACAATTTACAATTTTACGAGACATTTCAAATTTGATTCTACAATTTCCCTCGCTATCACTCCTGGCACTCCATCGTGGCACAAATTATGTGTATACAACAGTTATTCTCTGTTGATTTGTTAGTGTTCTAGGCAGGGTTAAGATGGATACACTGTTACAGTATATACAAAAAAGTATTAGTATTGTAAAAGAAAATCGCAATTGCGACAGAAAAAGATAATCATAGCTATCTGTTGAATGACTAAATATATAGGCAGTTTGATTTAGTTGATTTAAACTAATAGTTAATGTAACCTAAAATGTATTAAAACACTTGGTTGTGTGGATTTGTTGATGTTTCTCACGTGCTCGAATGAAGCTCTTGTCATACTGTTCAAACTAAACAGATACGTGAATTTGTATTGTATTCTTTCCACACTGACCACAAGGGAACAGTTTAAATTGCGTGTACAGCCTTGTGAACTTCTATTAGTTATTTGAATTACTACAATCTTCTCCACACACATCACAATGATTTGGGTTTCTCTCCAGTGTGAATTCTCTGTTTTAAGGTTTGACATTTAAGAGAAGTGTTGTCCACACTGATCATAAGCATAGGATTTCTCTCCAGTGTGAACTCTCTGGTGGCCTTTAAGGCCAGACAATGCAGATAAGTGTTGTCCGCACTGAATACATCCATAGGGTTTCTCTCCTGTGTGAAATTTCTGGTGTGTTTTAACGGTGGACATATGAGAGAAGTGTTGTCCACACTGACTGATCACATCCATAGGGTTTCTCTCCAGTGTGTATTCTCTGGTGGCTTTTAAGGCTGAACCTATGAGAGAAGCATTGTCCACACTCATCACATTCATAGGGTTTCTCTCCAGTGTGAACTCTCTGGTGGCTTTTAAGGCCGGACAATGCAGAGAAGTGTTCTCCGCACTGAATACACCCATAGGGCTTCTCTCCAGTGTGAATTCTCTGGTGGATTTTAAGTTTGGACATTGTAGTGAAGAGTTTACCACACTGATCACAGCAGTGGCATTTGTGTTTAGCCAAGCCTCTTTGTTCATTCACCTCTGGTAGAACAGGGAAGCCAGACTGATTAAATGGAAGCCAGAACACTGAAATGGAAACAAATACAAAGGTCAAGCCCTATATTGTTTAAAGGTAATTGATGGTCTACAACAACATAAACACATTTGTACACAATTAACAATTTTACGGGACATTTCAAATTTGATTCTACAATTTCCCTCGCTATCTCTCCTGGCACTCCATCGTGGCACAAATTATATGTATACAACAGTTATTCTCTGTTGATTTGTTAGTGTTCTAGGCAGGGTTAAGATGGATAAACTGTTACATGTATAGCCTATGAGCCTGCTGATTCTAGATTATTTAGACTGTAATGGAACACCTGTTCATGTGTTGATTAATTGCAAGGGAATTGTTGTGCATTTTAGAAAGACACAAAACAGGTTGTCTTTTAAGTCTATGTTGCTAACAAAAAGATAAACATGACTAGATTAAAACATCCTTATGACATGCTGTATACCCACATAAACACAGTAAGTAACTTACAGAGATCTTGATGGTCATTGTGTCCTCCATGTTGAGCAGAATTGATCCTGGTGTCCTTGATAGAGTTCATCTTCACCTGAAGCCTGGAGTCCACAGACAGATCTGATCAGAAATTATATCCTGGAGGAGTTGTGGAGAACTGACAATTACAAGCTCTTCTTATACTAGAGAGCCTGAGTTGGAACTGCTTGGGATTGATTGGCCAAAGAGGTGAACAATAGAACCCGCTCTAATGAGGCTCTTGTCACACTGTTCACACTAAACACATGTATCTCTCATGTGTGCACGGCATGAGTCTCTCCCCCTCTTGTTATTCAAACGAACCATTAGATAGACAATCAAGTCCCTATAGAAACCTAATTTTCACATGATTGCTCCAAATCCTTCCAGCTTTAGTGAAGGAACAGCTGTTTGTGATATTGTGTTAATAGTATTTGATTGTTCATAACAGCATCTTCATTAATGACTGTTATGTGCTCCTACATTACAAGTGTGTTATTGCCTCCCAAAGGGTATTTCATGTGATTGACTGAAATTACCACAGACTGTACTCCTATAAACACAAGCTCAAAAAACATCTCTTGACTTTGAATGTTTGTCTTTATTTGTTGACTGCAAGACATAAAGTAATAAACACAAAATTACATCACACTACATAGTGTCATTTTAAGTATATACAAAAAAGTATTAGTATTGTAAAAGAAAATCGCAATTGCGACAGAAAAAGATAATCATAGCTATCTGTTGACTGACTAAATATATAGGCAGTTTGATTTAGTTGATTTAAACTAATAGTTAATGTAACCTAAAATGTATTAAAAAAAAACCTTGTGTTCTTAATAAACACTTGCTTTACAAAGTCCATAATGGATCATCATGCTACACTTGGTTGTGTGGATTTGTTGATGTTTCTCACGTGCTCGAATGAAGCTCTTGTCATACTGTTCAAACTAAACAGATACGTGACTTTGTATTGTATTCTTTCCACACTGACCACAAGGGAACAGTTTAAATTGCGTGTACAGCCTTGTGAACTTCTATTAGTTATTTGAATTACTACAATCTTCTCCACACACATCACAATGATTTGGGTTTCTCTCCAGTGTGAATTCTCTGTTTTAAGGTTTGACATTTAAGAGAAGTGTTGTCCACACTGATCACAAGCATAGGATTTCTCTCCAGTGTGAACTCTCTGGTGGCATTTAAGGCCAGACAATGCAGATAAGTGTTGTCCGCACTGAATACATCCATAGGGTTTCTCTCCTGTGTGAAATTTCTGGTGTGTTTTAACGGTGGACATATGAGAGAAGTGTTGTCCACACTGACTGATCACATCCATAGGGTTTCTCTCCAGTGTGTATTCTCTGGTGGCTTTTAAGGCTGAACCTATGAGAGAAGCATTGTCCACACTCATCACATTCATAGGGTTTCTCTCCAGTGTGAACTCTCTGGTGGCTTTTAAGGCCGGACAATGCAGAGAAGTGTTCTCCGCACTGAATACACCCATAGGGCTTCTCTCCAGTGTGAATTCTCTGGTGGATTTTAAGTGTGGACATTGTAGTGAAGAGTTTACCACACTGATCACAGCAGTGGCATTTGTGTTTAGCCAAGCCTCTTTGTTCATTCACCTCTGGTAGAACAGGGGAGCCAGACTGTTCATTCAACACTGAAATGGAAACAAAGACAAAGGTCAAGCCCTATATTGTTTAAAGGTAATTGATGGTCTACAACAACATAAACACATTTGTACACAATTTACAATTTTACGAGACATTTCAAATTTGATTCTACAATTTCCCTCGCTATCACTCCTGGCACTCCATCGTGGCACAAATTATGTGTATACAACAGTTATTCTCTGTTGATTTGTTAGTGTTCTAGGCAGGGTTAAGATGGATACACTGTTACATGTAGGCCTGTGAGCCTGCTGATTCTAGATTATTTAGACGGTAATGGAACACATGTTTATGTGTTGATTAATTGCAAGGGAATTGTTGTGCATTTTAGAAAGACACAAAACAGGTTGTCTTTTAAGTCTATGTTGCTAACAAAAAGATAAACATGACTAGATTAAAACATCCTTATGACATGCTGTATACCCACATAAACACAGTAAGTAACTTACAGAGATCTTGATGGTCATTGTGTCCTCCATGTTGAGCAGAATTGATCCTGGTGTCCTTGATAGAGTTCATCTTCACCTGAAGCCTGGAGTCCACAGACAGATCTGATCAGAAATTATATCCTGGAGGAGTTGTGGAGAACTGACAATTACAAGCTCTTCTTATACTAGAGAGCCTGAGTTGGAACTGCTTGGGATTGATTGGCCAAAGAGGTGAACAATAGAACCCGCTCTAATGAGGCTCTTGTCACACTGTTCACACTAAACACATGTATCTCTCATGTGTGCACGGCATGAGTCTCTCCCCCTCTTGTTATTCAAACGAACCATTAGATAGACAATCAAGTCCCTATAGAAACCTAATTTTCACATGATTGCTCCAAATCCTTCCAGCTTTAGTGAAGGAACAGCTGTTTGTGATATTGTGTTAATAGTATTTGATTGTTCATAACAGCATCTTCATTAATGACTGTTATGTGCTCCTACATTACAAGTGTGTTATTGCCTCCCACAGGGTATTTCATGTGATTGACTGAAATTACCACAGACTGTACTCCTATAAACACAAGCTCAAAAAACATCTCTTGACTTTGAATGTTTGTCTTTATTTGTTGACTGCAAGACATAAAGTAATAAACACAAAATTACATCACACTACATAGTGTCATTTTAAGTATATACAAAAAAGTATTAGTATTGTAAAAGAAAATCGCAATTGCGACAGAAAAAGATAATCATAGCTATCTGTTGAATGACTAAATATATAGGCAGTTTGATTTAGTTGATTTAAACTAATAGTTAATGTAACCTAAAATGTATTAAAAAAAAACCTTGTGTTCTTAATAAACACTTGCTTTACAAAGTCCATAATGGATCATCATGCTACACTTGGTTGTGTGGATTTGTTGATGTTTCTCACGTGCTCGAATGAAGCTCTTGTCATACTGTTCAAACTAAACAGATACGTGAATTTGTATTGTATTCTTTCCACACTGACCACAAGGGAACAGTTTAAATTGCGTGTACAGCCTTGTGAACTTCTATTAGTTATTTGAATTACTACAATCTTCTCCACACACATCACAATGATTTGGGTTTCTCTCCAGTGTGAATTCTCTGTTTTAAGGTTTGACATTTAAGAGAAGTGTTGTCCACACTGATCACAAGCATAGGATTTCTCTCCAGTGTGAACTCTCTGGTGGCCTTTAAGGCCAGACAATGCAGATAAGTGTTGTCCGCACTGAATACATCCATAGGGTTTCTCTCCTGTGTGAAATTTCTGGTGTGTTTTAACGGTGGACATATGAGAGAAGTGTTGTCCACACTGACTGATCACATCCATAGGGTTTCTCTCCAGTGTGTATTCTCTGGTGGCTTTTAAGGCTGAACCTATGAGAGAAGCATTGTCCACACTCATCACATTCATAGGGTTTCTCTCCAGTGTGAACTCTCTGGTGGCTTTTAAGGCCGGACAATGCAGAGAAGTGTTCTCCGCACTGAATACACCCATAGGGCTTCTCTCCAGTGTGAATTCTCTGGTGGATTTTAAGTGTGGACATTGTAGTGAAGAGTTTACCACACTGATCACAGCAGTGGCATTTGTGTTTAGCCAAGCCTCTTTGTTCATTCACCTCTGGTAGAACAGGGGAGCCAGACTGTTCATTCAACACTGAAATGGAAACAAAGACAAAGGTCAAGCCCTATATTGTTTAAAGGTAATTGATGGTCTACAACAACATAAACACATTTGTACACAATTTACAATTTTACGAGACATTTCAAATTTGATTCTACAATTTCCCTCGCTATCACTCCTGGCACTCCATCGTGGCACAAATTATGTGTATACAACAGTTATTCTCTGTTGATTTGTTAGTGTTCTAGGCAGGGTTAAGATGGATACACTGTTACAGTATATACAAAAAAGTATTAGTATTGTAAAAGAAAATCGCAATTGCGACAGAAAAAGATAATCATAGCTATCTGTTGAATGACTAAATATATAGGCAGTTTGATTTAGTTGATTTAAACTAATAGTTAATGTAACCTAAAATGTATTAAAACACTTGGTTGTGTGGATTTGTTGATGTTTCTCACGTGCTCGAATGAAGCTCTTGTCATACTGTTCAAACTAAACAGATACGTGAATTTGTATTGTATTCTTTCCACACTGACCACAAGGGAACAGTTTAAATTGCGTGTACAGCCTTGTGAACTTCTATTAGTTATTTGAATTACTACAATCTTCTCCACACACATCACAATGATTTGGGTTTCTCTCCAGTGTGAATTCTCTGTTTTAAGGTTTGACATTTAAGAGAAGTGTTGTCCACACTGATCATAAGCATAGGATTTCTCTCCAGTGTGAACTCTCTGGTGGCCTTTAAGGCCAGACAATGCAGATAAGTGTTGTCCGCACTGAATACATCCATAGGGTTTCTCTCCTGTGTGAAATTTCTGGTGTGTTTTAACGGTGGACATATGAGAGAAGTGTTGTCCACACTGACTGATCACATCCATAGGGTTTCTCTCCAGTGTGTATTCTCTGGTGGCTTTTAAGGCTGAACCTATGAGAGAAGCATTGTCCACACTCATCACATTCATAGGGTTTCTCTCCAGTGTGAACTCTCTGGTGGCTTTTAAGGCCGGACAATGCAGAGAAGTGTTCTCCGCACTGAATACACCCATAGGGCTTCTCTCCAGTGTGAATTCTCTGGTGGATTTTAAGTGTGGACATTGTAGTGAAGAGTTTACCACACTGATCACAGCAGTGGCATTTGTGTTTAGCCAAGCCTCTTTGTTCATTCACCTCTGGTAGAACAGGGGAGCCAGACTGTTCATTCAACACTGAAATGGAAACAAAGACAAAGGTCAAGCCCTATATTGTTTAAAGGTAATTGATGGTCTACAACAACATAAACACATTTGTACACAATTTACAATTTTACGAGACATTTCAAATTTGATTCTACAATTTCCCTCGCTATCACTCCTGGCACTCCATCGTGGCACAAATTATGTGTATACAACAGTTATTCTCTGTTGATTTGTTAGTGTTCTAGGCAGGGTTAAGATGGATACACTGTTACATGTAGGCCTGTGAGCCTGCTGATTCTAGATTATTTAGACGGTAATGGAACACATGTTTATGTGTTGATTAATTGCAAGGGAATTGTTGTGCATTTTAGAAAGACACAAAACAGGTTGTCTTTTAAGTCTATGTTGCTAACAAAAAGATAAACATGACTAGATTAAAACATCCTTATGACATGCTGTATACCCACATAAACACAGTAAGTAACTTACAGAGATCTTGATGGTCATTGTGTCCTCCATGTTGAGCAGAATTGATCCTGGTGTCCTTGATAGAGTTCATCTTCACCTGAAGCCTGGAGTCCACAGACAGATCTGATCAGAAATTATATCCTGGAGGAGTTGTGGAGAACTGACAATTACAAGCTCTTCTTATACTAGAGAGCCTGAGTTGGAACTGCTTGGGATTGATTGGCCAAAGAGGTGAACAATAGAACCCGCTCTAATGAGGCTCTTGTCACACTGTTCACACTAAACACATGTATCTCTCATGTGTGCACGGCATGAGTCTCTCCCCCTCTTGTTATTCAAACGAACCATTAGATAGACAATCAAGTCCCTATAGAAACCTAATTTTCACATGATTGCTCCAAATCCTTCCAGCTTTAGTGAAGGAACAGCTGTTTGTGATATTGTGTTAATAGTATTTGATTGTTCATAACAGCATCTTCATTAATGACTGTTATGTGCTCCTACATTACAAGTGTGTTATTGCCTCCCACAGGGTATTTCATGTGATTGACTGAAATTACCACAGACTGTACTCCTATAAACACAAGCTCAAAAAACATCTCTTGACTTTGAATGTTTGTCTTTATTTGTTGACTGCAAGACATAAAGTAATAAACACAAAATTACATCACACTACATAGTGTCATTTTAAGTATATACAAAAAAGTATTAGTATTGTAAAAGAAAATCGCAATTGCGACAGAAAAAGATAATCATAGCTATCTGTTGAATGACTAAATATATAGGCAGTTTGATTTAGTTGATTTAAACTAATAGTTAATGTAACCTAAAATGTATTAAAAAAAAACCTTGTGTTCTTAATAAACACTTGCTTTACAAAGTCCATAATGGATCATCATGCTACACTTGGTTGTGTGGATTTGTTGATGTTTCTCACGTGCTCGAATGAAGCTCTTGTCATACTGTTCAAACTAAACAGATACGTGAATTTGTATTGTATTCTTTCCACACTGACCACAAGGGAACAGTTTAAATTGCGTGTACAGCCTTGTGAACTTCTATTAGTTATTTGAATTACTACAATCTTCTCCACACACATCACAATGATTTGGGTTTCTCTCCAGTGTGAATTCTCTGTTTTAAGGTTTGACATTTAAGAGAAGTGTTGTCCACACTGATCACAAGCATAGGATTTCTCTCCAGTGTGAACTCTCTGGTGGCCTTTAAGGCCAGACAATGCAGATAAGTGTTGTCCGCACTGAATACATCCATAGGGTTTCTCTCCTGTGTGAAATTTCTGGTGTGTTTTAACGGTGGACATATGAGAGAAGTGTTGTCCACACTGACTGATCACATCCATAGGGTTTCTCTCCAGTGTGTATTCTCTGGTGGCTTTTAAGGCTGAACCTATGAGAGAAGCATTGTCCACACTCATCACATTCATAGGGTTTCTCTCCAGTGTGAACTCTCTGGTGGCTTTTAAGGCCGGACAATGCAGAGAAGTGTTCTCCGCACTGAATACACCCATAGGGCTTCTCTCCAGTGTGAATTCTCTGGTGGATTTTAAGTGTGGACATTGTAGTGAAGAGTTTACCACACTGATCACAGCAGTGGCATTTGTGTTTAGCCAAGCCTCTTTGTTCATTCACCTCTGGTAGAACAGGGGAGCCAGACTGTTCATTCAACACTGAAATGGAAACAAAGACAAAGGTCAAGCCCTATATTGTTTAAAGGTAATTGATGGTCTACAACAACATAAACACATTTGTACACAATTTACAATTTTACGAGACATTTCAAATTTGATTCTACAATTTCCCTCGCTATCACTCCTGGCACTCCATCGTGGCACAAATTATGTGTATACAACAGTTATTCTCTGTTGATTTGTTAGTGTTCTAGGCAGGGTTAAGATGGATACACTGTTACAGTATATACAAAAAAGTATTAGTATTGTAAAAGAAAATCGCAATTGCGACAGAAAAAGATAATCATAGCTATCTGTTGAATGACTAAATATATAGGCAGTTTGATTTAGTTGATTTAAACTAATAGTTAATGTAACCTAAAATGTATTAAAACACTTGGTTGTGTGGATTTGTTGATGTTTCTCACGTGCTCGAATGAAGCTCTTGTCATACTGTTCAAACTAAACAGATACGTGAATTTGTATTGTATTCTTTCCACACTGACCACAAGGGAACAGTTTAAATTGCGTGTACAGCCTTGTGAACTTCTATTAGTTATTTGAATTACTACAATCTTCTCCACACACATCACAATGATTTGGGTTTCTCTCCAGTGTGAATTCTCTGTTTTAAGGTTTGACATTTAAGAGAAGTGTTGTCCACACTGATCATAAGCATAGGATTTCTCTCCAGTGTGAACTCTCTGGTGGCCTTTAAGGCCAGACAATGCAGATAAGTGTTGTCCGCACTGAATACATCCATAGGGTTTCTCTCCTGTGTGAAATTTCTGGTGTGTTTTAACGGTGGACATATGAGAGAAGTGTTGTCCACACTGACTGATCACATCCATAGGGTTTCTCTCCAGTGTGTATTCTCTGGTGGCTTTTAAGGCTGAACCTATGAGAGAAGCATTGTCCACACTCATCACATTCATAGGGTTTCTCTCCAGTGTGAACTCTCTGGTGGCTTTTAAGGCCGGACAATGCAGAGAAGTGTTCTCCGCACTGAATACACCCATAGGGCTTCTCTCCAGTGTGAATTCTCTGGTGGATTTTAAGTTTGGACATTGTAGTGAAGAGTTTACCACACTGATCACAGCAGTGGCATTTGTGTTTAGCCAAGCCTCTTTGTTCATTCACCTCTGGTAGAACAGGGAAGCCAGACTGATTAAATGGAAGCCAGAACACTGAAATGGAAACAAATACAAAGGTCAAGCCCTATATTGTTTAAAGGTAATTGATGGTCTACAACAACATAAACACATTTGTACACAATTAACAATTTTACGGGACATTTCAAATTTGATTCTACAATTTCCCTCGCTATCTCTCCTGGCACTCCATCGTGGCACAAATTATATGTATACAACAGTTATTCTCTGTTGATTTGTTAGTGTTCTAGGCAGGGTTAAGATGGATAAACTGTTACATGTATAGCCTATGAGCCTGCTGATTCTAGATTATTTAGACTGTAATGGAACACCTGTTCATGTGTTGATTAATTGCAAGGGAATTGTTGTGCATTTTAGAAAGACACAAAACAGGTTGTCTTTTAAGTCTATGTTGCTAACAAAAAGATAAACATGACTAGATTAAAACATCCTTATGACATGCTGTATACCCACATAAACACAGTAAGTAACTTACAGAGATCTTGATGGTCATTGTGTCCTCCATGTTGAGCAGAATTGATCCTGGTGTCCTTGATAGAGTTCATCTTCACCTGAAGCCTGGAGTCCACAGACAGATCTGATCAGAAATTATATCCTGGAGGAGTTGTGGAGAACTGACAATTACAAGCTCTTCTTATACTAGAGAGCCTGAGTTGGAACTGCTTGGGATTGATTGGCCAAAGAGGTGAACAATAGAACCCGCTCTAATGAGGCTCTTGTCACACTGTTCACACTAAACACATGTATCTCTCATGTGTGCACGGCATGAGTCTCTCCCCCTCTTGTTATTCAAACGAACCATTAGATAGACAATCAAGTCCCTATAGAAACCTAATTTTCACATGATTGCTCCAAATCCTTCCAGCTTTAGTGAAGGAACAGCTGTTTGTGATATTGTGTTAATAGTATTTGATTGTTCATAACAGCATCTTCATTAATGACTGTTATGTGCTCCTACATTACAAGTGTGTTATTGCCTCCCAAAGGGTATTTCATGTGATTGACTGAAATTACCACAGACTGTACTCCTATAAACACAAGCTCAAAAAACATCTCTTGACTTTGAATGTTTGTCTTTATTTGTTGACTGCAAGACATAAAGTAATAAACACAAAATTACATCACACTACATAGTGTCATTTTAAGTATATACAAAAAAGTATTAGTATTGTAAAAGAAAATCGCAATTGCGACAGAAAAAGATAATCATAGCTATCTGTTGACTGACTAAATATATAGGCAGTTTGATTTAGTTGATTTAAACTAATAGTTAATGTAACCTAAAATGTATTAAAAAAAAACCTTGTGTTCTTAATAAACACTTGCTTTACAAAGTCCATAATGGATCATCATGCTACACTTGGTTGTGTGGATTTGTTGATGTTTCTCACGTGCTCGAATGAAGCTCTTGTCATACTGTTCAAACTAAACAGATACGTGACTTTGTATTGTATTCTTTCCACACTGACCACAAGGGAACAGTTTAAATTGCGTGTACAGCCTTGTGAACTTCTATTAGTTATTTGAATTACTACAATCTTCTCCACACACATCACAATGATTTGGGTTTCTCTCCAGTGTGAATTCTCTGTTTTAAGGTTTGACATTTAAGAGAAGTGTTGTCCACACTGATCACAAGCATAGGATTTCTCTCCAGTGTGAACTCTCTGGTGGCATTTAAGGCCAGACAATGCAGATAAGTGTTGTCCGCACTGAATACATCCATAGGGTTTCTCTCCTGTGTGAAATTTCTGGTGTGTTTTAACGGTGGACATATGAGAGAAGTGTTGTCCACACTGACTGATCACATCCATAGGGTTTCTCTCCAGTGTGTATTCTCTGGTGGCTTTTAAGGCTGAACCTATGAGAGAAGCATTGTCCACACTCATCACATTCATAGGGTTTCTCTCCAGTGTGAACTCTCTGGTGGCTTTTAAGGCCGGACAATGCAGAGAAGTGTTCTCCGCACTGAATACACCCATAGGGCTTCTCTCCAGTGTGAATTCTCTGGTGGATTTTAAGTGTGGACATTGTAGTGAAGAGTTTACCACACTGATCACAGCAGTGGCATTTGTGTTTAGCCAAGCCTCTTTGTTCATTCACCTCTGGTAGAACAGGGGAGCCAGACTGTTCATTCAACACTGAAATGGAAACAAAGACAAAGGTCAAGCCCTATATTGTTTAAAGGTAATTGATGGTCTACAACAACATAAACACATTTGTACACAATTTACAATTTTACGAGACATTTCAAATTTGATTCTACAATTTCCCTCGCTATCACTCCTGGCACTCCATCGTGGCACAAATTATGTGTATACAACAGTTATTCTCTGTTGATTTGTTAGTGTTCTAGGCAGGGTTAAGATGGATACACTGTTACATGTAGGCCTGTGAGCCTGCTGATTCTAGATTATTTAGACGGTAATGGAACACATGTTTATGTGTTGATTAATTGCAAGGGAATTGTTGTGCATTTTAGAAAGACACAAAACAGGTTGTCTTTTAAGTCTATGTTGCTAACAAAAAGATAAACATGACTAGATTAAAACATCCTTATGACATGCTGTATACCCACATAAACACAGTAAGTAACTTACAGAGATCTTGATGGTCATTGTGTCCTCCATGTTGAGCAGAATTGATCCTGGTGTCCTTGATAGAGTTCATCTTCACCTGAAGCCTGGAGTCCACAGACAGATCTGATCAGAAATTATATCCTGGAGGAGTTGTGGAGAACTGACAATTACAAGCTCTTCTTATACTAGAGAGCCTGAGTTGGAACTGCTTGGGATTGATTGGCCAAAGAGGTGAACAATAGAACCCGCTCTAATGAGGCTCTTGTCACACTGTTCACACTAAACACATGTATCTCTCATGTGTGCACGGCATGAGTCTCTCCCCCTCTTGTTATTCAAACGAACCATTAGATAGACAATCAAGTCCCTATAGAAACCTAATTTTCACATGATTGCTCCAAATCCTTCCAGCTTTAGTGAAGGAACAGCTGTTTGTGATATTGTGTTAATAGTATTTGATTGTTCATAACAGCATCTTCATTAATGACTGTTATGTGCTCCTACATTACAAGTGTGTTATTGCCTCCCAAAGGGTATTTCATGTGATTGACTGAAATTACCACAGACTGTACTCCTATAAACACAAGCTCAAAAAACATCTCTTGACTTTGAATGTTTGTCTTTATTTGTTGACTGCAAGACATAAAGTAATAAACACAAAATTACATCACACTACATAGTGTCATTTTAAGTATATACAAAAAAGTATTAGTATTGTAAAAGAAAATCGCAATTGCGACAGAAAAAGATAATCATAGCTATCTGTTGACTGACTAAATATATAGGCAGTTTGATTTAGTTGATTTAAACTAATAGTTAATGTAACCTAAAATGTATTAAAAAAAAACCTTGTGTTCTTAATAAACACTTGCTTTACAAAGTCCATAATGGATCATCATGCTACACTTGGTTGTGTGGATTTGTTGATGTTTCTCACGTGCTCGAATGAAGCTCTTGTCATACTGTTCAAACTAAACAGATACGTGACTTTGTATTGTATTCTTTCCACACTGACCACAAGGGAACAGTTTAAATTGCGTGTACAGCCTTGTGAACTTCTATTAGTTATTTGAATTACTACAATCTTCTCCACACACATCACAATGATTTGGGTTTCTCTCCAGTGTGAATTCTCTGTTTTAAGGTTTGACATTTAAGAGAAGTGTTGTCCACACTGATCACAAGCATAGGATTTCTCTCCAGTGTGAACTCTCTGGTGGCATTTAAGGCCAGACAATGCAGATAAGTGTTGTCCGCACTGAATACATCCATAGGGTTTCTCTCCTGTGTGAAATTTCTGGTGTGTTTTAACGGTGGACATATGAGAGAAGTGTTGTCCACACTGACTGATCACATCCATAGGGTTTCTCTCCAGTGTGTATTCTCTGGTGGCTTTTAAGGCTGAACCTATGAGAGAAGCATTGTCCACACTCATCACATTCATAGGGTTTCTCTCCAGTGTGAACTCTCTGGTGGCTTTTAAGGCCGGACAATGCAGAGAAGTGTTCTCCGCACTGAATACACCCATAGGGCTTCTCTCCAGTGTGAATTCTCTGGTGGATTTTAAGTGTGGACATTGTAGTGAAGAGTTTACCACACTGATCACAGCAGTGGCATTTGTGTTTAGCCAAGCCTCTTTGTTCATTCACCTCTGGTAGAACAGGGGAGCCAGACTGTTCATTCAACACTGAAATGGAAACAAAGACAAAGGTCAAGCCCTATATTGTTTAAAGGTAATTGATGGTCTACAACAACATAAACACATTTGTACACAATTTACAATTTTACGAGACATTTCAAATTTGATTCTACAATTTCCCTCGCTATCACTCCTGGCACTCCATCGTGGCACAAATTATGTGTATACAACAGTTATTCTCTGTTGATTTGTTAGTGTTCTAGGCAGGGTTAAGATGGATACACTGTTACAGTATATACAAAAAAGTATTAGTATTGTAAAAGAAAATCGCAATTGCGACAGAAAAAGATAATCATAGCTATCTGTTGAATGACTAAATATATAGGCAGTTTGATTTAGTTGATTTAAACTAATAGTTAATGTAACCTAAAATGTATTAAAACACTTGGTTGTGTGGATTTGTTGTTGTTTCTCACGTGCTCGAATGAAGCTCTTGTCATACTGTTCAAACTAAACAGATACGTGAATTTGTATTGTATTCTTTCCACACTGACCACAAGGGAACAGTTTAAATTGCGTGTACAGCCTTGTGAACTTCTATTAGTTATTTGAATTACTACAATCTTCTCCACACACATCACAATGATTTGGGTTTCTCTCCAGTGTGAATTCTCTGTTTTAAGGTTTGACATTTAAGAGAAGTGTTGTCCACACTGATCATAAGCATAGGATTTCTCTCCAGTGTGAACTCTCTGGTGGCCTTTAAGGCCAGACAATGCAGATAAGTGTTGTCCGCACTGAATACATCCATAGGGTTTCTCTCCTGTGTGAAATTTCTGGTGTGTTTTAACGGTGGACATATGAGAGAAGTGTTGTCCACACTGACTGATCACATCCATAGGGTTTCTCTCCAGTGTGTATTCTCTGGTGGCTTTTAAGGCTGAACCTATGAGAGAAGCATTGTCCACACTCATCACATTCATAGGGTTTCTCTCCAGTGTGAACTCTCTGGTGGCTTTTAAGGCCGGACAATGCAGAGAAGTGTTCTCCGCACTGAATACACCCATAGGGCTTCTCTCCAGTGTGAATTCTCTGGTGGATTTTAAGTGTGGACATTGTAGTGAAGAGTTTACCACACTGATCACAGCAGTGGCATTTGTGTTTAGCCAAGCCTCTTTGTTCATTCACCTCTGGTAGAACAGGGGAGCCAGACTGTTCATTCAACACTGAAATGGAAACAAAGACAAAGGTCAAGCCCTATATTGTTTAAAGGTAATTGATGGTCTACAACAACATAAACACATTTGTACACAATTTACAATTTTACGAGACATTTCAAATTTGATTCTACAATTTCCCTCGCTATCACTCCTGGCACTCCATCGTGGCACAAATTATGTGTATACAACAGTTATTCTCTGTTGATTTGTTAGTGTTCTAGGCAGGGTTAAGATGGATACACTGTTACATGTAGGCCTGTGAGCCTGCTGATTCTAGATTATTTAGACGGTAATGGAACACATGTTTATGTGTTGATTAATTGCAAGGGAATTGTTGTGCATTTTAGAAAGACACAAAACAGGTTGTCTTTTAAGTCTATGTTGCTAACAAAAAGATAAACATGACTAGATTAAAACATCCTTATGACATGCTGTATACCCACATAAACACAGTAAGTAACTTACAGAGATCTTGATGGTCATTGTGTCCTCCATGTTGAGCAGAATTGATCCTGGTGTCCTTGATAGAGTTCATCTTCACCTGAAGCCTGGAGTCCACAGACAGATCTGATCAGAAATTATATCCTGGAGGAGTTGTGGAGAACTGACAATTACAAGCTCTTCTTATACTAGAGAGCCTGAGTTGGAACTGCTTGGGATTGATTGGCCAAAGAGGTGAACAATAGAACCCGCTCTAATGAGGCTCTTGTCACACTGTTCACACTAAACACATGTATCTCTCATGTGTGCACGGCATGAGTCTCTCCCCCTCTTGTTATTCAAACGAACCATTAGATAGACAATCAAGTCCCTATAGAAACCTAATTTTCACATGATTGCTCCAAATCCTTCCAGCTTTAGTGAAGGAACAGCTGTTTGTGATATTGTGTTAATAGTATTTGATTGTTCATAACAGCATCTTCATTAATGACTGTTATGTGCTCCTACATTACAAGTGTGTTATTGCCTCCCACAGGGTATTTCATGTGATTGACTGAAATTACCACAGACTGTACTCCTATAAACACAAGCTCAAAAAACATCTCTTGACTTTGAATGTTTGTCTTTATTTGTTGACTGCAAGACATAAAGTAATAAACACAAAATTACATCACACTACATAGTGTCATTTTAAGTATATACAAAAAAGTATTAGTATTGTAAAAGAAAATCGCAATTGCGACAGAAAAAGATAATCATAGCTATCTGTTGAATGACTAAATATATAGGCAGTTTGATTTAGTTGATTTAAACTAATAGTTAATGTAACCTAAAATGTATTAAAAAAAAACCTTGTGTTCTTAATAAACACTTGCTTTACAAAGTCCATAATGGATCATCATGCTACACTTGGTTGTGTGGATTTGTTGATGTTTCTCACGTGCTCGAATGAAGCTCTTGTCATACTGTTCAAACTAAACAGATACGTGAATTTGTATTGTATTCTTTCCACACTGACCACAAGGGAACAGTTTAAATTGCGTGTACAGCCTTGTGAACTTCTATTAGTTATTTGAATTACTACAATCTTCTCCACACACATCACAATGATTTGGGTTTCTCTCCAGTGTGAATTCTCTGTTTTAAGGTTTGACATTTAAGAGAAGTGTTGTCCACACTGATCACAAGCATAGGATTTCTCTCCAGTGTGAACTCTCTGGTGGCCTTTAAGGCCAGACAATGCAGATAAGTGTTGTCCGCACTGAATACATCCATAGGGTTTCTCTCCTGTGTGAAATTTCTGGTGTGTTTTAACGGTGGACATATGAGAGAAGTGTTGTCCACACTGACTGATCACATCCATAGGGTTTCTCTCCAGTGTGTATTCTCTGGTGGCTTTTAAGGCTGAACCTATGAGAGAAGCATTGTCCACACTCATCACATTCATAGGGTTTCTCTCCAGTGTGAACTCTCTGGTGGCTTTTAAGGCCGGACAATGCAGAGAAGTGTTCTCCGCACTGAATACACCCATAGGGCTTCTCTCCAGTGTGAATTCTCTGGTGGATTTTAAGTGTGGACATTGTAGTGAAGAGTTTACCACACTGATCACAGCAGTGGCATTTGTGTTTAGCCAAGCCTCTTTGTTCATTCACCTCTGGTAGAACAGGGGAGCCAGACTGTTCATTCAACACTGAAATGGAAACAAAGACAAAGGTCAAGCCCTATATTGTTTAAAGGTAATTGATGGTCTACAACAACATAAACACATTTGTACACAATTTACAATTTTACGAGACATTTCAAATTTGATTCTACAATTTCCCTCGCTATCACTCCTGGCACTCCATCGTGGCACAAATTATGTGTATACAACAGTTATTCTCTGTTGATTTGTTAGTGTTCTAGGCAGGGTTAAGATGGATACACTGTTACATGTAGGCCTGTGAGCCTGCTGATTCTAGATTATTTAGACGGTAATGGAACACATGTTTATGTGTTGATTAATTGCAAGGGAATTGTTGTGCATTTTAGAAAGACACAAAACAGGTTGTCTTTTAAGTCTATGTTGCTAACAAAAAGATAAACATGACTAGATTAAAACATCCTTATGACATGCTGTATACCCACATAAACACAGTAAGTAACTTACAGAGATCTTGATGGTCATTGTGTCCTCCATGTTGAGCAGAATTGATCCTGGTGTCCTTGATAGAGTTCATCTTCACCTGAAGCCTGGAGTCCACAGACAGATCTGATCAGAAATTATATCCTGGAGGAGTTGTGGAGAACTGACAATTACAAGCTCTTCTTATACTAGAGAGCCTGAGTTGGAACTGCTTGGGATTGATTGGCCAAAGAGGTGAACAATAGAACCCGCTCTAATGAGGCTCTTGTCACACTGTTCACACTAAACACATGTATCTCTCATGTGTGCACGGCATGAGTCTCTCCCCCTCTTGTTATTCAAACGAACCATTAGATAGACAATCAAGTCCCTATAGAAACCTAATTTTCACATGATTGCTCCAAATCCTTCCAGCTTTAGTGAAGGAACAGCTGTTTGTGATATTGTGTTAATAGTATTTGATTGTTCATAACAGCATCTTCATTAATGACTGTTATGTGCTCCTACATTACAAGTGTGTTATTGCCTCCCACAGGGTATTTCATGTGATTGACTGAAATTACCACAGACTGTACTCCTATAAACACAAGCTCAAAAAACATCTCTTGACTTTGAATGTTTGTCTTTATTTGTTGACTGCAAGACATAAAGTAATAAACACAAAATTACATCACACTACATAGTGTCATTTTAAGTATATACAAAAAAGTATTAGTATTGTAAAAGAAAATCGCAATTGCGACAGAAAAAGATAATCATAGCTATCTGTTGAATGACTAAATATATAGGCAGTTTGATTTAGTTGATTTAAACTAATAGTTAATGTAACCTAAAATGTATTAAAAAAAAACCTTGTGTTCTTAATAAACACTTGCTTTACAAAGTCCATAATGGATCATCATGCTACACTTGGTTGTGTGGATTTGTTGATGTTTCTCACGTGCTCGAATGAAGCTCTTGTCATACTGTTCAAACTAAACAGATACGTGAATTTGTATTGTATTCTTTCCACACTGACCACAAGGGAACAGTTTAAATTGCGTGTACAGCCTTGTGAACTTCTATTAGTTATTTGAATTACTACAATCTTCTCCACACACATCACAATGATTTGGGTTTCTCTCCAGTGTGAATTCTCTGTTTTAAGGTTTGACATTTAAGAGAAGTGTTGTCCACACTGATCACAAGCATAGGATTTCTCTCCAGTGTGAACTCTCTGGTGGCCTTTAAGGCCAGACAATGCAGATAAGTGTTGTCCGCACTGAATACATCCATAGGGTTTCTCTCCTGTGTGAAATTTCTGGTGTGTTTTAACGGTGGACATATGAGAGAAGTGTTGTCCACACTGACTGATCACATCCATAGGGTTTCTCTCCAGTGTGTATTCTCTGGTGGCTTTTAAGGCTGAACCTATGAGAGAAGCATTGTCCACACTCATCACATTCATAGGGTTTCTCTCCAGTGTGAACTCTCTGGTGGCTTTTAAGGCCGGACAATGCAGAGAAGTGTTCTCCGCACTGAATACACCCATAGGGCTTCTCTCCAGTGTGAATTCTCTGGTGGATTTTAAGTGTGGACATTGTAGTGAAGAGTTTACCACACTGATCACAGCAGTGGCATTTGTGTTTAGCCAAGCCTCTTTGTTCATTCACCTCTGGTAGAACAGGGGAGCCGGACTGTTCATTCAACACTGAAATGGAAACAAAGACAAAGGTCAAGCCCTATATTGTTTAAAGGTAATTGATGGTCTACAACAACATAAACACATTTGTACACAATTTACAATTTTACGAGACATTTCAAATTTGATTCTACAATTTCCCTCGCTATCACTCCTGGCACTCCATCGTGGCACAAATTATGTGTATACAACAGTTATTCTCTGTTGATTTGTTAGTGTTCTAGGCAGGGTTAAGATGGATACACTGTTACAGTATATACAAAAAAGTATTAGTATTGTAAAAGAAAATCGCAATTGCGACAGAAAAAGATAATCATAGCTATCTGTTGAATGACTAAATATATAGGCAGTTGATTTAAACTAATAGTTAATATAACCTAAAATGTATTAAAACACTTGGTTGTGTGGATTTGTTGATGTTTCTCACGTGCTCGAATGAAGCTCTTGTCATACTGTTCAAACTAAACAGATACGTGAATTTGTATTGTATTCTTTCCACACTGACCACAAGGGAACAGTTTAAATTGCGTGTACAGCCTTGTGAACTTCTATTAGTTATTTGAATTACTACAATCTTCTCCACACACATCACAATGATTTGGGTTTCTCTCCAGTGTGAATTCTCTGTTTTAAGGTTTGACATTTAAGAGAAGTGTTGTCCACACTGATCATAAGCATAGGATTTCTCTCCAGTGTGAACTCTCTGGTGGCCTTTAAGGCCAGACAATGCAGATAAGTGTTGTCCGCACTGAATACATCCATAGGGTTTCTCTCCTGTGTGAAATTTCTGGTGTGTTTTAACGGTGGACATATGAGAGAAGTGTTGTCCACACTGACTGATCACATCCATAGGGTTTCTCTCCAGTGTGTATTCTCTGGTGGCTTTTAAGGCTGAACCTATGAGAGAAGCATTGTCCACACTCATCACATTCATAGGGTTTCTCTCCAGTGTGAACTCTCTGGTGGCTTTTAAGGCCGGACAATGCAGAGAAGTGTTCTCCGCACTGAATACACCCATAGGGCTTCTCTCCAGTGTGAATTCTCTGGTGGATTTTTAGTTTGGACATTGTAGTGAAGAGTTTACCACACTGATCACAGCAGTGGCATTTGTGTTTAGCCAAGCCTCTTTGTTCATTCACCTCTGGTAGAACAGGGAAGCCAGACTGATTAAATGGAAGCCAGAACACTGAAATGGAAACAAATACAAAGGTCAAGCCCTATATTGTTTAAAGGTAATTGATGGTCTACAACAACATAAACACATTTGTACACAATTAACAATTTTACGGGACATTTCAAATTTGATTCTACAATTTCCCTCGCTATCTCTCCTGGCACTCCATCGTGGCACAAATTATATGTATACAACAGTTATTCTCTGTTGATTTGTTAGTGTTCTAGGCAGGGTTAAGATGGATAAACTGTTACATGTATAGCCTATGAGCCTGCTGATTCTAGATTATTTAGACTGTAATGGAACACCTGTTCATGTGTTGATTAATTGCAAGGGAATTGTTGTGCATTTTAGAAAGACACAAAACAGGTTGTCTTTTAAGTCTATGTTGCTAACAAAAAGATAAACATGACTAGATTAAAACATCCTTATGACATGCTGTATACCCACATAAACACAGTAAGTAACTTACAGAGATCTTGATGGTCATTGTGTCCTCCATGTTGAGCAGAATTGATCCTGGTGTCCTTGATAGAGTTCATCTTCACCTGAAGCCTGGAGTCCACAGACAGATCTGATCAGAAATTATATCCTGGAGGAGTTGTGGAGAACTGACAATTACAAGCTCTTCTTATACTAGAGAGCCTGAGTTGGAACTGCTTGGGATTGATTGGCCAAAGAGGTGAACAATAGAACCCGCTCTAATGAGGCTCTTGTCACACTGTTCACACTAAACACATGTATCTCTCATGTGTGCACGGCATGAGTCTCTCCCCCTCTTGTTATTCAAACGAACCATTAGATAGACAATCAAGTCCCTATAGAAACCTAATTTTCACATGATTGCTCCAAATCCTTCCAGCTTTAGTGAAGGAACAGCTGTTTGTGATATTGTGTTAATAGTATTTGATTGTTCATAACAGCATCTTCATTAATGACTGTTATGTGCTCCTACATTACAAGTGTGTTATTGCCTCCCAAAGGGTATTTCATGTGATTGACTGAAATTACCACAGACTGTACTCCTATAAACACAAGCTCAAAAAACATCTCTTGACTTTGAATGTTTGTCTTTATTTGTTGACTGCAAGACATAAAGTAATAAACACAAAATTACATCACACTACATAGTGTCATTTTAAGTATATACAAAAAAGTATTAGTATTGTAAAAGAAAATCGCAATTGCGACAGAAAAAGATAATCATAGCTATCTGTTGACTGACTAAATATATAGGCAGTTTGATTTAGTTGATTTAAACTAATAGTTAATGTAACCTAAAATGTATTAAAAAAAAACCTTGTGTTCTTAATAAACACTTGCTTTACAAAGTCCATAATGGATCATCATGCTACACTTGGTTGTGTGGATTTGTTGATGTTTCTCACGTGCTCGAATGAAGCTCTTGTCATACTGTTCAAACTAAACAGATACGTGAATTTGTATTGTATTCTTTCCACACTGACCACAAGGGAACAGTTTAAATTGCGTGTACAGCCTTGTGAACTTCTATTAGTTATTTGAATTACTACAATCTTCTCCACACACATCACAATGATTTGGGTTTCTCTCCAGTGTGAATTCTCTGTTTTAAGGTTTGACATTTAAGAGAAGTGTTGTCCACACTGATCACAAGCATAGGATTTCTCTCCAGTGTGAACTCTCTGGTGGCCTTTAAGGCCAGACAATGCAGATAAGTGTTGTCCGCACTGAATACATCCATAGGGTTTCTCTCCTGTGTGAAATTTCTGGTGTGTTTTAACGGTGGACATATGAGAGAAGTGTTGTCCACACTGACTGATCACATCCATAGGGTTTCTCTCCAGTGTGTATTCTCTGGTGGCTTTTAAGGCTGAACCTATGAGAGAAGCATTGTCCACACTCATCACATTCATAGGGTTTCTCTCCAGTGTGAACTCTCTGGTGGCTTTTAAGGCCGGACAATGCAGAGAAGTGTTCTCCGCACTGAATACACCCATAGGGCTTCTCTCCAGTGTGAATTCTCTGGTGGATTTTAAGTGTGGACATTGTAGTGAAGAGTTTACCACACTGATCACAGCAGTGGCATTTGTGTTTAGCCAAGCCTCTTTGTTCATTCACCTCTGGTAGAACAGGGGAGCCAGACTGTTCATTCAACACTGAAATGGAAACAAAGACAAAGGTCAAGCCCTATATTGTTTAAAGGTAATTGATGGTCTACAACAACATAAACACATTTGTACACAATTTACAATTTTACGAGACATTTCAAATTTGATTCTACAATTTCCCTCGCTATCACTCCTGGCACTCCATCGTGGCACAAATTATGTGTATACAACAGTTATTCTCTGTTGATTTGTTAGTGTTCTAGGCAGGGTTAAGATGTATACACTGTTACAGTATATACAAAAAAGTATTAGTATTGTAAAAGAAAATCGCAATTGCGACAGAAAAAGATAATCATAGCTATCTGTTGAATGACTAAATATATAGGCAGTTTGATTTAGTTGATTTAAACTAATAGTTAATGTAACCTAAAATGTATTAAAACACTTGGTTGTGTGGATTTGTTGTTGTTTCTCACGTGCTCGAATGAAGCTCTTGTCATACTGTTCAAACTAAACAGATACGTGAATTTGTATTGTATTCTTTCCACACTGACCACAAGGGAACAGTTTAAATTGCGTGTACAGCCTTGTGAACTTCTATTAGTTATTTGAATTACTACAATCTTCTCCACACACATCACAATGATTTGGGTTTCTCTCCAGTGTGAATTCTCTGTTTTAAGGTTTGACATTTAAGAGAAGTGTTGTCCACACTGATCATAAGCATAGGATTTCTCTCCAGTGTGAACTCTCTGGTGGCCTTTAAGGCCAGACAATGCAGATAAGTGTTGTCCGCACTGAATACATCCATAGGGTTTCTCTCCTGTGTGAAATTTCTGGTGTGTTTTAACGGTGGACATATGAGAGAAGTGTTGTCCACACTGACTGATCACATCCATAGGGTTTCTCTCCAGTGTGTATTCTCTGGTGGCTTTTAAGGCTGAACCTATGAGAGAAGCATTGTCCACACTCATCACATTCATAGGGTTTCTCTCCAGTGTGAACTCTCTGGTGGCTTTTAAGGCCGGACAATGCAGAGAAGTGTTCTCCGCACTGAATACACCCATAGGGCTTCTCTCCAGTGTGAATTCTCTGGTGGATTTTAAGTGTGGACATTGTAGTGAAGAGTTTACCACACTGATCACAGCAGTGGCATTTGTGTTTAGCCAAGCCTCTTTGTTCATTCACCTCTGGTAGAACAGGGGAGCCAGACTGTTCATTCAACACTGAAATGGAAACAAAGACAAAGGTCAAGCCCTATATTGTTTAAAGGTAATTGATGGTCTACAACAACATAAACACATTTGTACACAATTTACAATTTTACGAGACATTTCAAATTTGATTCTACAATTTCCCTCGCTATCACTCCTGGCACTCCATCGTGGCACAAATTATGTGTATACAACAGTTATTCTCTGTTGATTTGTTAGTGTTCTAGGCAGGGTTAAGATGGATACACTGTTACATGTAGGCCTGTGAGCCTGCTGATTCTAGATTATTTAGACGGTAATGGAACACATGTTTATGTGTTGATTAATTGCAAGGGAATTGTTGTGCATTTTAGAAAGACACAAAACAGGTTGTCTTTTAAGTCTATGTTGCTAACAAAAAGATAAACATGACTAGATTAAAACATCCTTATGACATGCTGTATACCCACATAAACACAGTAAGTAACTTACAGAGATCTTGATGGTCATTGTGTCCTCCATGTTGAGCAGAATTGATCCTGGTGTCCTTGATAGAGTTCATCTTCACCTGAAGCCTGGAGTCCACAGACAGATCTGATCAGAAATTATATCCTGGAGGAGTTGTGGAGAACTGACAATTACAAGCTCTTCTTATACTAGAGAGCCTGAGTTGGAACTGCTTGGGATTGATTGGCCAAAGAGGTGAACAATAGAACCCGCTCTAATGAGGCTCTTGTCACACTGTTCACACTAAACACATGTATCTCTCATGTGTGCACGGCATGAGTCTCTCCCCCTCTTGTTATTCAAACGAACCATTAGATAGACAATCAAGTCCCTATAGAAACCTAATTTTCACATGATTGCTCCAAATCCTTCCAGCTTTAGTGAAGGAACAGCTGTTTGTGATATTGTGTTAATAGTATTTGATTGTTCATAACAGCATCTTCATTAATGACTGTTATGTGCTCCTACATTACAAGTGTGTTATTGCCTCCCACAGGGTATTTCATGTGATTGACTGAAATTACCACAGACTGTACTCCTATAAACACAAGCTCAAAAAACATCTCTTGACTTTGAATGTTTGTCTTTATTTGTTGACTGCAAGACATAAAGTAATAAACACAAAATTACATCACACTACATAGTGTCATTTTAAGTATATACAAAAAAGTATTAGTATTGTAAAAGAAAATCGCAATTGCGACAGAAAAAGATAATCATAGCTATCTGTTGAATGACTAAATATATAGGCAGTTTGATTTAGTTGATTTAAACTAATAGTTAATGTAACCTAAAATGTATTAAAAAAAAACCTTGTGTTCTTAATAAACACTTGCTTTACAAAGTCCATAATGGATCATCATGCTACACTTGGTTGTGTGGATTTGTTGATGTTTCTCACGTGCTCGAATGAAGCTCTTGTCATACTGTTCAAACTAAACAGATACGTGAATTTGTATTGTATTCTTTCCACACTGACCACAAGGGAACAGTTTAAATTGCGTGTACAGCCTTGTGAACTTCTATTAGTTATTTGAATTACTACAATCTTCTCCACACACATCACAATGATTTGGGTTTCTCTCCAGTGTGAATTCTCTGTTTTAAGGTTTGACATTTAAGAGAAGTGTTGTCCACACTGATCACAAGCATAGGATTTCTCTCCAGTGTGAACTCTCTGGTGGCCTTTAAGGCCAGACAATGCAGATAAGTGTTGTCCGCACTGAATACATCCATAGGGTTTCTCTCCTGTGTGAAATTTCTGGTGTGTTTTAACGGTGGACATATGAGAGAAGTGTTGTCCACACTGACTGATCACATCCATAGGGTTTCTCTCCAGTGTGTATTCTCTGGTGGCTTTTAAGGCTGAACCTATGAGAGAAGCATTGTCCACACTCATCACATTCATAGGGTTTCTCTCCAGTGTGAACTCTCTGGTGGCTTTTAAGGCCGGACAATGCAGAGAAGTGTTCTCCGCACTGAATACACCCATAGGGCTTCTCTCCAGTGTGAATTCTCTGGTGGATTTTAAGTGTGGACATTGTAGTGAAGAGTTTACCACACTGATCACAGCAGTGGCATTTGTGTTTAGCCAAGCCTCTTTGTTCATTCACCTCTGGTAGAACAGGGGAGCCAGACTGTTCATTCAACACTGAAATGGAAACAAAGACAAAGGTCAAGCCCTATATTGTTTAAAGGTAATTGATGGTCTACAACAACATAAACACATTTGTACACAATTTACAATTTTACGAGACATTTCAAATTTGATTCTACAATTTCCCTCGCTATCACTCCTGGCACTCCATCGTGGCACAAATTATGTGTATACAACAGTTATTCTCTGTTGATTTGTTAGTGTTCTAGGCAGGGTTAAGATGGATACACTGTTACAGTATATACAAAAAAGTATTAGTATTGTAAAAGAAAATCGCAATTGCGACAGAAAAAGATAATCATAGCTATCTGTTGAATGACTAAATATATAGGCAGTTGATTTAAACTAATAGTTAATGTAACCTAAAATGTATTAAAACACTTGGTTGTGTGGATTTGTTGATGTTTCTCACGTGCTCGAATGAAGCTCTTGTCATACTGTTCAAACTAAACAGATACGTGAATTTGTATTGTATTCTTTCCACACTGACCACAAGGGAACAGTTTAAATTGCGTGTACAGCCTTGTGAACTTCTATTAGTTATTTGAATTACTACAATCTTCTCCACACACATCACAATGATTTGGGTTTCTCTCCAGTGTGAATTCTCTGTTTTAAGGTTTGACATTTAAGAGAAGTGTTGTCCACACTGATCATAAGCATAGGATTTCTCTCCAGTGTGAACTCTCTGGTGGCCTTTAAGGCCAGACAATGCAGATAAGTGTTGTCCGCACTGAATACATCCATAGGGTTTCTCTCCTGTGTGAAATTTCTGGTGTGTTTTAACGGTGGACATATGAGAGAAGTGTTGTCCACACTGACTGATCACATCCATAGGGTTTCTCTCCAGTGTGTATTCTCTGGTGGCTTTTAAGGCTGAACCTATGAGAGAAGCATTGTCCACACTCATCACATTCATAGGGTTTCTCTCCAGTGTGAACTCTCTGGTGGCTTTTAAGGCCGGACAATGCAGAGAAGTGTTCTCCGCACTGAATACACCCATAGGGCTTCTCTCCAGTGTGAATTCTCTGGTGGATTTTTAGTTTGGACATTGTAGTGAAGAGTTTACCACACTGATCACAGCAGTGGCATTTGTGTTTAGCCAAGCCTCTTTGTTCATTCACCTCTGGTAGAACAGGGAAGCCAGACTGATTAAATGGAAGCCAGAACACTGAAATGGAAACAAATACAAAGGTCAAGCCCTATATTGTTTAAAGGTAATTGATGGTCTACAACAACATAAACACATTTGTACACAATTAACAATTTTACGGGACATTTCAAATTTGATTCTACAATTTCCCTCGCTATCTCTCCTGGCACTCCATCGTGGCACAAATTATATGTATACAACAGTTATTCTCTGTTGATTTGTTAGTGTTCTAGGCAGGGTTAAGATGGATAAACTGTTACATGTATAGCCTATGAGCCTGCTGATTCTAGATTATTTAGACTGTAATGGAACACCTGTTCATGTGTTGATTAATTGCAAGGGAATTGTTGTGCATTTTAGAAAGACACAAAACAGGTTGTCTTTTAAGTCTATGTTGCTAACAAAAAGATAAACATGACTAGATTAAAACATCCTTATGACATGCTGTATACCCACATAAACACAGTAAGTAACTTACAGAGATCTTGATGGTCATTGTGTCCTCCATGTTGAGCAGAATTGATCCTGGTGTCCTTGATAGAGTTCATCTTCACCTGAAGCCTGGAGTCCACAGACAGATCTGATCAGAAATTATATCCTGGAGGAGTTGTGGAGAACTGACAATTACAAGCTCTTCTTATACTAGAGAGCCTGAGTTGGAACTGCTTGGGATTGATTGGCCAAAGAGGTGAACAATAGAACCCGCTCTAATGAGGCTCTTGTCACACTGTTCACACTAAACACATGTATCTCTCATGTGTGCACGGCATGAGTCTCTCCCCCTCTTGTTATTCAAACGAACCATTAGATAGACAATCAAGTCCCTATAGAAACCTAATTTTCACATGATTGCTCCAAATCCTTCCAGCTTTAGTGAAGGAACAGCTGTTTGTGATATTGTGTTAATAGTATTTGATTGTTCATAACAGCATCTTCATTAATGACTGTTATGTGCTCCTACATTACAAGTGTGTTATTGCCTCCCAAAGGGTATTTCATGTGATTGACTGAAATTACCACAGACTGTACTCCTATAAACACAAGCTCAAAAAACATCTCTTGACTTTGAATGTTTGTCTTTATTTGTTGACTGCAAGACATAAAGTAATAAACACAAAATTACATCACACTACATAGTGTCATTTTAAGTATATACAAAAAAGTATTAGTATTGTAAAAGAAAATCGCAATTGCGACAGAAAAAGATAATCATAGCTATCTGTTGACTGACTAAATATATAGGCAGTTTGATTTAGTTGATTTAAACTAATAGTTAATGTAACCTAAAATGTATTAAAAAAAAACCTTGTGTTCTTAATAAACACTTGCTTTACAAAGTCCATAATGGATCATCATGCTACACTTGGTTGTGTGGATTTGTTGATGTTTCTCACGTGCTCGAATGAAGCTCTTGTCATACTGTTCAAACTAAACAGATACGTGAATTTGTATTGTATTCTTTCCACACTGACCACAAGGGAACAGTTTAAATTGCGTGTACAGCCTTGTGAACTTCTATTAGTTATTTGAATTACTACAATCTTCTCCACACACATCACAATGATTTGGGTTTCTCTCCAGTGTGAATTCTCTGTTTTAAGGTTTGACATTTAAGAGAAGTGTTGTCCACACTGATCACAAGCATAGGATTTCTCTCCAGTGTGAACTCTCTGGTGGCCTTTAAGGCCAGACAATGCAGATAAGTGTTGTCCGCACTGAATACATCCATAGGGTTTCTCTCCTGTGTGAAATTTCTGGTGTGTTTTAACGGTGGACATATGAGAGAAGTGTTGTCCACACTGACTGATCACATCCATAGGGTTTCTCTCCAGTGTGTATTCTCTGGTGGCTTTTAAGGCTGAACCTATGAGAGAAGCATTGTCCACACTCATCACATTCATAGGGTTTCTCTCCAGTGTGAACTCTCTGGTGGCTTTTAAGGCCGGACAATGCAGAGAAGTGTTCTCCGCACTGAATACACCCATAGGGCTTCTCTCCAGTGTGAATTCTCTGGTGGATTTTAAGTGTGGACATTGTAGTGAAGAGTTTACCACACTGATCACAGCAGTGGCATTTGTGTTTAGCCAAGCCTCTTTGTTCATTCACCTCTGGTAGAACAGGGGAGCCAGACTGTTCATTCAACACTGAAATGGAAACAAAGACAAAGGTCAAGCCCTATATTGTTTAAAGGTAATTGATGGTCTACAACAACATAAACACATTTGTACACAATTTACAATTTTACGAGACATTTCAAATTTGATTCTACAATTTCCCTCGCTATCACTCCTGGCACTCCATCGTGGCACAAATTATGTGTATACAACAGTTATTCTCTGTTGATTTGTTAGTGTTCTAGGCAGGGTTAAGATGGATACACTGTTACATGTAGGCCTGTGAGCCTGCTGATTCTAGATTATTTAGACGGTAATGGAACACATGTTTATGTGTTGATTAATTGCAAGGGAATTGTTGTGCATTTTAGAAAGACACAAAACAGGTTGTCTTTTAAGTCTATGTTGCTAACAAAAAGATAAACATGACTAGATTAAAACATCCTTATGACATGCTGTATACCCACATAAACACAGTAAGTAACTTACAGAGATCTTGATGGTCATTGTGTCCTCCATGTTGAGCAGAATTGATCCTGGTGTCCTTGATAGAGTTCATCTTCACCTGAAGCCTGGAGTCCACAGACAGATCTGATCAGAAATTATATCCTGGAGGAGTTGTGGAGAACTGACAATTACAAGCTCTTCTTATACTAGAGAGCCTGAGTTGGAACTGCTTGGGATTGATTGGCCAAAGAGGTGAACAATAGAACCCGCTCTAATGAGGCTCTTGTCACACTGTTCACACTAAACACATGTATCTCTCATGTGTGCACGGCATGAGTCTCTCCCCCTCTTGTTATTCAAACGAACCATTAGATAGACAATCAAGTCCCTATAGAAACCTAATTTTCACATGATTGCTCCAAATCCTTCCAGCTTTAGTGAAGGAACAGCTGTTTGTGATATTGTGTTAATAGTATTTGATTGTTCATAACAGCATCTTCATTAATGACTGTTATGTGCTCCTACATTACAAGTGTGTTATTGCCTCCCACAGGGTATTTCATGTGATTGACTGAAATTACCACAGACTGTACTCCTATAAACACAAGCTCAAAAAACATCTCTTGACTTTGAATGTTTGTCTTTATTTGTTGACTGCAAGACATAAAGTAATAAACACAAAATTACATCACACTACATAGTGTCATTTTAAGTATATACAAAAAAGTATTAGTATTGTAAAAGAAAATCGCAATTGCGACAGAAAAAGATAATCATAGCTATCTGTTGACTGACTAAATATATAGGCAGTTTGATTTAGTTGATTTAAACTAATAGTTAATGTAACCTAAAATGTATTAAAAAAAAACCTTGTGTTCTTAATAAACACTTGCTTTACAAGTCCATAATGGATCATCATGCTACACTTGGTTGTGTGGATTTGTTGATGTTTCTCACGTGCTCGAATGAAGCTCTTGTCATACTGTTCAAACTAAACAGATACGTGAATTTGTATTGTATTCTTTCCACACTGACCACAAGGGAACAGTTTAAATTGCGTGTACAGCCTTGTGAACTTCTATTAGTTATTTGAATTACTACAATCTTCTCCACACACATCACAATGATTTGGGTTTCTCTCCAGTGTGAATTCTCTGTTTTAAGGTTTGACATTTAAGAGAAGTGTTGTCCACACTGATCACAAGCATAGGATTTCTCTCCAGTGTGAACTCTCTGGTGGCCTTTAAGGCCAGACAATGCAGATAAGTGTTGTCCGCACTGAATACATCCATAGGGTTTCTCTCCTGTGTGAAATTTCTGGTGTGTTTTAACGGTGGACATATGAGAGAAGTGTTGTCCACACTGACTGATCACATCCATAGGGTTTCTCTCCAGTGTGTATTCTCTGGTGGCTTTTAAGGCTGAACCTATGAGAGAAGCATTGTCCACACTCATCACATTCATAGGGTTTCTCTCCAGTGTGAACTCTCTGGTGGCTTTTAAGGCCGGACAATGCAGAGAAGTGTTCTCCGCACTGAATACACCCATAGGGCTTCTCTCCAGTGTGAATTCTCTGGTGGATTTTAAGTGTGGACATTGTAGTGAAGAGTTTACCACACTGATCACAGCAGTGGCATTTGTGTTTAGCCAAGCCTCTTTGTTCATTCACCTCTGGTAGAACAGGGGAGCCAGACTGTTCATTCAACACTGAAATGGAAACAAAGACAAAGGTCAAGCCCTATATTGTTTAAAGGTAATTGATGGTCTACAACAACATAAACACATTTGTACACAATTTACAATTTTACGAGACATTTCAAATTTGATTCTACAATTTCCCTCGCTATCACTCCTGGCACTCCATCGTGGCACAAATTATGTGTATACAACAGTTATTCTCTGTTGATTTGTTAGTGTTCTAGGCAGGGTTAAGATGGATACACTGTTACATGTAGGCCTGTGAGCCTGCTGATTCTAGATTATTTAGACGGTAATGGAACACATGTTTATGTGTTGATTAATTGCAAGGGAATTGTTGTGCATTTTAGAAAGACACAAAACAGGTTGTCTTTTAAGTCTATGTTGCTAACAAAAAGATAAACATGACTAGATTAAAACATCCTTATGACATGCTGTATACCCACATAAACACAGTAAGTAACTTACAGAGATCTTGATGGTCATTGTGTCCTCCATGTTGAGCAGAATTGATCCTGGTGTCCTTGATAGAGTTCATCTTCACCTGAAGCCTGGAGTCCACAGACAGATCTGATCAGAAATTATATCCTGGAGGAGTTGTGGAGAACTGACAATTACAAGCTCTTCTTATACTAGAGAGCCTGAGTTGGAACTGCTTGGGATTGATTGGCCAAAGAGGTGAACAATAGAACCCGCTCTAATGAGGCTCTTGTCACACTGTTCACACTAAACACATGTATCTCTCATGTGTGCACGGCATGAGTCTCTCCCCCTCTTGTTATTCAAACGAACCATTAGATAGACAATCAAGTCCCTATAGAAACCTAATTTTCACATGATTGCTCCAAATCCTTCCAGCTTTAGTGAAGGAACAGCTGTTTGTGATATTGTGTTAATAGTATTTGATTGTTCATAACAGCATCTTCATTAATGACTGTTATGTGCTCCTACATTACAAGTGTGTTATTGCCTCCCACAGGGTATTTCATGTGATTGACTGAAATTACCACAGACTGTACTCCTATAAACACAAGCTCAAAAAACATCTCTTGACTTTGAATGTTTGTCTTTATTTGTTGACTGCAAGACATAAAGTAATAAACACAAAATTACATCACACTACATAGTGTCATTTTAAGTATATACAAAAAAGTATTAGTATTGTAAAAGAAAATCGCAATTGCGACAGAAAAAGATAATCATAGCTATCTGTTGAATGACTAAATATATAGGCAGTTTGATTTAGTTGATTTAAACTAATAGTTAATGTAACCTAAAATGTATTAAAAAAAAACCTTGTGTTCTTAATAAACACTTGCTTTACAAAGTCCATAATGGATCATCATGCTACACTTGGTTGTGTGGATTTGTTGATGTTTCTCACGTGCTCGAATGAAGCTCTTGTCATACTGTTCAAACTAAACAGATACGTGAATTTGTATTGTATTCTTTCCACACTGACCACAAGGGAACAGTTTAAATTGCGTGTACAGCCTTGTGAACTTCTATTAGTTATTTGAATTACTACAATCTTCTCCACACACATCACAATGATTTGGGTTTCTCTCCAGTGTGAATTCTCTGTTTTAAGGTTTGACATTTAAGAGAAGTGTTGTCCACACTGATCACAAGCATAGGATTTCTCTCCAGTGTGAACTCTCTGGTGGCCTTTAAGGCCAGACAATGCAGATAAGTGTTGTCCGCACTGAATACATCCATAGGGTTTCTCTCCTGTGTGAAATTTCTGGTGTGTTTTAACGGTGGACATATGAGAGAAGTGTTGTCCACACTGACTGATCACATCCATAGGGTTTCTCTCCAGTGTGTATTCTCTGGTGGCTTTTAAGGCTGAACCTATGAGAGAAGCATTGTCCACACTCATCACATTCATAGGGTTTCTCTCCAGTGTGAACTCTCTGGTGGCTTTTAAGGCCGGACAATGCAGAGAAGTGTTCTCCGCACTGAATACACCCATAGGGCTTCTCTCCAGTGTGAATTCTCTGGTGGATTTTAAGTGTGGACATTGTAGTGAAGAGTTTACCACACTGATCACAGCAGTGGCATTTGTGTTTAGCCAAGCCTCTTTGTTCATTCACCTCTGGTAGAACAGGGGAGCCGGACTGTTCATTCAACACTGAAATGGAAACAAAGACAAAGGTCAAGCCCTATATTGTTTAAAGGTAATTGATGGTCTACAACAACATAAACACATTTGTACACAATTTACAATTTTACGAGACATTTCAAATTTGATTCTACAATTTCCCTCGCTATCACTCCTGGCACTCCATCGTGGCACAAATTATGTGTATACAACAGTTATTCTCTGTTGATTTGTTAGTGTTCTAGGCAGGGTTAAGATGGATACACTGTTACAGTATATACAAAAAAGTATTAGTATTGTAAAAGAAAATCGCAATTGCGACAGAAAAAGATAATCATAGCTATCTGTTGAATGACTAAATATATAGGCAGTTGATTTAAACTAATAGTTAATGTAACCTAAAATGTATTAAAACACTTGGTTGTGTGGATTTGTTGATGTTTCTCACGTGCTCGAATGAAGCTCTTGTCATACTGTTCAAACTAAACAGATACGTGAATTTGTATTGTATTCTTTCCACACTGACCACAAGGGAACAGTTTAAATTGCGTGTACAGCCTTGTGAACTTCTATTAGTTATTTGAATTACTACAATCTTCTCCACACACATCACAATGATTTGGGTTTCTCTCCAGTGTGAATTCTCTGTTTTAAGGTTTGACATTTAAGAGAAGTGTTGTCCACACTGATCATAAGCATAGGATTTCTCTCCAGTGTGAACTCTCTGGTGGCCTTTAAGGCCAGACAATGCAGATAAGTGTTGTCCGCACTGAATACATCCATAGGGTTTCTCTCCTGTGTGAAATTTCTGGTGTGTTTTAACGGTGGACATATGAGAGAAGTGTTGTCCACACTGACTGATCACATCCATAGGGTTTCTCTCCAGTGTGTATTCTCTGGTGGCTTTTAAGGCTGAACCTATGAGAGAAGCATTGTCCACACTCATCACATTCATAGGGTTTCTCTCCAGTGTGAACTCTCTGGTGGCTTTTAAGGCCGGACAATGCAGAGAAGTGTTCTCCGCACTGAATACACCCATAGGGCTTCTCTCCAGTGTGAATTCTCTGGTGGATTTTTAGTTTGGACATTGTAGTGAAGAGTTTACCACACTGATCACAGCAGTGGCATTTGTGTTTAGCCAAGCCTCTTTGTTCATTCACCTCTGGTAGAACAGGGAAGCCAGACTGATTAAATGGAAGCCAGAACACTGAAATGGAAACAAATACAAAGGTCAAGCCCTATATTGTTTAAAGGTAATTGATGGTCTACAACAACATAAACACATTTGTACACAATTAACAATTTTACGGGACATTTCAAATTTGATTCTACAATTTCCCTCGCTATCTCTCCTGGCACTCCATCGTGGCACAAATTATATGTATACAACAGTTATTCTCTGTTGATTTGTTAGTGTTCTAGGCAGGGTTAAGATGGATACACTGTTACAGTATATACAAAAAAGTATTAGTATTGTAAAAGAAAATCGCAATTGCGACAGAAAAAGATAATCATAGCTATCTGTTGAATGACTAAATATATAGGCAGTTGATTTAAACTAATAGTTAATGTAACCTAAAATGTATTAAAACACTTGGTTGTGTGGATTTGTTGATGTTTCTCACGTGCTCGAATGAAGCTCTTGTCATACTGTTCAAACTAAACAGATACGTGAATTTGTATTGTATTCTTTCCACACTGACCACAAGGGAACAGTTTAAATTGCGTGTACAGCCTTGTGAACTTCTATTAGTTATTTGAATTACTACAATCTTCTCCACACACATCACAATGATTTGGGTTTCTCTCCAGTGTGAATTCTCTGTTTTAAGGTTTGACATTTAAGAGAAGTGTTGTCCACACTGATCATAAGCATAGGATTTCTCTCCAGTGTGAACTCTCTGGTGGCCTTTAAGGCCAGACAATGCAGATAAGTGTTGTCCGCACTGAATACATCCATAGGGTTTCTCTCCTGTGTGAAATTTCTGGTGTGTTTTAACGGTGGACATATGAGAGAAGTGTTGTCCACACTGACTGATCACATCCATAGGGTTTCTCTCCAGTGTGTATTCTCTGGTGGCTTTTAAGGCTGAACCTATGAGAGAAGCATTGTCCACACTCATCACATTCATAGGGTTTCTCTCCAGTGTGAACTCTCTGGTGGCTTTTAAGGCCGGACAATGCAGAGAAGTGTTCTCCGCACTGAATACACCCATAGGGCTTCTCTCCAGTGTGAATTCTCTGGTGGATTTTTAGTTTGGACATTGTAGTGAAGAGTTTACCACACTGATCACAGCAGTGGCATTTGTGTTTAGCCAAGCCTCTTTGTTCATTCACCTCTGGTAGAACAGGGAAGCCAGACTGATTAAATGGAAGCCAGAACACTGAAATGGAAACAAATACAAAGGTCAAGCCCTATATTGTTTAAAGGTAATTGATGGTCTACAACAACATAAACACATTTGTACACAATTAACAATTTTACGGGACATTTCAAATTTGATTCTACAATTTCCCTCGCTATCTCTCCTGGCACTCCATCGTGGCACAAATTATATGTATACAACAGTTATTCTCTGTTGATTTGTTAGTGTTCTAGGCAGGGTTAAGATGGATAAACTGTTACATGTATAGCCTATGAGCCTGCTGATTCTAGATTATTTAGACTGTAATGGAACACCTGTTCATGTGTTGATTAATTGCAAGGGAATTGTTGTGCATTTTAGAAAGACACAAAACAGGTTGTCTTTTAAGTCTATGTTGCTAACAAAAAGATAAACATGACTAGATTAAAACATCCTTATGACATGCTGTATACCCACATAAACACAGTAAGTAACTTACAGAGATCTTGATGGTCATTGTGTCCTCCATGTTGAGCAGAATTGATCCTGGTGTCCTTGATAGAGTTCATCTTCACCTGAAGCCTGGAGTCCACAGACAGATCTGATCAGAAATTATATCCTGGAGGAGTTGTGGAGAACTGACAATTACAAGCTCTTCTTATACTAGAGAGCCTGAGTTGGAACTGCTTGGGATTGATTGGCCAAAGAGGTGAACAATAGAACCCGCTCTAATGAGGCTCTTGTCACACTGTTCACACTAAACACATGTATCTCTCATGTGTGCACGGCATGAGTCTCTCCCCCTCTTGTTATTCAAACGAACCATTAGATAGACAATCAAGTCCCTATAGAAACCTAATTTTCACATGATTGCTCCAAATCCTTCCAGCTTTAGTGAAGGAACAGCTGTTTGTGATATTGTGTTAATAGTATTTGATTGTTCATAACAGCATCTTCATTAATGACTGTTATGTGCTCCTACATTACAAGTGTGTTATTGCCTCCCAAAGGGTATTTCATGTGATTGACTGAAATTACCACAGACTGTACTCCTATAAACACAAGCTCAAAAAACATCTCTTGACTTTGAATGTTTGTCTTTATTTGTTGACTGCAAGACATAAAGTAATAAACACAAAATTACATCACACTACATAGTGTCATTTTAAGTATATACAAAAAAGTATTAGTATTGTAAAAGAAAATCGCAATTGCGACAGAAAAAGATAATCATAGCTATCTGTTGACTGACTAAATATATAGGCAGTTTGATTTAGTTGATTTAAACTAATAGTTAATGTAACCTAAAATGTATTAAAAAAAAACCTTGTGTTCTTAATAAACACTTGCTTTACAAAGTCCATAATGGATCATCATGCTACACTTGGTTGTGTGGATTTGTTGATGTTTCTCACGTGCTCGAATGAAGCTCTTGTCATACTGTTCAAACTAAACAGATACGTGAATTTGTATTGTATTCTTTCCACACTGACCACAAGGGAACAGTTTAAATTGCGTGTACAGCCTTGTGAACTTCTATTAGTTATTTGAATTACTACAATCTTCTCCACACACATCATAATGATTTGGGTTTCTCTCCAGTGTGAATTCTCTGTTTTAAGGTTTGACATTTAAGAGAAGTGTTGTCCACACTGATCACAAGCATAGGATTTCTCTCCAGTGTGAACTCTCTGGTGGCCTTTAAGGCCAGACAATGCAGATAAGTGTTGTCCGCACTGAATACATCCATAGGGTTTCTCTCCTGTGTGAAATTTCTGGTGTGTTTTAACGGTGGACATAT
The DNA here is from genome assembly GCF_963924005.1 of Protomyctophum bolini. NCBI lineage: Eukaryota > Metazoa > Chordata > Actinopteri > Myctophiformes > Myctophidae > Protomyctophum > Protomyctophum bolini. Next base: position 44,249,916 of record NC_137869.1, read on the forward strand.
GAGAGAAGTGTTGTCCACACTGACTGATCACATCCATAGGGTTTCTCTCCAGTGTGTATTCTCTGGTGGCTTTTAAGGCTGAACCTATGAGAGAAGCATTGTCCACACTCATCACATTCATAGGGTTTCTCTCCAGTGTGAACTCTCTGGTGGCTTTTAAGGCCGGACAATGCAGAGAAGTGTTCTCCGCACTGAATACACCCATAGGGCTTCTCTCCAGTGTGAATTCTCTGGTGGATTTTAAGTGTGGACATTGTAGTGAAGAGTTTACCACACTGATCACAGCAGTGGCATTTGTGTTTAGCCAAGCCTCTTTGTTCATTCACCTCTGGTAGAACAGGGGAGCCAGACTGTTCATTCAACACTGAAATGGAAACAAAGACAAAGGTCAAGCCCTATATTGTTTAAAGGTAATTGATGGTCTACAACAACATAAACACATTTGTACACAATTTACAATTTTACGAGACATTTCAAATTTGATTCTACAATTTCCCTCGCTATCACTCCTGGCACTCCATCGTGGCACAAATTATGTGTATACAACAGTTATTCTCTGTTGATTTGTTAGTGTTCTAGGCAGGGTTAAGATGTATACACTGTTACAGTATATACAAAAAAGTATTAGTATTGTAAAAGAAAATCGCAATTGCGACAGAAAAAGATAATCATAGCTATCTGTTGAATGACTAAATATATAGGCAGTTTGATTTAGTTGATTTAAACTAATAGTTAATGTAACCTAAAATGTATTAAAACACTTGGTTGTGTGGATTTGTTGATGTTTCTCACGTGCTCGAATGAAGCTCTTGTCATACTGTTCAAACTAAACAGATACGTGAATTTGTATTGTATTCTTTCCACACTGACCACAAGGGAACAGTTTAAATTGCGTGTACAGCCTTGTGAACTTCTATTAGTTATTTGAATTACTACAATCTTCTCCACACACATCACAATGATTTGGGTTTCTCTCCAGTGTGAATTCTCTGTTTTAAGGTTTGACATTTAAGAGAAGTGTTGTCCACACTGATCATAAGCATAGGATTTCTCTCCAGTGTGAACTCTCTGGTGGCCTTTAAGGCCAGACAATGCAGATAAGTGTTGTCCGCACTGAATACATCCATAGGGTTTCTCTCCTGTGTGAAATTTCTGGTGTGTTTTAACGGTGGACATATGAGAGAAGTGTTGTCCACACTGACTGATCACATCCATAGGGTTTCTCTCCAGTGTGTATTCTCTGGTGGCTTTTAAGGCTGAACCTATGAGAGAAGCATTGTCCACACTCATCACATTCATAGGGTTTCTCTCCAGTGTGAACTCTCTGGTGGCTTTTAAGGCCGGACAATGCAGAGAAGTGTTCTCCGCACTGAATACACCCATAGGGCTTCTCTCCAGTGTGAATTCTCTGGTGGATTTTAAGTGTGGACATTGTAGTGAAGAGTTTACCACACTGATCACAGCAGTGGCATTTGTGTTTAGCCAAGCCTCTTTGTTCATTCACCTCTGGTAGAACAGGGGAGCCAGACTGTTCATTCAACACTGAAATGGAAACAAAGACAAAGGTCAAGCCCTATATTGTTTAAAGGTAATTGATGGTCTACAACAACATAAACACATTTGTACACAATTTACAATTTTACGAGACATTTCAAATTTGATTCTACAATTTCCCTCGCTATCACTCCTGGCACTCCATCGTGGCACAAATTATGTGTATACAACAGTTATTCTCTGTTGATTTGTTAGTGTTCTAGGCAGGGTTAAGATGGATACACTGTTACATGTAGGCCTGTGAGCCTGCTGATTCTAGATTATTTAGACGGTAATGGAACACATGTTTATGTGTTGATTAATTGCAAGGGAATTGTTGTGCATTTTAGAAAGACACAAAACAGGTTGTCTTTTAAGTCTATGTTGCTAACAAAAAGATAAACATGACTAGATTAAAACATCCTTATGACATGCTGTATACCCACATAAACACAGTAAGTAACTTACAGAGATCTTGATGGTCATTGTGTCCTCCATGTTGAGCAGAATTGATCCTGGTGTCCTTGATAGAGTTCATCTTCACCTGAAGCCTGGAGTCCACAGACAGATCTGATCAGAAATTATATCCTGGAGGAGTTGTGGAGAACTGACAATTACAAGCTCTTCTTATACTAGAGAGCCTGAGTTGGAACTGCTTGGGATTGATTGGCCAAAGAGGTGAACAATAGAACCCGCTCTAATGAGGCTCTTGTCACACTGTTCACACTAAACACATGTATCTCTCATGTGTGCACGGCATGAGTCTCTCCCCCTCTTGTTATTCAAACGAACCATTAGATAGACAATCAAGTCCCTATAGAAACCTAATTTTCACATGATTGCTCCAAATCCTTCCAGCTTTAGTGAAGGAACAGCTGTTTGTGATATTGTGTTAATAGTATTTGATTGTTCATAACAGCATCTTCATTAATGACTGTTATGTGCTCCTACATTACAAGTGTGTTATTGCCTCCCACAGGGTATTTCATGTGATTGACTGAAATTACCACAGACTGTACTCCTATAAACACAAGCTCAAAAAACATCTCTTGACTTTGAATGTTTGTCTTTATTTGTTGACTGCAAGACATAAAGTAATAAACACAAAATTACATCACACTACATAGTGTCATTTTAAGTATATACAAAAAAGTATTAGTATTGTAAAAGAAAATCGCAATTGCGACAGAAAAAGATAATCATAGCTATCTGTTGAATGACTAAATATATAGGCAGTTTGATTTAGTTGATTTAAACTAATAGTTAATGTAACCTAAAATGTATTAAAAAAAAACCTTGTGTTCTTAATAAACACTTGCTTTACAAAGTCCATAATGGATCATCATGCTACACTTGGTTGTGTGGATTTGTTGATGTTTCTCACGTGCTCGAATTAAGCTCTTGACATACTGTTCAAACTAAACAGATACGTGAATTTGTATTGTATTCTTTCCACACTGACCACAAGGGAACAGTTTAAATTGCGTGTACAGCCTTGTGAACTTCTATTAGTTATTTGAATTACTACAATCTTCTCCACACACATCACAATGATCTGGGTTTCTCTCCAGTGTGAATTCTCTGTTTTAAGGTTTGACATTTAAGAGAAGTGTTGTCCACACTGATCACAAGCATAGGATTTCTCTCCAGTGTGAACTCTCTGGTGGCCTTTAAGGCCAGACAATGCAGATAAGTGTTGTCCGCACTGAATACATCCATAGGGTTTCTCTCCTGTGTGAAATTTCTGGTGTGTTTTAACGGTGGACATATGAGAGAAGTGTTGTCCACACTGACTGATCACATCCATAGGGTTTCTCTCCAGTGTGTATTCTCTGGTGGCTTTTAAGGCTGAACCTATGAGAGAAGCATTGTCCACACTCATCACATTCATAGGGTTTCTCTCCAGTGTGAACTCTCTGGTGGCTTTTAAGGCCGGACAATGCAGAGAAGTGTTCTCCGCACTGAATACACCCATAGGGCTTCTCTCCAGTGTGAATTCTCTGGTGGATTTTAAGTTTGGACATTGTAGTGAAGAGTTTACCACACTGATCACAGCAGTGGCATTTGTGTTTAACCAAGCATCTTTGTTCATTCACCTCTGGTAGAACAGGGAAGCCAGACTGTTCATTCAACACTGAAATGGAAACAAAGGCAAAGGTCAAGCCATATATTGTTTAAAGGTAATTTATGGTCTACAACAACATAAACACATTTGTACACAATTAACAATTTTACGGGACATTTCAAATTTGATTCTACAATTTCCCTCGCTATCTCTCCTGGCACTCCATCGTGGCACAAATTATATGTAAACAACAGTTATTCTCTGTTGATTTGTTAGTGTTCTAGGCAGGGTTAAGATGGATAAAATGTTACATGTATAGCCTATGAGCCTGCTGATTCTAGATTATTTAGACTGTAATGGAACACCTGTTCATGTGTTGATTAATTGCAAGGGAATTGTTGTGCATTTTAGAAAGACACAAAACAGGTTGTCTTTTAAGTCTATGTTGCTAACAAAAAGATAAACATGACTAGATTAAAACATCCTTATGACATGCTGTATACCCACATAAACAAAGTAAGTAACTTACAGAGATCTTGATGGTCATTGTGTCCTCCATGTTGAGCAGAATTGATCCTGGTGTCCTTGATAGAGTTCATCTTCACCTGAAGCCTGGAGTCCACAGACAGATCTGATCAGAAATTATATCCTGGAGGAGTTGTGGAGAACTGACAATTACAAGCTCTTCTTATACTAGAGAGCCTGAGTTGGAACTGCTTGGGATTGATTGGCCAAAGAGGTGAACAATAGAACCCGCTCTAATGAGGCTCTTGTCACACTGTTCACACTAAACACATGTATCTCTCATGTGTGCACGGCATGAGTCTCTCCCCCTCTTGTTATTCAAACGAACCATTAGATAGACAATCAAGTCCCTATAGAAACCTAATTTTCACATGATTGCTCCAAATCCTTCCAGCTTTAGTGAAGGAACAGCTGTTTGTGATATTGTGTTAATAGTATTTGATTGTTCATAACAGCATCTTCATTAATGACTGTTATGTGCTCCTACATTACAAGTGTGTTATTGCCTCCCAAAGGGTATTTCATGTGATTGACTGAAATTACCACAGACTGTACTCCTATAAACACAAGCTCAAAAAACATCTCTTGACTTTGAATGTTTGTCTTTATTTGTTGACTGCTAGACATAAAGTAATAAACACAAAATTACATCACACTACATTGTGTCATTTTAAGTATATACAAAAAAGTATTAGTATTGTAAAAGAAAATTGCAATTGCGACAGAAAAAGATAATCATAGCTATCTGTTGAATGACTAAATATATAGGCAGTTTGATTTAGTTGATTTAAACTAATAGTTAATGTAACCTAAAATGTATTAAAAAAAACCATTGTGTTCTTAATAAACACTTGCTTTACAAAGTCCATAATGGATCATCATGCTACACTTGGTTGTGTGGATTTGTTGATGTTTCTCACGTGCTCGAATGAAGCTCTTGTCATACTGTTCAAACTAAACAGATACGTGAATTTGTATTGTATTCTTTCCACACTGACCACAAGGGAACAGTTTAAATTGCGTGTACAGCCTTGTGAACTTCTATTAGTTATTTGAATTACTACAATCTTCTCCACACACATCACAATGATCTGGGTTTCTCTCCAGTGTGAATTCTCTGTTTTAAGGTTTGACATTTAAGAGAAGTGTTGTCCACACTGATCACAAGCATATGATTTCTCTCCAGTGTGAACTCTCTGGTGGCCTTTAAGGCCAGACAATGCAGATAAGTGTTGTCCGCACTGAATACATCCATAGGGTTTCTCTCCTGTGTGAAATTTCTGGTGTGTTTTAACGGTGGACATATGAGAGAAGTGTTGTCCACACTGACTGATCACATCCATAGGGTTTCTCTCCAGTGTGTATTCTCTGGTGGCTTTTAAGGCTGAACATATGAGAGAAGCATTGTCCACACTCATCACATTCATAGGGTTTCTCTCCAGTGTGAACGCTCTGGTGGCTTTTAAGGCCGGACAATGCAGAGAAGTGTTCTCCGCACTGAATACACCCATAGGGCTTCTCTCCAGTGTGAATTCTCTGGTGGATTTTAAGTTTGGACATTGTAGTGAAGAGTTTACCACACTGATCACAGCAGTGGCATTTGTGTTTAGCCAAGCCTCTTTGTTCATTCACCTCTGGTAGAACAGGGAAGCCAGACTGATTAAATGGAAGCCAGAACACTGAAATGGAAACAAATACAAAGGTCAAGCCCTATATTGTTTAAAGCTAATTGATGGTCTACAACAACATAAACACATTTGTACACAATTAACAATTTTACGGGACATTTCAAATTTGATTCTACAATTTCCCTCGCTATCTCTCCTGGCACTCCATCGTGGCACAAATTATATGTATACAACAGTTATTCTCTGTTGATTTTTTTAGTGTTCTAGGCAGGGTTAAGATGGATAAACTGTTACATGTATAGCATATGAGCCTGCTGATTCTAGATTATTTAGACTGTAATGGAACACCTGTTCATGTGTTGATTAATTGCAAGGGAATTGTTGTGCATTTTAGAAAGACACAAAACAGGTTGTCTTTTAAGTCTATGTTGCTAACAAAAAGATAAACATGACTAGATTAAAACATCCTTATGACATGCTGTATACCCACATAAACAAAGTAAGTAACTTACAGAGATCTTGAGGGTCATTGTGTCCTCCATGTTGAGCAGAATTGATCCTGGTGTCCTTGATAGAGTTCATCTTCACCTGAAGCCTGGAGTCCACAGACAGATCTGATCAGAAATTATATCCTGGAGGAGTTGTGGAGAACTGACAATTACAAGCTCTTCTTATACTAGAGAGCCTGAGTTGGAACTGCTTGGGATTGATTGGCCAAAGAGGTGAACAATAGAACCCGCTCTAATGAGGCTCTTGTCACACTGTTCACACTAAACACATGTATCTCTCATGTGTGCACGGCATGAGTCTCTCCCCCTCTTGTTATTCAAACGAACCATTAGATAGACAATCAAGTCCCTATAGAAACCTAATTTTCACATGATTGCTCCAAATCCTTCCAGCTTTAGTGAAGGAACAGCTGTTTGTGATATTGTGTTAATAGTATTTGATTGTTCATAACAGCATCTTCATTAATGACTGTTATGTGCTCCTACATTACAAGTGTGTTATTGCCTCCCAAAGGGTATTTCATGTGATTGACTGAAATTACCACAGACTGTACTCCTATAAACGAATGAAGCTCTTGTCATACTGTTCAAACTAAACAGATATGTGAAATTGTATTGTATTCTTTCCACACGGGAACAGTTTAAATTGCGTGTACAGCCTTGTGAACTTCTATTAGTTATTTGAATTACTACAATCTTCTCCACACACATCACAATGATTTGGGTTTCTCTCCAGTGTGAATTCTCTGTTTTAAGGTTTGACATTTAAGAGAAGTGTTGTCCGCACTGAATACATCCATAGGGTTTCTCTCCTGTGTGAAATTTCTGGTGTGTTTTAACGGTGGACATATGAGAGAAGTGTTGTCCACACTGACTGATCACATCCATAGGGTTTCTCTCCAGTGTGTATTCTCTGGTGGCTTTTAAGGCTGAACCTATGAGAGAAGCATTTTCCACACTCATCACATTCATAGGGTTTCTCTCCAGTGTGAACTCTCTGGTGGCTTTTAAGGCCGGACAATGCAGAGAAGTGTTCTCCGCACTGAATACACCCATAGGGCGTCTCTCCAGTGTGAATTCTCTGGTGGATTTTAAGTTTGGACATTGTAGTGAAGAGTTTACCACACTGATCACAGCAGTGGCATTTGTGTTTAACCAAGCATCTTTGTTCAATCACCTCTGGTAGAACAGGGAAGCCAGACTGTTCATTCAACACTGAAATGGAAACAACGGCAAAGGTCAAGCCATATATTGTTTAAAGGTAATTTATGGTCTACAACAACATAAACACACTTGTACACAATTAACAATTTTACGGGACATTTCAAATTTGATTCTACAATTTCCCTCGCTATCTCTCCTGGCACTCCATCGTGGCACAAATTGTATACAACAGTTATTCTCTGTTGATTTGTTAGTGTTCTAGGCAGGGTTAAGATGGATAAACTGTTACATGTATAGCCTATGAGCCTGCTGATTCTAGATTATTTAGACTGTAATGGAACACCTGTTCATGTGTTGATTAATTGCAAGGGAATTGTTGTGCATTTTAGAAAGACACAAAACAGGTTGTCTTTTAAGTCTATGTTGCTAACAAAAAGATAAACATGACTAGATTAAAACATCCTTATGACATGCTGTATACCCACATAAACAAAGTAAGTAACTTACAGAGATCTTGATGGTCACTGTGTCCTCCATGTTGAGCAGAATTGATCCTGGTGTCCTTGATAGAGTTCATCTTCACCTGAAGCCTGGAGTCCACAGACAGATCTGATCAGAAATTATATCCTGGAGGAGTTGTGGAGAACTGACAATTACAAGCTCTTCTTATACTAGAGAGTCTGAGTTGGAACTGCTTGGGATTGATTGGCCAAAGAGGTGAACAATAGAACCCGCTCTAATGAGGCTCTTGTCACACTGTTCACACTAAACACATGTATCTCTCATGTGTGCACGGCATGAGTCTCTCCCCCTCTTGTTATTCAAACGAACCATTAGATAGACAATCAAGTCCCTATAGAAACCTAATTTTCACATGATTGCTCCAAATCCTTCCAGCTTTAGTGAAGGAACAGCTGTTTGTGATATTGTGTTAATAGTATTTGATTGTTCATAACAGCATCTTCATTAATGACTGTTATGTGCTCCTACATTACAAGTGTGTTATTGCCTCCCAAAGGGTATTTCATGTGATTGACTGAAATTACCACAGACTGTACTCCTATAAACACAAGCTCAAAAAACATCTCTTGACTTTGAATGTTTGTCTTTATTTGTTGACTGCAAGACATAAAGTAATAAACACAAAATTACATCACACTACATAGTGTCATTTTTATTGCTCATCACATTCATAGGGTTTCTCTCCAGTGTGAACTCTCTGGTGGCTTTTAAGGCCGGACAATGCAGAGAAGTGTTCTCCGCACTGAATACACCCATAGGGCTTCTCTCCAGTGTGAATTCTCTGGTGGATTTTAAGTTTGGACATTGTAGTGAAGAGTTTACCACACTGATCACAGCAGTGGCATTTGTGTTTAACCAAGCATCTTTGTTCATTCACCTCTGGTAGAACAGGGAAGCCAGACTGTTCATTCAACACTGAAATGGAAACAAAGGCAAAGGTCAAGCCATATATTGTTTAAAGGTAATTTATGGTCTACAACAACATAAACACATTTGTACACAATTAACAATTTTACGGGACATTTCAAATTTGATTCTACAATTTCCCTCGCTATCTCTCCTGGCACTCCATCGTGGCACAAATTATATGTATACAACAGTTATTCTCTGTTGATTTGTTAGTGTTCTAGGCAGGGTTAAGATGGATAAAATGTTACATGTATAGCCTATGAGCCTGCTGATTCTAGATTATTTAGACTGTAATGGAACACCTGTTCATGTGTTGATTAATTGCAAGGGAATTGTTGTGCATTTTAGAAAGACACAAAACAGGTTGTCTTTTAAGTCTATGTTGCTAACAAAAAGATAAACATGACTAGATTAAAACATCCTTATGACATGCTGTATACCCACATAAACAAAGTAAGTAACTTACAGAGATCTTGATGGTCATTGTGTCCTCCATGTTGAGCAGAATTGATCCTGGTGTCCTTGATAGAGTTCATCTTCACCTGAAGCCTGGAGTCCACAGACAGATCTGATCAGAAATTATATCCTGGAGGAGTTGTGGAGAACTGACAATTACAAGCTCTTCTTATACTAGAGAGCCTGAGTTGGAACTGCTTGGGATTGATTGGCCAAAGAGGTGAACAATAGAACCCGCTCTAATGAGGCTCTTGTCACACTGTTCACACTAAACACATGTATCTCTCATGTGTGCACGGCATGAGTCTCTCCCCCTCTTGTTATTCAAACGAACCATTAGATAGACAATCAAGTCCCTATAGAAACCTAATTTTCACATGATTGCTCCAAATCCTTCCAGCTTTAGTGAAGGAACAGCTGTTTGTGATATTGTGTTAATAGTATTTGATTGTTCATAACAGCATCTTCATTAATGACTGTTATGTGCTCCTACATTACAAGTGTGTTATTGCCTCCCAAAGGGTATTTCATGTGATTGACTGAAATTACCACAGACTGTACTCCTATAAACACAAGCTCAAAAAACATCTCTTGACTTTGAATGTTTGTCTTTATTTGTTGACTGCAAGACATAAAGTAATAAACACAAAATTACATCACACTACATAGTGTCATTTTAAGTATATACAAAAAAGTATTAGTATTGTAAAAGAAAATTGCAATTGCGACAGAAAAAGATAATCATAGCTATCTGTTGAATGACTAAATATATAGGCAGTTTGATTTAGTTGATTTAAACTAATAGTTAATGTAACCTAAAATGTATTAAAAAAAAACCCTGTGTTCTTAATAAACACTTGCTTTACAAAGTCCATAATGGATCATCATGCTACACTTGGTTGTGTGGATTTGTTGATGTTTCTCACGTGCTCGAATGAAGCTCTTGTCATACTGTTCAAACTAAACAGATACGTGAATTTGTATTGTATTCTTTCCACACTGACCACAAGGGAACAGTTTAAATTGCGTGTACAGCCTTGTGAACTTCTATTAGTTATTTGAATTACTACAATCTTCTCCACACACATCACAATGATCTGGGTTTCTCTCCAGTGTGAATTCTCTGTTTTAAGGTTTGACATTTAAGAGAAGTGTTGTCCACACTGATCACAAGCATAGGATTTCTCTCCAGTGTGAACTCTCTGGTGGCCTTTAAGGCCAGACAATGCAGATAAGTGTTGTCCGCACTGAATACACTGGTGTCCTTGATAGAGTTCATCTTCACCTGAAGCCTGGAGTCCACAGACAGATCTGATCAGAAATTATATCCTGGAGGAGTTGTGGAGAACTGACAATTACAAGCTCTTCTTATACTAGAGAGCCTGAGTTGGAACTGCTTGGGATTGATTGGCCAAAGAGGTGAACAATAGAACCCGCTCTAATGAGGCTCTTGTCACACTGTTCACACTAAACACATGTATCTCTCATGTGTGCACGGCATGAGTCTCTCCCCCTCTTGTTATTCAAACGAACCATTAGATAGACAATCAAGTCCCTATAGAAACCTAATTTTCACATGATTGCTCCAAATCCTTCCAGCTTTAGTGAAGGAACAGCTGTTTGTGTTATTGTGTTAATAGTATTTGATTGTTCATAACAGCATCTTCATTAATGACTGTTATGTGCTCCTACATTACAAGTGTGTTATTGCCTCCCAAAGGGTATTTCATGTGATTGACTGAAATTACCACAGACTGTACTCCTATAAACACAAGCTCAAAAAACATCTCTTGACTTTGAATGTTTGTCTTTATTTGTTGACTGCTAGACATAAAGTAATAAACACAAAATTACATCACACTACATTGTGTCATTTTAAGTATATACAAAAAAGTATTAGTATTGTAAAAGAAAATTGCAATTGCGACAGAAAAAGATAATCATAGCTATCTGTTGAATGACTAAATATATAGGCAGTTTGATTTAGTTGATTTAAACTAATAGTTAATGTAACCTAAAATGTATTAAAAAAAACCATTGTGTTCTTAATAAACACTTGCTTTACAAAGTCCATAATGGATCATCATGCTACACTTGGTTGTGTGGATTTGTTGATGTTTCTCACGTGCTCGAATGAAGCTCTTGTCATACTGTTCAAACTAAACAGATACGTGAATTTGTATTGTATTCTTTCCACACTGACCACAAGGGAACAGTTTAAATTGCGTGTACAGCCTTGTGAACTTCTATTAGTTATTTGAATTACTACAATCTTCTCCACACACATCACAATGATCTGGGTTTCTCTCCAGTGTGAATTCTCTGTTTTAAGGTTTGACATTTAAGAGAAGTGTTGTCCACACTGATCACAAGCATATGATTTCTCTCCAGTGTGAACTCTCTGGTGGCCTTTAAGGCCAGACAATGCAGATAAGTGTTGTCCGCACTGAATACATCCATAGGGTTTCTCTCCTGTGTGAAATTTCTGGTGTGTTTTAACGGTGGACATATGAGAGAAGTGTTGTCCACACTGACTGATCACATCCATAGGGTTTCTCTCCAGTGTGTATTCTCTGGTGGCTTTTAAGGCTGAACATATGAGAGAAGCATTGTCCACACTCATCACATTCATAGGGTTTCTCTCCAGTGTGAACTCTCTGGTGGCTTTTAAGGCCGGACAATGCAGAGAAGTGTTCTCCGCACTGAATACACCCATAGGGCTTCTCTCCAGTGTGAATTCTCTGGTGGATTTTAAGTTTGGACATTGTAGTGAAGAGTTTACCACACTGATCACAGCAGTGGCATTTGTGTTTAGCCAAGCCTCTTTGTTCATTCACCTCTGGTAGAACAGGGAAGCCAGACTGATTAAATGGAAGCCAGAACACTGAAATGGAAACAAATACAAAGGTCAAGCCCTATATTGTTTAAAGCTAATTGATGGTCTACAACAACATAAACACATTTGTACACAATTAACAATTTTACGGGACATTTCAAATTTGATTCTACAATTTCCCTCGCTATCTCTCCTGGCACTCCATCGTGGCACAAATTATATGTATACAACAGTTATTCTCTGTTGATTTTTTTAGTGTTCTAGGCAGGGTTAAGATGGATAAACTGTTACATGTATAGCATATGAGCCTGCTGATTCTAGATTATTTAGACTGTAATGGAACACCTGTTCATGTGTTGATTAATTGCAAGGGAATTGTTGTGCATTTTAGAAAGACACAAAACAGGTTGTCTTTTAAGTCTATGTTGCTAACAAAAAGATAAACATGACTAGATTAAAACATCCTTATGACATGCTGTATACCCACATAAACAAAGTAAGTAACTTACAGAGATCTTGAGGGTCATTGTGTCCTCCATGTTGAGCAGAATTGATCCTGGTGTCCTTGATAGAGTTCATCTTCACCTGAAGCCTGGAGTCCACAGACAGATCTGATCAGAAATTATATCCTGGAGGAGTTGTGGAGAACTGACAATTACAAGCTCTTCTTATACTAGAGAGCCTGAGTTGGAACTGCTTGGGATTGATTGGCCAAAGAGGTGAACAATAGAACCCGCTCTAATGAGGCTCTTGTCACACTGTTCACACTAAACACATGTATCTCTCATGTGTGCACGGCATGAGTCTCTCCCCCTCTTGTTATTCAAACGAACCATTAGATAGACAATCAAGTCCCTATAGAAACTTAATTTTCACATGATTGCTCCAAATCCTTCCAGCTTTAGTGAAGGAACAGCTGTTTGTGATATTGTGTTAATAGTATTTGATTGTTCATAACAGCATCTTCATTAATGACTGTTATGTGCTCCTACATTACAAGTGTGTTATTGCCTCCCAAAGGGTATTTCATGTGATTGACTGAAATTACCACAGACTGTACTCCTATAAACGAATGAAGCTCTTGTCATACTGTTCAAACTAAACAGATATGTGAAATTGTATTGTATTCTTTCCACACGGGAACAGTTTAAATTGCGTGTACAGCCTTGTGAACTTCTATTAGTTATTTGAATTACTACAATCTTCTCCACACACATCACAATGATTTGGGTTTCTCTCCAGTGTGAATTCTCTGTTTTAAGGTTTGACATTTAAGAGAAGTGTTGTCCGCACTGAATACATCCATAGGGTTTCTCTCCTGTGTGAAATTTCTGGTGTGTTTTAACGGTGGACATATGAGAGAAGTGTTGTCCACACTGACTGATCACATCCATAGGGTTTCTCTCCAGTGTGTATTCTCTGGTGGCTTTTAAGGCTGAACCTATGAGAGAAGCATTGTCCACACTCATCACATTCATAGGGTTTCTCTCCAGTGTGAACTCTCTGGTGGCTTTTAAGGCCGGACAATGCAGAGAAGTGTTCTCCGCACTGAATACACCCATAGGGCTTCTCTCCAGTGTGAATTCTCTGGTGGATTTTAAGTTTGGACATTGTAGTGAAGAGTTTACCACACTGATCACAGCAGTGGCATTTGTGTTTAACCAAGCATCTTTGTTCATTCACCTCTGGTAGAACAGGGAAGCCAGACTGTTCATTCAACACTGAAATAGAAACAACGGCAAAGGTCAAGCCATATATTGTTTAAAGGTAATTTATGGTCTACAACAACATAAACACATTTGTACACAATTAACAATTTTACGGGACATTTCAAATTTGATTCTACAATTTCCCTCGCTATCTCTCCTGGCACTCCATCGTGGCACAAATTATATGTATACAACAGTTATTCTCTGTTGATTTGCTAGTGTTCTAGGCAGGGTTAAGATGGATAAAATGTTACATGTATAGCCTATGAGCCTGCTGATTCTAGATTATTTAGACTGTAATGGAACACCTGTTCATGTGTTGATTAATTGCAAGGGAATTGTTGTGCATTTTAGAAAGACACAAAACAGGTTGTCTTTTAAGTCTATGTTGCTAACAAAAAGATAAACATGACTAGATTAAAACATCCTTATGACATGCTGTATACCCACATAAACAAAGTAAGTAACTTACAGAGATCTTGATGGTCATTGTGTCCTCCCTGTTGAGCAGAATTGATCCTGGTGTCATTGATAGAGTTCATCTTCACCTGAAGCCTGGAGTCCACAGACAGATCTGATCAGAAATTATATCCTGGAGGAGTTGTGGAGAACTGACAATTACAAGCTCTTCTTATACTAGAGAGCCTGAGTTGGAACTGCTTGGGATTGATTGGCCAAAGAGGTGAACAATAGAACCCGCTCTAATGAGGCTCTTGTCACACTGTTCACACTAAACACATGTATCTCTCATGTGTGCACGGCATGAGTCTCTCCCCCTCTTGTTATTCAAACGAAACATTAGATAGACAATCAAGTCCCTATAGAAACCTAATTTTCACAAGATTGCTCCAAATCCTTCCAGCTTTAGTGAAGGAACAGCTGTTTGTGATATTGTGTTAATAGTATTTGATTGTTCATAACAGCATCTTCATTAATGACTGTTATGTGCTCCTACATTACAAGTGTGTTATTGCCTCCCAAAGGGTATTTCATGTGATTGACTGAAATTACCACAGACTGTACTCCTATAAACACAAGCTCAAAAAACATCTCTTGACTTTGAATGTTTGTCTTTATTTGTTGACTGCAAGACATAAAGTAATAAACACAAAATTACATCACACTACATAGTGTCATTTTAAGTATATACAAAAAAGTATTAGTATTGTAAAAGAAAATCGCAATTGCGACAGAAAAAGATAATCATAGCTATCTGTTGAATGACTAAATATATAGGCAGTTTGATTTAGTTGATTTAAACTAATAGTTAATGTAACCTAAAATGTATTAAAAAAAAACCTTGTGTTCTTAATAAACACTTGCTTTACAAAGTCCATAATGGATCATCATGCTACACTTGGTTGTGTGGATTTGTTGATGTTTCTCACGTGCTCGAATGAAGCTCTTGTCATACTGTTCAAACTAAACAGATATGTGAATTTGTATTGTATTCTTTCCACACTGACCACAAGGGAACAGTTTAAATTGCGTGTACAGCCTTGTGAACTTCTATTAGTTATTTGAATTACTACAATCTTCTCCACACACATCACAATGATTTGGGTTTCTCTCCAGTGTGAATTCTCTGTTTTAAGGTTTGACATTTAAGAGAAGTGTTGTCCACACTGATCACAAGCATAGGATTTCTCTCCAGTGTGAACTCTCTGGTGGCCTTTAAGGCCAGACAATGCAGATAAGTGTTGTCCGCACTGAATACATCCATAGGGTTTCTCTCCTGTGTGAAATTTCTGGTGTGTTTTAACGGTGGACATATGAGAGAAGTGTTGTCCACACTGACTGATCACATCCATAGGGTTTCTCTCCAGTGTGTATTCTCTGGTGGCTTTTAAGGCTGAACCTATGAGAGAAGCATTGTCCACACTCATCACATTCATAGGGTTTCTCTCCAGTGTGAACTCTCTGGTGGCTTTTAAGGCCGGACAATGCAGAGAAGTGTTCTCCGCACTGAATACACCCATAGGGCTTCTCTCCAGTGTGAATTCTCTGGTGGATTTTAAGTTTGGCCATTGTAGTGAAGAGTTTACCACACTGATCACAGCAGTGGCATTTGTGTTTAGCCAAGCCTCTTTGTTCATTCACCTCTGGTAGAACAGGGAAGCCAGACTGATTAAATGGAAGCCAGAACACTGAAATGGAAACAAATACAAAGGTCAAGCCCTATATTGTTTAAAGGTAATTGATGGTCTACAACAACATAAACACATTTGTACACAATTAACAATTTTACGAGACATTTCAAATTTGATTCTACAATTTCCCTTGCTATCTCCTGGCACTCCATCGTGGCACAAATTATGTGTATACAACAGTTATTCTCTGTTGATTTGTTAGTGTTCTAGGCAGGGTTAAGATGGATAAACTGTTACATGTAGGCCTATGAGCCTGCTGATTCTAGATTATTTAGACGGTAATGGAACACATGTTTATGTGTTGATTAATTGCAAGGGAATTGTTGTGCATTTTAGAAAGACACAAAACAGGTTGTCTTTTAAGTCTATACTAATGTTGATAACAAAAACATAAACATGCCTAGATTAAAACATCCTTATAACATGCTGTAAACCCACATAAACACAGTAAGTAACTTACAGAGGTCTTGATGGTCATTGTGTCCTCCCTGTTGAGCAGAATTGTCCTTGATAGAGTTCATCTTCACCTGAAGCCTGCAGTCCACACAGACAGATCTGATCAGAAATGATTGATATCCTGGAGGAGTTGTGGAGAACTGACAATTACAAGCTCTTCTTATAGCCTGAGTTGGAACCATTAACTGCTTGGGATTGATTGGCCAAAGAGGTGAACAATAGAACCCGCTCTAATGAGGCTCTTGTCACACTGTTCACACTAAACACATGTATCTCTCATGTGTGCACTGCATGAGTCTCTCCCCCTCTTGTTATTCAAACGAACCATTAGATAGACAATCAAGTCCCTATAGAAACCTAATTTTCACATGATTGCTCCAAATCCTTCCAGCTTTAGTGAAGGAACAGCTGTTTGTGATATTGTGTTAATAGTATTTGATTGTTCATAACAGCATCTTCATTAATGACTGTTATGTGCTCCTACATTACAAGTGTGTTATTGCCTCCCAAAGGGTATTTCATGTGATTGACTGAAATTACCACAGACTGTACTCCTATAAACACAAGCTCAAAAAACATCTCTTGACTTTGAATGTTTGTCTTTATTTGTTGACTGCAAGACATAAAGTAATAAACACAAAATTACATCACACTACATAGTGTCATTTTAAGTATATACAAAAAAGTATTAGTATTGTAAAAGAAAATTGCAATTGCGACAGAAAAAGATAATCATAGCTATCTGTTGAATGACTAAATATATAGGCAGTTTGATTTAGTTGATTTAAACTAATAGTTAATGTAACCTAAAATGTATTAAAAAAAAACCCTGTGTTCTTAATAAACACTTGCTTTACAAAGTCCATAATGGATCATCATGCTACACTTGGTTGTGTGGATTTGTTGATGTTTCTCACGTGCTCGAATGAAGCTCTTGTCATACTGTTCAAACTAAACAGATACGTGAATTTGTATTGTATTCTTTCCACACTGACCACAAGGGAACAGTTTAAATTGCGTGTACAGCCTTGTGAACTTCTATTAGTTATTTGAATTACTACAATCTTCTCCACACACATCACAATGATCTGGGTTTCTCTCCAGTGTGAATTCTCTGTTTTAAGGTTTGACATTTAAGAGAAGTGTTGTCCACAATGATCACAAGCATAGGATTTCTCTCCAGTGTGAACTCTCTGGTGGCCTTTAAGGCCAGACAATGCAGATAAGTGTTGTCCGCACTGAATACATCCATAGGGTTTCTCTCCTGTGTGAAATTTCTGGTGTGTTTTAACGGTGGACATATGAGAGAAGTGTTGTCCACACTGACTGATCACATCCATAGGGTTTCTCTCCAGTGTGTATTCTCTGGTGGCTTTTAAGGCTGAACCTATGAGAGAAGCATTGTCCACACTCATCACATTCATAGGGTTTCTCTCCAGTGTGAACTCTCTGGTGGCTTTTAAGGCCGGACAATGCAGAGAAGTGTTCTCCGCACTGAATACACCCATAGGGCTTCTCTCCAGTGTGAATTCTCTGGTGGATTTTAAGTTTGGACATTGTAGTGAAGAGTTTACCACACTGATCACAGCAGTGGCATTTGTGTTTAACCAAGCATCTTTGTTCATTCACCTCTGGTAGAACAGGGAAGCCAGACTGTTCATTCAACACTGAAATGGAAACAAAGACAAAGGTCAAGCCATATATTGTTTAAAGGTAATTTATGGTCTACAACAACATAAACACATTTGTACACAATTAACAATTTTACGGGACATTTCAAATTTGATTCTACAATTTCCCTCGCTATCTCTCCTGGCACTCCATCGTGGCACAAATTATATGTATACAACAGTTATTCTCTGTTGATTTGCTAGTGTTCTAGGCAGGGTTAAGATGGATAAAATGTTACATGTATAGCCTATGAGCCTGCTGATTCTAGATTATTTAGACTGTAATGGAACACCTGTTCATGTGTTGATTAATTGCAAGGGAATTGTTGTGCATTTTAGAAAGACACAAAACAGGTTGTCTTTTAAGTCTATGTTGCTAACAAAAAGATAAACATGACTAGATTAAAACATCCTTATGACATGCTGTATACCCACATAAACAAAGTAAGTAACTTACAGAGATCTTGATGGTCATTGTGTCCTCCCTGTTGAGCAGAATTGATCCTGGTGTCATTGATAGAGTTCATCTTCACCTGAAGCCTGGAGTCCACAGACAGATCTGATCAGAAATTATATCCTGGAGGAGTTGTGGAGAACTGACAATTACAAGCTCTTCTTATACTAGAGAGCCTGAGTTGGAACTGCTTGGGATTGATTGGCCAAAGAGGTGAACAATAGAACCCGCTCTAATGAGGCTCTTGTCACACTGTTCACACTAAACACATGTATCTCTCATGTGTGCACGGCATGAGTCTCTCCCCCTCTTGTTATTCAAACGAAACATTAGATAGACAATCAAGTCCCTATAGAAACCTAATTTTCACAAGATTGCTCCAAATCCTTCCAGCTTTAGTGAAGGAACAGCTGTTTGTGATATTGTGTTAATAGTATTTGATTGTTCATAACAGCATCTTCATTAATGACTGTTATGTGCTCCTACATTACAAGTGTGTTATTGCCTCCCAAAGGGTATTTCATGTGATTGACTGAAATTACCACAGACTGTACTCCTATAAACACAAGCTCAAAAAACATCTCTTGACTTTGAATGTTTGTCTTTATTTGTTGACTGCAAGACATAAAGTAATAAACACAAAATTACATCACACTACATAGTGTCATTTTAAGTATATACAAAAAAGTATTAGTATTGTAAAAGAAAATCGCAATTGCGACAGAAAAAGATAATCATAGCTATCTGTTGAATGACTAAATATATAGGCAGTTTGATTTAGTTGATTTAAACTAATAGTTAATGTAACCTAAAATGTATTAAAAAAAAACCTTGTGTTCTTAATAAACACTTGCTTTACAAAGTCCATAATGGATCATCATGCTACACTTGGTTGTGTGGATTTGTTGATGTTTCTCACGTGCTCGAATGAAGCTCTTGTCATACTGTTCAAACTAAACAGATATGTGAATTTGTATTGTATTCTTTCCACACTGACCACAAGGGAACAGTTTAAATTGCGTGTACAGCCTTGTGAACTTCTATTAGTTATTTGAATTACTACAATCTTCTCCACACACATCACAATGATTTGGGTTTCTCTCCAGTGTGAATTCTCTGTTTTAAGGTTTGACATTTAAGAGAAGTGTTGTCCACACTGATCACAAGCATAGGATTTCTCTTATACTAGAGAGCCTGAGTTGGAACTGCTTGGGATTGATTGGCCAAAGAGGTGAACAATAGAACCCGCTCTAATGAGGCTCTTGTCACACTGTTCACACTAAACACATGTATCTCTCATGTGTGCACGGCATGAGTCTCTCCCCCTCTTGTTATTCAAACGAACCATTAGATAGACAATCAAGTCCCTATAGAAACCTAATTTTCACATGATTGCTCCAAATCCTTCCAGCTTTAGTGAAGGAACAGCTGTTTGTGATATTGTGTTAATAGTATTTGATTGTTCATAACAGCATCTTCATTAATGACTGTTATGTGCTCCTACATTACAAGTGTGTTATTGCCTCCCAAAGGGTATTTCATGTGATTGACTGAAATTACCACAGACTGTACTCCTATAAACACAAGCTCAAAAAACATCTCTTGACTTTGAATGTTTGTCTTTATTTGTTGACTGCAAGACATAAAGTAATAAACACAAAATTACATCACACTACATAGTGTCATTTTAAGTATATACAAAAAAGTATTAGTATTGTAAAAGAAAATTGCAATTGCGACAGAAAAAGATAATCATAGCTATCTGTTGAATGACTAAATATATAGGCAGTTTGATTTAGTTGATTTAAACTAATAGTTAATGTAACCTAAAATGTATTAAAAAAAACCCCTGTGTTCTTAATAAACACTTGCTTTACAAAGTCCATAATGGATCATCATGCTACACTTGGTTGTGTGGATTTGTTGATGTTTCTCACGTGCTCGAATGAAGCTCTTGTCATACTGTTCAAACTAAACAGATACGTGAATTTGTATTGTATTCTTTCCACACTGACCACAAGGGAACAGTTTAAATTGCGTGTACAGCCTTGTGAACTTCTATTAGTTATTTGAATTACTACAATCTTCTCCACACACATCACAATGATCTGGGTTTCTCTCCAGTGTGAATTCTCTGTTTTAAGGTTTGACATTTAAGAGAAGTGTTGTCCACACTGATCACAAGCATAGGATTTCTCTCCAGTGTGAACTCTCTGGTGGCCTTTAAGGCCAGACAATGCAGATAAGTGTTGTCCGCACTGAATACACTGGTGTCCTTGATAGAGTTCATCTTCACCTGAAGCCTGGAGTCCACAGACAGATCTGATCAGAAATTATATCCTGGAGGAGTTGTGGAGAACTGACAATTACAAGCTCTTCTTATACTAGAGAGCCTGAGTTGGAACTGCTTGGGATTGATTGGCCAAAGAGGTGAACAATAGAACCCGCTCTAATGAGGCTCTTGTCACACTGTTCACACTAAACACATGTATCTCTCATGTGTGCACGGCATGAGTCTCTCCCCCTCTTGTTATTCAAACGAACCATTAGATAGACAATCAAGTCCCTATAGAAACCTAATTTTCACATGATTGCTCCAAATCCTTCCAGCTTTAGTGAAGGAACAGCTGTTTGTGATATTGTGTTAATAGTATTTGATTGTTCATAACAGCATCTTCATTAATGACTGTTATGTGCTCCTACATTACAAGTGTGTTATTGCCTCCCAAAGGGTATTTCATGTGATTGACTGAAATTACCACAGACTGTACTCCTATAAACACAAGCTCAAAAAACATCTCTTGACTTTGAATGTTTGTCTTTATTTGTTGACTGCTAGACATAAAGTAATAAACACAAAATTACATCACACTACATTGTGTCATTTTAAGTATATACAAAAAAGTATTAGTATTGTAAAAGAAAATTGCAATTGCGACAGAAAAAGATAATCATAGCTATCTGTTGAATGACTAAATATATAGGCAGTTTGATTTAGTTGATTTAAACTAATAGTTAATGTAACCTAAAATGTATTAAAAAAAACCATTGTGTTCTTAATAAACACTTGCTTTACAAAGTCCATAATGGATCATCATGCTACACTTGGTTGTGTGGATTTGTTGATGTTTCTCACGTGCTCGAATGAAGCTCTTGTCATACTGTTCAAACTAAACAGATACGTGAATTTGTATTGTATTCTTTCCACACTGACCACAAGGGAACAGTTTAAATTGCGTGTACAGCCTTGTGAACTTCTATTAGTTATTTGAATTACTACAATCTTCTCCACACACATCACAATGATCTGGGTTTCTCTCCAGTGTGAATTCTCTGTTTTAAGGTTTGACATTTAAGAGAAGTGTTGTCCACACTGATCACAAGCATATGATTTCTCTCCAGTGTGAACTCTCTGGTGGCCTTTAAGGCCAGACAATGCAGATAAGTGTTGTCCGCACTGAATACATCCATAGGGTTTCTCTCCTGTGTGAAATTTCTGGTGTGTTTTAACGGTGGACATATGAGAGAAGTGTTGTCCACACTGACTGATCACATCCATAGGGTTTCTCTCCAGTGTGTATTCTCTGGTGGCTTTTAAGGCTGAACATATGAGAGAAGCATTGTCCACACTCATCACATTCATAGGGTTTCTCTCCAGTGTGAACTCTCTGGTGGCTTTTAAGGCCGGACAATGCAGAGAAGTGTTCTCCGCACTGAATACACCCATAGGGCTTCTCTCCAGTGTGAATTCTCTGGTGGATTTTAAGTTTGGACATTGTAGTGAAGAGTTTACCACACTGATCACAGCAGTGGCATTTGTGTTTAGCCAAGCCTCTTTGTTCATTCACCTCTGGTAGAACAGGGAAGCCAGACTGATTAAATGGAAGCCAGAACACTGAAATGGAAACAAATACAAAGGTCAAGCCCTATATTGTTTAAAGCTAATTGATGGTCTACAACAACATAAACACATTTGTACACAATTAACAATTTTACGGGACATTTCAAATTTGATTCTACAATTTCCCTCGCTATCTCTCCTGGCACTCCATCGTGGCACAAATTATATGTATACAACAGTTATTCTCTGTTGATTTTTTTAGTGTTCTAGGCAGGGTTAAGATGGATAAACTGTTACATGTATAGCATATGAGCCTGCTGATTCTAGATTATTTAGACTGTAATGGAACACCTGTTCATGTGTTGATTAATTGCAAGGGAATTGTTGTGCATTTTAGAAAGACACAAAACAGGTTGTCTTTTAAGTCTATGTTGCTAACAAAAAGATAAACATGACTAGATTAAAACATCCTTATGACATGCTGTATACCCACATAAACAAAGTAAGTAACTTACAGAGATCTTGAGGGTCATTGTGTCCTCCATGTTGAGCAGAATTGATCCTGGTGTCCTTGATAGAGTTCATCTTCACCTGAAGCCTGGAGTCCACAGACAGATCTGATCAGAAATTATATCCTGGAGGAGTTGTGGAGAACTGACAATTACAAGCTCTTCTTATACTAGAGAGCCTGAGTTGGAACTGCTTGGGATTGATTGGCCAAAGAGGTGAACAATAGAACCCGCTCTAATGAGGCTCTTGTCACACTGTTCACACTAAACACATGTATCTCTCATGTGTGCACGGCATGAGTCTCTCCCCCTCTTGTTATTCAAACGAACCATTAGATAGACAATCAAGTCCCTATAGAAACCTAATTTTCACATGATTGCTCCAAATCCTTCCAGCTTTAGTGAAGGAACAGCTGTTTGTGATATTGTGTTAATAGTATTTGATTGTTCATAACAGCATCTTCATTAATGACTGTTATGTGCTCCTACATTACAAGTGTGTTATTGCCTCCCAAAGGGTATTTCATGTGATTGACTGAAATTACCACAGACTGTACTCCTATAAACGAATGAAGCTCTTGTCATACTGTTCAAACTAAACAGATATGTGAAATTGTATTGTATTCTTTCCACACGGGAACAGTTTAAATTGCGTGTACAGCCTTGTGAACTTCTATTAGTTATTTGAATTACTACAATCTTCTCCACACACATCACAATGATTTGGGTTTCTCTCCAGTGTGAATTCTCTGTTTTAAGGTTTGACATTTAAGAGAAGTGTTGTCCGCACTGAATACATCCATAGGGTTTCTCTCCTGTGTGAAATTTCTGGTGTGTTTTAACGGTGGACATATGAGAGAAGTGTTGTCCACACTGACTGATCACATCCATAGGGTTTCTCTCCAGTGTGTATTCTCTGGTGGCTTTTAAGGCTGAACCTATGAGAGAAGCATTTTCCACACTCATCACATTCATAGGGTTTCTCTCCAGTGTGAACTCTCTGGTGGCTTTTAAGGCCGGACAATGCAGAGAAGTGTTCTCCGCACTGAATACACCCATAGGGCGTCTCTCCAGTGTGAATTCTCTGGTGGATTTTAAGTTTGGACATTGTAGTGAAGAGTTTACCACACTGATCACAGCAGTGGCATTTGTGTTTAACCAAGCATCTTTGTTCAATCACCTCTGGTAGAACAGGGAAGCCAGACTGTTCATTCAACACTGAAATGGAAACAACGGCAAAGGTCAAGCCATATATTGTTTAAAGGTAATTTATGGTCTACAACAACATAAACACACTTGTACACAATTAACAATTTTACGGGACATTTCAAATTTGATTCTACAATTTCCCTCGCTATCTCTCCTGGCACTCCATCGTGGCACAAATTGTATACAACAGTTATTCTCTGTTGATTTGTTAGTGTTCTAGGCAGGGTTAAGATGGATAAACTGTTACATGTATAGCCTATGAGCCTGCTGATTCTAGATTATTTAGACTGTAATGGAACACCTGTTCATGTGTTGATTAATTGCAAGGGAATTGTTGTGCATTTTAGAAAGACACAAAACAGGTTGTCTTTTAAGTCTATGTTGCTAACAAAAAGATAAACATGACTAGATTAAAACATCCTTATGACATGCTGTATACCCACATAAACAAAGTAAGTAACTTACAGAGATCTTGATGGTCATTGTGTCCTCCATGTTGAGCAGAATTGATCCTGGTGTCCTTGATAGAGTTCATCTTCACCTGAAGCCTGGAGTCCACAGACAGATCTGATCAGAAATTATATCCTGGAGGAGTTGTGGAGAACTGACAATTACAAGCTCTTCTTATACTAGAGAGTCTGAGTTGGAACTGCTTGGGATTGATTGGCCAAAGAGGTGAACAATAGAACCCGCTCTAATGAGGCTCTTGTCACACTGTTCACACTAAACACATGTATCTCTCATGTGTGCACGGCATGAGTCTCTCCCCCTCTTGTTATTCAAACGAACCATTAGATAGACAATCAAGTCCCTATAGAAACCTAATTTTCACATGATTGCTCCAAATCCTTCCAGCTTTAGTGAAGGAACAGCTGTTTGTGATATTGTGTTAATAGTATTTGATTGTTCATAACAGCATCTTCATTAATGACTGTTATGTGCTCCTACATTACAAGTGTGTTATTGCCTCCCAAAGGGTATTTCATGTGATTGACTGAAATTACCACAGACTGTACTCCTATAAACACAAGCTCAAAAAACATCTCTTGACTTTGAATGTTTGTCTTTATTTGTTGACTGCAAGACATAAAGTAATAAACACAAAATTACATCACACTACATAGTGTCATTTTTATTGCTCATCACATTCATAGGGTTTCTCTCCAGTGTGAACTCTCTGGTGGCTTTTAAGGCCGGACAATGCAGAGAAGTGTTCTCCGCACTGAATACACCCATAGGGCTTCTCTCCAGTGTGAATTCTCTGGTGGATTTTAAGTTTGGACATTGTAGTGAAGAGTTTACCACACTGATCACAGCAGTGGCATTTGTGTTTAACCAAGCATCTTTGTTCATTCACCTCTGGTAGAACAGGGAAGCCAGACTGTTCATTCAACACTGAAATGGAAACAAAGGCAAAGGTCAAGCCATATATTGTTTAAAGGTAATTTATGGTCTACAACAACATAAACACATTTGTACACAATTAACAATTTTACGGGACATTTCAAATTTGATTCTACAATTTCCCTCGCTATCTCTCCTGGCACTCCATCGTGGCACAAATTATATGTATACAACAGTTATTCTCTGTTGATTTGTTAGTGTTCTAGGCAGGGTTAAGATGGATAAAATGTTACATGTATAGCCTATGAGCCTGCTGATTCTAGATTATTTAGACTGTAATGGAACACCTGTTCATGTGTTGATTAATTGCAAGGGAATTGTTGTGCATTTTAGAAAGACACAAAACAGGTTGTCTTTTAAGTCTATGTTGCTAACAAAAAGATAAACATGACTAGATTAAAACATCCTTATGACATGCTGTATACCCACATAAACAAAGTAAGTAACTTACAGAGATCTTGATGGTCATTGTGTCCTCCATGTTGAGCAGAATTGATCCTGGTGTCCTTGATAGAGTTCATCTTCACCTGAAGCCTGGAGTCCACAGACAGATCTGATCAGAAATTATATCCTGGAGGAGTTGTGGAGAACTGACAATTACAAGCTCTTCTTATACTAGAGAGCCTGAGTTGGAACTGCTTGGGATTGATTGGCCAAAGAGGTGAACAATAGAACCCGCTCTAATGAGGCTCTTGTCACACTGTTCACACTAAACACATGTATCTCTCATGTGTGCACGGCATGAGTCTCTCCCCCTCTTGTTATTCAAACGAACCATTAGATAGACAATCAAGTCCCTATAGAAACCTAATTTTCACATGATTGCTCCAAATCCTTCCAGCTTTAGTGAAGGAACAGCTGTTTGTGATATTGTGTTAATAGTATTTGATTGTTCATAACAGCATCTTCATTAATGACTGTTATGTGCTCCTACATTACAAGTGTGTTATTGCCTCCCAAAGGGTATTTCATGTGATTGACTGAAATTACCACAGACTGTACTCCTATAAACACAAGCTCAAAAAACATCTCTTGACTTTGAATGTTTGTCTTTATTTGTTGACTGCAAGACATAAAGTAATAAACACAAAATTACATCACACTACATAGTGTCATTTTAAGTATATACAAAAAAGTATTAGTATTGTAAAAGAAAATTGCAATTGCGACAGAAAAAGATAATCATAGCTATCTGTTGAATGACTAAATATATAGGCAGTTTGATTTAGTTGATTTAAACTAATAGTTAATGTAACCTAAAATGTATTAAAAAAAAACCCTGTGTTCTTAATAAACACTTGCTTTACAAAGTCCATAATGGATCATCATGCTACACTTGGTTGTGTGGATTTGTTGATGTTTCTCACGTGCTCGAATGAAGCTCTTGTCATACTGTTCAAACTAAACAGATACGTGAATTTGTATTGTATTCTTTCCACACTGACCACAAGGGAACAGTTTAAATTGCGTGTACAGCCTTGTGAACTTCTATTAGTTATTTGAATTACTACAATCTTCTCCACACACATCACAATGATCTGGGTTTCTCTCCAGTGTGAATTCTCTGTTTTAAGGTTTGACATTTAAGAGAAGTGTTGTCCACACTGATCACAAGCATAGGATTTCTCTCCAGTGTGAACTCTCTGGTGGCCTTTAAGGCCAGACAATGCAGATAAGTGTTGTCCGCACTGAATACATCCATAGGGTTTCTCTCCTGTGTGAAATTTCTGGTGTGTTTTAACGGTGGACATATGAGAGAAGTGTTGTCCACACTGACTGATCACATCCATAGGGTTTCTCTCCAGTGTGTATTCTCTGGTGGCTTTTAAGGCTGAACCTATGAGAGAAGCATTGTCCACACTCATCACATTCATAGGGTTTCTCTCCAGTGTGAACTCTCTGGTGGCTTTTAAGGCCGGACAATGCAGAGAAGTGTTCTCCGCACTGAATACACCCATAGGGCTTCTCTCCAGTGTGAATTCTCTGGTGGATTTTAAGTTTGGACATTGTAGTGAAGAGTTTACCACACTGATCACAGCAGTGGCATTTGTGTTTAACCAAGCATCTTTGTTCATTCACCTCTGGTAGAACAGGGAAGCCAGACTGTTCATTCAACACTGAAATAGAAACAACGGCAAAGGTCAAGCCATATATTGTTTAAAGGTAATTTATGGTCTACAACAACATAAACACATTTGTACACAATTAACAATTTTACGGGACATTTCAAATTTGATTCTACAATTTCCCTCGCTATCTCTCCTGGCACTCCATCGTGGCACAAATTATATGTATACAACAGTTATTCTCTGTTGATTTGCTAGTGTTCTAGGCAGGGTTAAGATGGATAAAATGTTACATGTATAGCCTATGAGCCTGCTGATTCTAGATTATTTAGACTGTAATGGAACACCTGTTCATGTGTTGATTAATTGCAAGGGAATTGTTGTGCATTTTAGAAAGACACAAAACAGGTTGTCTTTTAAGTCTATGTTGCTAACAAAAAGATAAACATGACTAGATTAAAACATCCTTATGACATGCTGTATACCCACATAAACAAAGTAAGTAACTTACAGAGATCTTGATGGTCATTGTGTCCTCCCTGTTGAGCAGAATTGATCCTGGTGTCATTGATAGAGTTCATCTTCACCTGAAGCCTGGAGTCCACAGACAGATCTGATCAGAAATTATATCCTGGAGGAGTTGTGGAGAACTGACAATTACAAGCTCTTCTTATACTAGAGAGCCTGAGTTGGAACTGCTTGGGATTGATTGGCCAAAGAGGTGAACAATAGAACCCGCTCTAATGAGGCTCTTGTCACACTGTTCACACTAAACACATGTATCTCTCATGTGTGCACGGCATGAGTCTCTCCCCCTCTTGTTATTCAAACGAAACATTAGATAGACAATCAAGTCCCTATAGAAACCTAATTTTCACAAGATTGCTCCAAATCCTTCCAGCTTTAGTGAAGGAACAGCTGTTTGTGATATTGTGTTAATAGTATTTGATTGTTCATAACAGCATCTTCATTAATGACTGTTATGTGCTCCTACATTACAAGTGTGTTATTGCCTCCCAAAGGGTATTTCATGTGATTGACTGAAATTACCACAGACTGTACTCCTATAAACACAAGCTCAAAAAACATCTCTTGACTTTGAATGTTTGTCTTTATTTGTTGACTGCAAGACATAAAGTAATAAACACAAAATTACATCACACTACATAGTGTCATTTTAAGTATATACAAAAAAGTATTAGTATTGTAAAAGAAAATCGCAATTGCGACAGAAAAAGATAATCATAGCTATCTGTTGAATGACTAAATATATAGGCAGTTTGATTTAGTTGATTTAAACTAATAGTTAATGTAACCTAAAATGTATTAAAAAAAAACCTTGTGTTCTTAATAAACACTTGCTTTACAAAGTCCATAATGGATCATCATGCTACACTTGGTTGTGTGGATTTGTTGATGTTTCTCACGTGCTCGAATGAAGCTCTTGTCATACTGTTCAAACTAAACAGATATGTGAATTTGTATTGTATTCTTTCCACACTGACCACAAGGGAACAGTTTAAATTGCGTGTACAGCCTTGTGAACTTCTATTAGTTATTTGAATTACTACAATCTTCTCCACACACATCACAATGATTTGGGTTTCTCTCCAGTGTGAATTCTCTGTTTTAAGGTTTGACATTTAAGAGAAGTGTTGTCCACACTGATCACAAGCATAGGATTTCTCTCCAGTGTGAACTCTCTGGTGGCCTTTAAGGCCAGACAATGCAGATAAGTGTTGTCCGCACTGAATACATCCATAGGGTTTCTCTCCTGTGTGAAATTTCTGGTGTGTTTTAACGGTGGACATATGAGAGAAGTGTTGTCCACACTGACTGATCACATCCATAGGGTTTCTCTCCAGTGTGTATTCTCTGGTGGCTTTTAAGGCTGAACCTATGAGAGAAGCATTGTCCACACTCATCACATTCATAGGGTTTCTCTCCAGTGTGAACTCTCTGGTGGCTTTTAAGGCCGGACAATGCAGAGAAGTGTTCTCCGCACTGAATACACCCATAGGGCTTCTCTCCAGTGTGAATTCTCTGGTGGATTTTAAGTTTGGCCATTGTAGTGAAGAGTTTACCACACTGATCACAGCAGTGGCATTTGTGTTTAGCCAAGCCTCTTTGTTCATTCACCTCTGGTAGAACAGGGAAGCCAGACTGATTAAATGGAAGCCAGAACACTGAAATGGAAACAAATACAAAGGTCAAGCCCTATATTGTTTAAAGGTAATTGATGGTCTACAACAACATAAACACATTTGTACACAATTAACAATTTTACGAGACATTTCAAATTTGATTCTACAATTTCCCTTGCTATCTCCTGGCACTCCATCGTGGCACAAATTATGTGTATACAACAGTTATTCTCTGTTGATTTGTTAGTGTTCTAGGCAGGGTTAAGATGGATAAACTGTTACATGTAGGCCTATGAGCCTGCTGATTCTAGATTATTTAGACGGTAATGGAACACATGTTTATGTGTTGATTAATTGCAAGGGAATTGTTGTGCATTTTAGAAAGACACAAAACAGGTTGTCTTTTAAGTCTATACTAATGTTGATAACAAAAACATAAACATGCCTAGATTAAAACATCCTTATAACATGCTGTAAACCCACATAAACACAGTAAGTAACTTACAGAGGTCTTGATGGTCATTGTGTCCTCCCTGTTGAGCAGAATTGTCCTTGATAGAGTTCATCTTCACCTGAAGCCTGCAGTCCACACAGACAGATCTGATCAGAAATGATTGATATCCTGGAGGAGTTGTGGAGAACTGACAATTACAAGCTCTTCTTATAGCCTGAGTTGGAACCATTAACTGCTTGGGATTGATTGGCCAAAGAGGTGAACAATAGAACCCGCTCTAATGAGGCTCTTGTCACACTGTTCACACTAAACACATGTATCTCTCATGTGTGCACTGCATGAGTCTCTCCCCCTCTTGTTATTCAAACGAACCATTAGATAGACAATCAAGTCCCTATAGAAACCTAATTTTCACATGATTGCTCCAAATCCTTCCAGCTTTAGTGAAGGAACAGCTGTTTGTGATATTGTGTTAATAGTATTTGATTGTTCATAACAGCATCTTCATTAATGACTGTTATGTGCTCCTACATTACAAGTGTGTTATTGCCTCCCAAAGGGTATTTCATGTGATTGACTGAAATTACCACAGACTGTACTCCTATAAACACAAGCTCAAAAAACATCTCTTGACTTTGAATGTTTGTCTTTATTTGTTGACTGCAAGACATAAAGTAATAAACACAAAATTACATCACACTACATAGTGTCATTTTAAGTATATACAAAAAAGTATTAGTATTGTAAAAGAAAATTGCAATTGCGACAGAAAAAGATAATCATAGCTATCTGTTGAATGACTAAATATATAGGCAGTTTGATTTAGTTGATTTAAACTAATAGTTAATGTAACCTAAAATGTATTAAAAAAAAACCCTGTGTTCTTAATAAACACTTGCTTTACAAAGTCCATAATGGATCATCATGCTACACTTGGTTGTGTGGATTTGTTGATGTTTCTCACGTGCTCGAATGAAGCTCTTGTCATACTGTTCAAACTAAACAGATATGTGAATTTGTATTGTATTCTTTCCACACTGACCACAAGGGAACAGTTTAAATTGCGTGTACAGCCTTGTGAACTTCTATTAGTTATTTGAATTACTACAATCTTCTCCACACACATCACAATGATTTGGGTTTCTCTCCAGTGTGAATTCTCTGTTTTAAGGTTTGACATTTAAGAGAAGTGTTGTCCACACTGATCACAAGCATAGGATTTCTCTCCAGTGTGAACTCTCTGGTGGCCTTTAAGGCCAGACAATGCAGATAAGTGTTGTCCGCACTGAATACATCCATAGGGTTTCTCTCCTGTGTGAAATTTCTGGTGTGTTTTAACGGTGGACATATGAGAGAAGTGTTGTCCACACTGACTGATCACATCCATAGGGTTTCTCTCCAGTGTGTATTCTCTGGTGGCTTTTAAGGCTGAACCTATGAGAGAAGCATTGTCCACACTCATCACATTCATAGGGTTTCTCTCCAGTGTGAACTCTCTGGTGGCTTTTAAGGCCGGACAATGCAGAGAAGTGTTCTCCGCACTGAATACACCCATAGGGCTTCTCTCCAGTGTGAATTCTCTGGTGGATTTTAAGTTTGGCCATTGTAGTGAAGAGTTTACCACACTGATCACAGCAGTGGCATTTGTGTTTAGCCAAGCCTCTTTGTTCATTCACCTCTGGTAGAACAGGGAAGCCAGACTGATTAAATGGAAGCCAGAACACTGAAATGGAAACAAATACAAAGGTCAAGCCCTATATTGTTTAAAGGTAATTGATGGTCTACAACAACATAAACACATTTGTACACAATTAACAATTTTACGAGACATTTCAAATTTGATTCTACAATTTCCCTTGCTATCTCCTGGCACTCCATCGTGGCACAAATTATGTGTATACAACAGTTATTCTCTGTTGATTTGTTAGTGTTCTAGGCAGGGTTAAGATGGATAAACTGTTACATGTAGGCCTATGAGCCTGCTGATTCTAGATTATTTAGACGGTAATGGAACACATGTTTATGTGTTGATTAATTGCAAGGGAATTGTTGTGCATTTTAGAAAGACACAAAACAGGTTGTCTTTTAAGTCTATACTAATGTTGATAACAAAAACATAAACATGCCTAGATTAAAACATCCTTATAACATGCTGTAAACCCACATAAACACAGTAAGTAACTTACAGAGGTCTTGATGGTCATTGTGTCCTCCCTGTTGAGCAGAATTGTCCTTGATAGAGTTCATCTTCACCTGAAGCCTGCAGTCCACACAGACAGATCTGATCAGAAATGATTGATATCCTGGAGGAGTTGTGGAGAACTGACAATTACAAGCTCTTCTTATAGCCTGAGTTGGAACCATTAACTGCTTGGGATTGATTGGCCAAAGAGGTGAACAATAGAACCCGCTCTAATGAGGCTCTTGTCACACT
Source organism: Protomyctophum bolini (assembly GCF_963924005.1). Lineage (NCBI taxonomy): Eukaryota > Metazoa > Chordata > Actinopteri > Myctophiformes > Myctophidae > Protomyctophum > Protomyctophum bolini. The sequence continues at coordinate 44,282,563 of NC_137869.1, forward strand.
GTTCACACTAAACACATGTATCTCTCATGTGTGCACTGCATGAGTCTCTCCCCCTCTTGTTATTCAAACGAACCATTAGATAGACAATCAAGTCCCTATAGAAACCTAATTTTCACATGATTGCTCCAAATCCTTCCAGCTTTAGTGAAGGAACAGCTGTTTGTGATATTGTGTTAATAGTATTTGATTGTTCATAACAGCATCTTCATTAATGACTGTTATGTGCTCCTACATTACAAGTGTGTTATTGCCTCCCAAAGGGTATTTCATGTGATTGACTGAAATTACCACAGACTGTACTCCTATAAACACAAGCTCAAAAAACATCTCTTGACTTTGAATGTTTGTCTTTATTTGTTGACTGCAAGACATAAAGTAATAAACACAAAATTACATCACACTACATAGTGTCATTTTAAGTATATACAAAAAAGTATTAGTATTGTAAAAGAAAATTGCAATTGCGACAGAAAAAGATAATCATAGCTATCTGTTGAATGACTAAATATATAGGCAGTTTGATTTAGTTGATTTAAACTAATAGTTAATGTAACCTAAAATGTATTAAAAAAAAACCCTGTGTTCTTAATAAACACTTGCTTTACAAAGTCCATAATGGATCATCATGCTACACTTGGTTGTGTGGATTTGTTGATGTTTCTCACGTGCTCGAATGAAGCTCTTGTCATACTGTTCAAACTAAACAGATACGTGAATTTGTATTGTATTCTTTCCACACTGACCACAAGGGAACAGTTTAAATTGCGTGTACAGCCTTGTGAACTTCTATTAGTTATTTGAATTACTACAATCTTCTCCACACACATCACAATGATCTGGGTTTCTCTCCAGTGTGAATTCTCTGTTTTAAGGTTTGACATTTAAGAGAAGTGTTGTCCACAATGATCACAAGCATAGGATTTCTCTCCAGTGTGAACTCTCTGGTGGCCTTTAAGGCCAGACAATGCAGATAAGTGTTGTCCGCACTGAATACATCCATAGGGTTTCTCTCCTGTGTGAAATTTCTGGTGTGTTTTAACGGTGGACATATGAGAGAAGTGTTGTCCACACTGACTGATCACATCCATAGGGTTTCTCTCCAGTGTGTATTCTCTGGTGGCTTTTAAGGCTGAACCTATGAGAGAAGCATTGTCCACACTCATCACATTCATAGGGTTTCTCTCCAGTGTGAACTCTCTGGTGGCTTTTAAGGCCGGACAATGCAGAGAAGTGTTCTCCGCACTGAATACACCCATAGGGCTTCTCTCCAGTGTGAATTCTCTGGTGGATTTTAAGTTTGGACATTGTAGTGAAGAGTTTACCACACTGATCACAGCAGTGGCATTTGTGTTTAACCAAGCATCTTTGTTCATTCACCTCTGGTAGAACAGGGAAGCCAGACTGTTCATTCAACACTGAAATGGAAACAAAGACAAAGGTCAAGCCATATATTGTTTAAAGGTAATTTATGGTCTACAACAACATAAACACATTTGTACACAATTAACAATTTTACGGGACATTTCAAATTTGATTCTACAATTTCCCTCGCTATCTCTCCTGGCACTCCATCGTGGCACAAATTATATGTATACAACAGTTATTCTCTGTTGATTTGCTAGTGTTCTAGGCAGGGTTAAGATGGATAAAATGTTACATGTATAGCCTATGAGCCTGCTGATTCTAGATTATTTAGACTGTAATGGAACACCTGTTCATGTGTCCTCCCTGTTGAGCAGAATTGATCCTGGTGTCATTGATAGAGTTCATCTTCACCTGAAGCCTGGAGTCCACAGACAGATCTGATCAGAAATTATATCCTGGAGGAGTTGTGGAGAACTGACAATTACAAGCTCTTCTTATACTAGAGAGCCTGAGTTGGAACTGCTTGGGATTGATTGGCCAAAGAGGTGAACAATAGAACCCGCTCTAATGAGGCTCTTGTCACACTGTTCACACTAAACACATGTATCTCTCATGTGTGCACGGCATGAGTCTCTCCCCCTCTTGTTATTCAAACGAAACATTAGATAGACAATCAAGTCCCTATAGAAACCTAATTTTCACAAGATTGCTCCAAATCCTTCCAGCTTTAGTGAAGGAACAGCTGTTTGTGATATTGTGTTAATAGTATTTGATTGTTCATAACAGCATCTTCATTAATGACTGTTATGTGCTCCTACATTACAAGTGTGTTATTGCCTCCCAAAGGGTATTTCATGTGATTGACTGAAATTACCACAGACTGTACTCCTATAAACACAAGCTCAAAAAACATCTCTTGACTTTGAATGTTTGTCTTTATTTGTTGACTGCAAGACATAAAGTAATAAACACAAAATTACATCACACTACATAGTGTCATTTTAAGTATATACAAAAAAGTATTAGTATTGTAAAAGAAAATCGCAATTGCGACAGAAAAAGATAATCATAGCTATCTGTTGAATGACTAAATATATAGGCAGTTTGATTTAGTTGATTTAAACTAATAGTTAATGTAACCTAAAATGTATTAAAAAAAAACCTTGTGTTCTTAATAAACACTTGCTTTACAAAGTCCATAATGGATCATCATGCTACACTTGGTTGTGTGGATTTGTTGATGTTTCTCACGTGCTCGAATGAAGCTCTTGTCATACTGTTCAAACTAAACAGATATGTGAATTTGTATTGTATTCTTTCCACACTGACCACAAGGGAACAGTTTAAATTGCGTGTACAGCCTTGTGAACTTCTATTAGTTATTTGAATTACTACAATCTTCTCCACACACATCACAATGATTTGGGTTTCTCTCCAGTGTGAATTCTCTGTTTTAAGGTTTGACATTTAAGAGAAGTGTTGTCCACACTGATCACAAGCATAGGATTTCTCTCCAGTGTGAACTCTCTGGTGGCCTTTAAGGCCAGACAATGCAGATAAGTGTTGTCCGCACTGAATACATCCATAGGGTTTCTCTCCTGTGTGAAATTTCTGGTGTGTTTTAACGGTGGACATATGAGAGAAGTGTTGTCCACACTGACTGATCACATCCATAGGGTTTCTCTCCAGTGTGTATTCTCTGGTGGCTTTTAAGGCTGAACCTATGAGAGAAGCATTGTCCACACTCATCACATTCATAGGGTTTCTCTCCAGTGTGAACTCTCTGGTGGCTTTTAAGGCCGGACAATGCAGAGAAGTGTTCTCCGCACTGAATACACCCATAGGGCTTCTCTCCAGTGTGAATTATCTGGTGGATTTTAAGTTTGGCCATTGTAGTGAAGAGTTTACCACACTGATCACAGCAGTGGCATTTGTGTTTAGCCAAGCCTCTTTGTTCATTCACCTCTGGTAGAACAGGGAAGCCAGACTGATTAAATGGAAGCCAGAACACTGAAATGGAAACAAATACAAAGGTCAAGCCCTATATTGTTTAAAGGTAATTGATGGTCTACAACAACATAAACACATTTGTACACAATTAACAATTTTACGAGACATTTCAAATTTGATTCTACAATTTCCCTTGCTATCTCCTGGCACTCCATCGTGGCACAAATTATGTGTATACAACAGTTATTCTCTGTTGATTTGTTAGTGTTCTAGGCAGGGTTAAGATGGATAAACTGTTACATGTAGGCCTATGAGCCTGCTGATTCTAGATTATTTAGACGGTAATGGAACACATGTTTATGTGTTGATTAATTGCAAGGGAATTGTTGTGCATTTTAGAAAGACACAAAACAGGTTGTCTTTTAAGTCTATACTAATGTTGATAACAAAAACATAAACATGCCTAGATTAAAACATCCTTATAACATGCTGTAAACCCACATAAACACAGTAAGTAACTTACAGAGGTCTTGATGGTCATTGTGTCCTCCCTGTTGAGCAGAATTGTCCTTGATAGAGTTCATCTTCACCTGAAGCCTGCAGTCCACACAGACAGATCTGATCAGAAATGATTGATATCCTGGAGGAGTTGTGGAGAACTGACAATTACAAGCTCTTCTTATAGCCTGAGTTGGAACCATTAACTGCTTGGGATTGATTGGCCAAAGAGGTGAACAATAGAACCCGCTCTAATGAGGCTCTTGTCACACTGTTCACACTAAACACATGTATCTCTCATGTGTGCACTGCATGAGTCTCTCCCCCTCTTGTTATTCAAACGAACCATTAGATAGACAATCAAGTCCCTATAGAAACCTAATTTTCACATGATTGCTCCAAATCCTTCCAGCTTTAGTGAAGGAACAGCTGTTTGTGATATTGTGTTAATAGTATTTGATTGTTCATAACAGCATCTTTAATTGCATTAATGACTGTTATGTGCTCCTACATTACAAGTGTGTTATTGCCTCCCAAAGGGTATTTCATGTGATTGACTGAAATTACCACAGACTGTACTCCTATAAACACAAGCTCAAAAAACATCTCTTGACTTTGAATGTTTGTCTTTATTTGTTGACTGCAAGACATAAAGTAATAAACACAAAATTACATCACACTACATAGTGTCATTTTAAGTATATACAAAAAAGTATTAGTATTGTAAAAGAAAATTGCAATTGCGACAGAAAAAGATAATCATAGCTATCTGTTGAATGACTAAATATATAGGCAGTTTGATTTAGTTGATTTAAACTAATAGTTAATGTAACCTAAAATGTATTAAAAAAAAAACCCTGTGTTCTTAATAAACACTTGCTTTACAAAGTCCATAATGGATCATCATGCTACACTTGGTTGTGTGGATTTGTTGATGTTTCTCACGTGCTCGAATGAAGCTCTTGTCATACTGTTCAAACTAAACAGATGGATGGAAATGTTACATGTATAGCCTATGAGCCTGCTGATTCTAGATTATTTAGACTGTAATGGAACACCTGTTCATGTGTTGATTAATTGCAAGGGAATTGTTGTGCATTTTAGAAAGACACAAAACAGGTTGTCTTTTAAGTCTATGTTGCTAACAAAAAGATAAACATGACTAGATTAAAACATCCTTATGACATGCTGTATACCCACATAAACAAAGTAAGTAACTTACAGAGATCTTGATGGTCATTGTGTCCTCCCTGTTGAGCAGAATTGATCCTGGTGTCATTGATAGAGTTCATCTTCACCTGAAGCCTGGAGTCCACAGACAGATCTGATCAGAAATTATATCCTGGAGGAGTTGTGGAGAACTGACAATTACAAGCTCTTCTTATACTAGAGAGCCTGAGTTGGAACTGCTTGGGATTGATTGGCCAAAGAGGTGAACAATAGAACCCGCTCTAATGAGGCTCTTGTCACACTGTTCACACTAAACACATGTATCTCTCATGTGTGCACGGCATGAGTCTCTCCCCCTCTTGTTATTCAAACGAAACATTAGATAGACAATCAAGTCCCTATAGAAACCTAATTTTCACAAGATTGCTCCAAATCCTTCCAGCTTTAGTGAAGGAACAGCTGTTTGTGATATTGTGTTAATAGTATTTGATTGTTCATAACAGCATCTTCATTAATGACTGTTATGTGCTCCTACATTACAAGTGTGTTATTGCCTCCCAAAGGGTATTTCATGTGATTGACTGAAATTACCACAGACTGTACTCCTATAAACACAAGCTCAAAAAACATCTCTTGACTTTGAATGTTTGTCTTTATTTGTTGACTGCAAGACATAAAGTAATAAACACAAAATTACATCACACTACATAGTGTCATTTTAAGTATATACAAAAAAGTATTAGTATTGTAAAAGAAAATCGCAATTGCGACAGAAAAAGATAATCATAGCTATCTGTTGAATGACTAAATATATAGGCAGTTTGATCTAGTTGATTTAAACTAATAGTTAATGTAACCTAAAATGTATTAAAAAAAAACCTTGTGTTCTTAATAAACACTTGCTTTACAAAGTCCATAATGGATCATCATGCTACACTTGGTTGTGTGGATTTGTTGATGTTTCTCACGTGCTCGAATGAAGCTCTTGTCATACTGTTCAAACTAAACAGATATGTGAATTTGTATTGTATTCTTTCCACACTGACCACAAGGGAACAGTTTAAATTGCGTGTACAGCCTTGTGAACTTCTATTAGTTATTTGAATTACTACAATCTTCTCCACACACATCACAATGATTTGGGTTTCTCTCCAGTGTGAATTCTCTGTTTTAAGGTTTGACATTTAAGAGAAGTGTTGTCCACACTGATCACAAGCATAGGATTTCTCTCCAGTGTGAACTCTCTGGTGGCCTTTAAGGCCAGACAATGCAGATAAGTGTTGTCCGCACTGAATACATCCATAGGGTTTCTCTCCTGTGTGAAATTTCTGGTGTGTTTTAACGGTGGACATATGAGAGAAGTGTTGTCCACACTGACTGATCACATCCATAGGGTTTCTCTCCAGTGTGTATTCTCTGGTGGCTTTTAAGGCTGAACCTATGAGAGAAGCATTGTCCACACTCATCACATTCATAGGGTTTCTCTCCAGTGTGAACTCTCTGGTGGCTTTTAAGGCCGGACAATGCAGAGAAGTGTTCTCCGCACTGAATACACCCATAGGGCTTCTCTCCAGTGTGAATTCTCTGGTGGATTTTAAGTTTGGCCATTGTAGTGAAGAGTTTACCACACTGATCACAGCAGTGGCATTTGTGTTTAGCCAAGCCTCTTTGTTCATTCACCTCTGGTAGAACAGGGAAGCCAGACTGATTAAATGGAAGCCAGAACACTGAAATGGAAACAAATACAAAGGTCAAGCCCTATATTGTTTAAAGGTAATTGATGGTCTACAACAACATAAACACATTTGTACACAATTAACAATTTTACGAGACATTTCAAATTTGATTCTACAATTTCCCTTGCTATCTCCTGGCACTCCATCGTGGCACAAATTATGTGTATACAACAGTTATTCTCTGTTGATTTGTTAGTGTTCTAGGCAGGGTTAAGATGGATAAACTGTTACATGTAGGCCTATGAGCCTGCTGATTCTAGATTATTTAGACGGTAATGGAACACATGTTTATGTGTTGATTAATTGCAAGGGAATTGTTGTGCATTTTAGAAAGACACAAAACAGGTTGTCTTTTAAGTCTATACTAATGTTGATAACAAAAACATAAACATGCCTAGATTAAAACATCCTTATAACATGCTGTAAACCCACATAAACACAGTAAGTAACTTACAGAGGTCTTGATGGTCATTGTGTCCTCCCTGTTGAGCAGAATTGTCCTTGATAGAGTTCATCTTCACCTGAAGCCTGCAGTCCACACAGACAGATCTGATCAGAAATGATTGATATCCTGGAGGAGTTGTGGAGAACTGACAATTACAAGCTCTTCTTATAGCCTGAGTTGGAACCATTAACTGCTTGGGATTGATTGGCCAAAGAGATGAACAATAGAACCCGCTCTAATGAGGCTCTTGTCACACTGTTCACACTAAACACATGTATCTCTCATGTGTGCACTGCATGAGTCTCTCCCCCTCTTGTTATTCAAACGAACCATTAGATAGACAATCAAGTCCCTATAGAAACCTAATTTTCACATGATTGCTCCAAATCCTTCCAGCTTTAGTGAAGGAACAGCTGTTTGTGATATTGTGTTAATAGTATTTGATTGTTCATAACAGCATCTTCATTAATGACTGTTATGTGCTCCTACATTACAAGTGTGTTATTGCCTCCCAAAGGGTATTTCATGTGATTGACTGAAATTACCACAGACTGTACTCCTATAAACACAAGCTCAAAAAACATCTCTTGACTTTGAATGTTTGTCTTTATTTGTTGACTGCTAGACATAAAGTAATAAACACAAAATTACATCACACTACATTGTGTCATTTTAAGTATATACAAAAAAGTATTAGTATTGTAAAAGAAAATCGCAATTGCGACAGAAAAAGATAATCATAGCTATCTGTTGAATGCCTAAATATATAGGCAGTTTGATTTAGTTGATTTAAACTAATAGTTAATGTAACCTAAAATGTATTAAAAAAAACCATTGTGTTCTTAATAAACACTTGCTTTACAAAGTCCATAATGGATCATCATGCTACACTTGGTTGTGGGGATTTGTTGATGTTTCTCACATGCTCGAATGAAGCTCTTGTCATACTGTTCAAACTAAACAGATACGTGAATTTGTATTGTATTCTTTCCACACTGACCACAAGGGAACAGTTTAAATTGCGCGTACAGCCTTGTGAACTTCTATTAGTTATTTGAATTACTACAATCTTCTCCACACACATCACAATGATTTGGGTTTCTCTCCAGTGTGAATTCTCTGTTTTAAGGTTTGACATTTAAGAGAAGTGTTGTCCACACTGATCACAAGCATATGATTTCTCTCCAGTGTGAACTCTCTGGTGGCCTTTAAGGCCAGACAATGCAGATAAGTGTTGTCCGCACTGAATACATCCATAGGGTTTCTCTCCTGTGTGAAATGTATGGTGTGTTTTAACGGTGGACATATGAGAGAAGTGTTGTCCACACTGACTGATCACACCCATAGGGTTTCTCTCCAGTGTGTATTCTCTGGTGGCTTTTAAGGCTGAACATATGAGAGAAGCATTGTCCACACTCATCACATTCATAGGGTTTCTCTCCAGTGTGAACTCTCTGGTGGCTTTTAAGGCCGGACAATGCAGAGAAGTGTTCTCCGCACTGAATACACCCATAGGGCTTCTCTCCAGTGTGAATTCTCTGGTGGATTTTAAGTTTGGACATTGTAGTGAAGCGTTTACCACACTGATCACAGCAGTGGCATTTGTGTTTAGCCAAGCCTCTTTGTTCATTCACCTCTGGTAGAACAGGGAAGCCAGACTGATTAAATGGAAGCCAGAACACTGAAATGGAAACAAATACAAAGGTCAAGCCCTATATTGTTTAAAGGTAATTGATGGTCTACAACAACATAAACACATTTGTACACAATTAACAATTTTACGAGACATTTCAAATTTGATTCTACAATTTCCCTCGCTATCTCCTGGCACTCCATCGTGGCACAAATTATGTGTATACAACAGTTATTCTCCGTTGATTTGTTAGTGTTCTAGGCAGGGTTAAGATGGATAAACTGTTACATGTAGGCCTATGAGCCTGCTGATTCTAGATTCTAGATCTGTCTGTGGACTCCAGGCTTCAGGTGAAGATGAACTCTATCAAGGACACCAGGATCAATTCTGCTCAACATGGAGGACACAATGACCATCAAGATCTCTGTAAGTTACTTACTTTGTTTATGTGGGTATACAGCATGTCATAAGGATGTTTTAATCTAGTCATGTTTATCTTTTTGTTAGCAACATAGACTTGATAAACTGTTACATGTAGGCCTATGAGCCTGCTGATTCTAGATTATTTAGACGGTAATGGAACACATGTTTATGTGTTGATTAATTGCAAGGGAATTGTTGTGCATTTTAGAAAGACACAAAACAGATTGTCTTTTAAGTCTATACTAATGTTGATAACAAAAACATAAACATGCCTAGATTAAAACATCCTTATAACATGCTGTAAACCCACATAAACACAGTAAGTAACTTACAGAGGTCTTGATGGTCATTGTGTCCTCCCTGTTGAGCAGAATTGTCCTTGATAGAGTTCATCTTCACCTGAAGCCTGCAGTCCACACAGACAGATCTGATCAGAAATGATTGATATCCTGGAGGAGTTGTGGAGAACTGACAATTACAAGCTCTTCTTATAGCCTGAGTTGGAACCATTAACTGCTTGGGATTGATTGGCCAAAGAGATGAACAATAGAACCCGCTCTAATGAGGCTCTTGTCACACTGTTCACACTAAACACATGTATCTCTCATGTGTGCACTGCATGAGTCTCTCCCCCTCTTGTTATTCAGATAGACAATCAAGTCCCTATAGAAACCTAATTTTCACATGATTGCTCCAAATCCTTCCAGCTTTAGTGAAGGAACAGCTGTTTGTGATATTGTGTTAATAGTATTTGATTGTTCATAACAGCATCTTCATTAATGACTGTTATGTGCTCCTACATTACAAGTGTGTTATTGCCTCCCAAAGGGTATTTCATGTGATTGACTGAAATTACCACAGACTGTACTCCTATAAACACAAGCTCAAAAAACATCTCTTGACTTTGAATGTTTGTCTTTATTTGTTGACTGCTAGACATAAATTAATAAACACAAAATTACATCACACTACATTGTGTCATTTTAAGTATATACAAAAAAGTATTAGTATTGTAAAAGAAAATCGCAATTGCGACAGAAAAAGATAATCATAGCTATCTGTTGAATGCCTAAATATATAGGCAGTTTGATTTAGTTGATTTAAACTAATAGTTAATGTAACCTAAAATGTATTAAAAAAAACCATTGTGTTCTTAATAAACACTTGCTTTACAAAGTCCATAATGGATCATCATGCTACACTTGGTTGTGGGGATTTGTTGATGTTTCTCACATGCTCGAATGAAGCTCTTGTCATACTGTTCAAACTAAACAGATACGTGAATTTGTATTGTATTCTTTCCACACTGACCACAAGGGAACAGTTTAAATTGCGCGTACAGCCTTGTGAACTTCTATTAGTTATTTGAATTACTACAATCTTCTCCACACACATCACAATGATTTGGGTTTCTCTCCAGTGTGAATTCTCTGTTTTAAGGTTTGACATTTAAGAGAAGTGTTGTCCACACTGATCACAAGCATATGATTTCTCTCCAGTGTGAACTCTCTGGTGGCCTTTAAGGCCAGACAATGCAGATAAGTGTTGTCCGCACTGAATACATCCATAGGGTTTCTCTCCTGTGTGAAATTTATGGTGTGTTTTAACGGTGGACATATGAGAGAAGTGTTGTCCACACTGACTGATCACACCCATAGGGTTTCTCTCCAGTGTGTATTCTCTGGTGGCTTTTAAGGCTGAACATATGAGAGAAGCATTGTCCACACTCATCACATTCATAGGGTTTCTCTCCAGTGTGAACTCTCTGGTGGCTTTTAAGGCCGGACAATGCAGAGAAGTGTTCTCCGCACTGAATACACCCATAGGGCTTCTCTCCAGTGTGAATTCTCTGGTGGATTTTAAGTTTGGACATTGTAGTGAAGCGTTTACCACACTGATCACAGCAGTGGCATTTGTGTTTAGCCAAGCCTCTTTGTTCATTCACCTCTGGTAGAACAGGGAAGCCAGACTAATTAAATGGAAGCCAGAACACTGAAATGGAAACAAATACAAAGGTCAAGCCCTATATTGTTTAAAGGTAATTGATGGTCTACAACAACATAAACACATTTGTACACAATTAACAATTTTACGAGACATTTCAAATTTGATTCTACAATTTCCCTCGCTATCTCCTGGCACTCCATCGTGGCACAAATTATGTGTATACAACAGTTATTCTCTGTTGATTTGTTAGTGTTCTAGGCAGGGTTAAGATGGATAAACTGTTACATGTAGGCCTATGAGCCTGCTGATTCTAGATTATTTAGACGGTAATGGAACACATGTTTATGTGTTGATTAATTGCAAGGGAATTGTTGTGCATTTTAGAAAGACACAAAACAGGTTGTCTTTTAAGTCTATACTAATGTTGATAACAAAAACATAAACATGCCTAGATTAAAACATCCTTATAACATGCTGTAAACCCACATAAACACAGTAAGTAACTTACAGAGGTCTTGATGGTCATTGTGTCCTCCCTGTTGAGCAGAATTGTCCTTGATAGAGTTCATCTTCACCTGAAGCCTGCAGTCCACACAGACAGATCTGATCAGAAATGATTGATATCCTGGAGGAGTTGTGGAGAACTGACAATTACAAGCTCTTCTTATAGCCTGAGTTGGAACCATTAACTGCTTGGGATTGATTGGCCAAAGAGATGAACAATAGAACCCGCTCTAATGAGGCTCTTGTCACACTGTTCACACTAAACACATGTATCTCTCATGTGTGCACTGCATGAGTCTCTCCCCCTCTTGTTATTCAAACGAACCATTAGATAGACAATCAAGTCCCTATAGAAACCTAATTTTCACATGATTGCTCCAAATCCTTCCAGCTTTAGTGAAGGAACAGCTGTTTGTGATATTGTGTTAATAGTATTTTATTGTTCATAACAGCATCTTCATTAATGACTGTTATGTGCTCCTACATTACAAGTGTGTTATTGCCTCCCAAAGGGTATTTCATGTGATTGACTGAAATTACCACAGACTGTACTCCTATAAACACAAGCTCAAAAAACATCTCTTGACTTTGAATGTTTGTCTTTATTTGTTGACTGCTAGACATAAAGTAATAAACACAAAATTACATCACACTACATTGTGTCATTTTAAGTATATACAAAAAAGTATTAGTATTGTAAAAGAAAATCGCAATTGCGACAGAAAAAGATAATCATAGCTATCTGTTGAATGCCTAAATATATAGGCAGTTTGATTTAGTTGATTTAAACTAATAGTTAATGTAACCTAAAATGTATTAAAAAAACCCATTGTGTTCTTAATAAACACTTGCTTTACAAAGTCCATAATGGATCATCATGCTACACTTGGTTGTGGGGATTTGTTGATGTTTCTCACATGCTCGAATGAAGCTCTTGTCATACTGTTCAAACTAAACAGATACGTGTATTTGTATTGTATTCTTTCCACACTGACCACAAGGGAACAGTTTAAATTGCGCGTACAGCCTTGTGAACTTCTATTAGTTATTTGAATTACTACAATCTTCTCCACACACATCACAATGATTTGGGTTTCTCTCCAGTGTGAATTCTCTGTTTTAAGGTTTGACATTTAAGAGAAGTGTTGTCCACACTGATCACAAGCATATGATTTCTCTCCAGTGTGAACTCTCTGGTGGCCTTTAAGGCCAGACAATGCAGATAAGTGTTGTCCGCACTGAATACATCCATAGGGTTTCTCTCCTGTGTGAAATTGATGGTGTGTTTTAACGGTGGACATATGAGAGAAGTGTTGTCCACACTGACTGATCACACCCATAGGGTTTCTCTCCAGTGTGTATTCTCTGGTGGCTTTTAAGGCTGAACATATGAGAGAAGCATTGTCCACACTCATCACATTCATAGGGTTTCTCTCCAGTGTGAACTCTCTGGTGGCTTTTAAGGCCGGACAATGCAGAGAAGTGTTCTCCGCACTGAATACACCCATAGGGCTTCTCTCCAGTGTGAATTCTCTGGTGGATTTTAAGTTTGGACATTGTAGTGAAGCGTTTACCACACTGATCACAGCAGTGGCATTTGTGTTTAGCCAAGCCTCTTTGTTCATTCACCTCTGGTAGAACAGGGAAGCCAGACTGATTAAATGGAAGCCAGAACACTGAAATGGAAACAAATACAAAGGTCAAGCCCTATATTGTTTAAAGGTAATTGATGGTCTACAACAACATAAACACATTTGTACACAATTAACAATTTTACGAGACATTTCAAATTTGATTCTACAATTTCCCTCGCTATCTCCTGGCACTCCATCGTGGCACAAATTATGTGTATACAACAGTTATTCTCTGTTGATTTGTTAGTGTTCTAGGCAGGGTTAAGATGGATAAACTGTTACATGTAGGCCTATGAGCCTGCTGATTCTAGATTATTTAGACGGTAATGGAACACATGTTTATGTGTTGATTAATTGCAAGGGAATTGTTGTGCATTTTAGAAAGACACAAAACAGGTTGTCTTTTAAGTCTATACTAATGTTGATAACAAAAACATAAACATGCCTAGATTAAAACATCCTTATAACATGCTGTAAACCCACATAAACACAGTAAGTAACTTACAGAGGTCTTGATGGTCATTGTGTCCTCCCTGTTGAGCAGAATTGTCCTTGATAGAGTTCATCTTCACCTGAAGCCTGCAGTCCACACAGACAGATCTGATCAGAAATGATTGATATCCTGGAGGAGTTGTGGAGAACTGACAATTACAAGCTCTTCTTATAGCCTGAGTTGGAACCATTAACTGCTTGGGATTGATTGGCCAAAGAGATGAACAATAGAACCCGCTCTAATGAGGCTCTTGTCACACTGTTCACACTAAACACATGTATCTCTCATGTGTGCACTGCATGAGTCTCTCCCCCTCTTGTTATTCAAACGAACCATTAGATAGACAATCAAGTCCCTATAGAAACCTAATTTTCACATGATTGCTCCAAATCCTTCCAGCTTTAGTGAAGGAACAGCTGTTTGTGATATTGTGTTAATAGTATTTGATTGTTCATAACAGCATCTTCATTAATGACTGTTATGTGCTCCTACATTACAAGTGTGTTATTGCCTCCCAAAGGGTATTTCATGTGATTGACTGAAATTACCACAGACTGTACTCCTATAAACACAAGCTCAAAAAACATCTCTTGACTTTGAATGTTTGTCTTTATTTGTTGACTGCTAGACATAAAGTAATAAACACAAAATTACATCACACCACATTGTGTCATTTTAAGTATATACAAAAAAGTATTAGTATTGTAAAAGAAAATCGCAATTGCGACAGAAAAAGATAATCATAGCTATCTGTTGAATGACTAAATATATAGGCAGTTTGATTTAGTTGATTTAAACTAATAGTTAATGTAACCTAAAATGTATTAAAAAAAACCCTTGTGTTCTTAATAAACACTTGCTTTACAAAGTCCATAATGGATCATCATGCTACACTTGGTTGTGTGGATTTGTTGATGTTTCTCACATGCTCGAATGAAGCTCTTGTCATACTGTTCAAACTAAACAGATACGTGAATTTGTATTGTATTCTTTCCACACTGACCACAAGGGAACAGTTTAAATTGCGCGTACAGCCTTGTGAACTTATATTAGTTATTTGAATTACTACAATCTTCTCCACACACATCACAATGATTTGGGTTTCTCTCCAGTGTGAATTCTCTGTTTTAAGGTTTGACATTTAAGAGAAGTGTTGTCCACACTGATCACAAGCATATGATTTCTCTCCAGTGTGAACTCTCTGGTGGCCTTTAAGGCCAGACAATGCAGATAAGTGTTGTCCGCACTGAATACATCCATAGGGTTTCTCTCCTGTGTGAAATTGATGGTGTGTTTTAACGGTGGACATATGAGAGAAGTGTTGTCCACACTGACTGATCACACCCATAGGGTTTCTCTCCAGTGTGTATTCTCTGGTGGCTTTTAAGGCTGAACATATGAGAGAAGCATTGTCCACACTCATCACATTCATAGGGTTTCTCTCCAGTGTGAACTCTCTGGTGGCTTTTAAGGCCGGACAATGCAGAGAAGTGTTCTCCGCACTGAATACACCCATAGGGCTTCTCTCCAGTGTGAATTCTCTGGTGGATTTTAAGTTTGGACATTGTAGTGAAGCGTTTACCACACTGATCACAGCAGTGGCATTTGTGTTTAGCCAAGCCTCTTTGTTCATTCACCTCTGGTAGAACAGGGAAGCCAGACTGATTAAATGGAAGCCAGAACACTGAAATGGAAACAAATACAAAGGTCAAGCCCTATATTGTTTAAAGGTAATTGATGGTCTACAACAACATAAACACATTTGTACACAATTAACAATTTTACGAGACATTTCAAATTTGATTCTACAATTTCCCTCGCTATCTCCTGGCACTCCATCGTGGCACAAATTATGTGTATACAACAGTTATTCTCTGTTGATTTGTTAGTGTTCTAGGCAGGGTTAAGATGGATAAACTGTTACATGTAGGCCTATGAGCCTGCTGATTCTAGATTATTTAGACGGTAATGGAACACATGTTTATGTGTTGATTAATTGCAAGGGAATTGTTGTGCATTTTAGAAAGACACAAAACAGGTTGTCTTTTAAGTCTATACTAATGTTGATAACAAAAACATAAACATGCCTAGATTAAAACATCCTTATAACATGCTGTAAACCCACATAAACACAGTAAGTAACTTACAGAGGTCTTGATGGTCATTGTGTCCTCCCGGTTGAGCAGAATTGTCCTTGATAGAGTTCATCTTCACCTGAAGCCTGCAGTCCACACAGACAGATCTGATCAGAAATGATTGATATCCTGGAGGAGTTGTGGAGAACTGACAATTACAAGCTCTTCTTATAGCCTGAGTTGGAACCATTAACTGCTTGGGATTGATTGGCCAAAGAGATGAACAATAGAACCCGCTCTAATGAGGCTCTTGTCACACTGTTCACACTAAACACATGTATCTCTCATGTGTGCACTGCATGAGTCTCTCCCCCTCTTGTTATTCAGATAGACAATCAAGTCCCTATAGAAACCTAATTTTCACATGATTGCTCCAAATCCTTCCAGCTTTAGTGAAGGAACAGCTGTTTGTGATATTGTGTTAATAGTATTTGATTGTTCATAACAGCATCTTCATTAATCACTGTTATGTGCTCCTAGATTACAAGTGTGTTATTGCCTCCCAAAGGGTATTTCATGTGATTGACTGAAATTACCACAGACTGTACTCCTATAAACACAAGCTCAAAAAACATCTCTTGACTTTGAATGTTTGTCTTTATTTGTTGACTGCTAGACATAAAGTAATAAACACAAAATTACATCACACCACATTGTGTCATTTTAAGTATATACAAAAAAGTATTAGTATTGTAAAAGAAAATCGCAATTGCGACAGAAAAAGATAATCATAGCTATCTGTTGAATGACTAAATATATAGGCAGTTTGATTTAGTTGATTTAAACTAATAGTTAATGTAACCTAAAATGTATTTAAAAAAACCCTTGTGTTCTTAATAAACACTTGCTTTACAAAGTCCATAATGGATCATCATGCTACACTTGGTTGTGTGGATTTGTTGATGTTTCTCACATGCTCGAATGAAGCTCTTGTCATACTGTTCAAACTAAACAGATACGTGAATTTGTATTGTATTCTTTCCACACTGACCACAAGGGAACAGTTTAAATTGCGCGTACAGCCTTGTGAACTTATATTAGTTATTTGAATTACTACAATCTTCTCCACACACATCACAATGATTTGGGTTTCTCTCCAGTGTGAATTCTCTGTTTTAAGGTTTGACATTTAAGAGAAGTGTTGTCCACACTGATCACAAGCATATGATTTCTCTCCAGTGTGAACTCTCTGGTGGCCATTAAGGCCAGACAATGCAGATAAGTGTTGTCCGCACTGAATACATCCATAGGGTTTCTCTCCTGTGTGAAATTTATGGTGTGTTTTAACGGTGGACATATGAGAGAAGTGTTGTCCACACTGACTGATCACACCCATAGGGTTTCTCTCCAGTGTGTATTCTCTGGTGGCTTTTAAGGCTGAACATATGAGAGAAGCATTGTCCACACTCATCACATTCATAGGGTTTCTCTCCAGTGTGAACTCTCTGGTGGCTTTTAAGGCCGGACAATGCAGAGAAGTGTTCTCCGCACTGAATACACCCATAGGGCTTCTCTCCAGTGTGAATTCTCTGGTGGATTTTAAGTTTGGACATTGTAGTGAAGCGTTTACCACACTGATCACAGCAGTGGCATTTGTGTTTAGCCAAGCCTCTTTGTTCATTCACCTCTGGTAGAACAGGGAAGCCAGACTGATTAAATGGAAGCCAGAACACTGAAATGGAAACAAATACAAAGGTCAAGCCCTATATTGTTTAAAGGTAATTGATGGTCTACAACAACATAAACACATTTGTACACAATTAACAATTTTACGAGACATTTCAAATTTGATTCTACAATTTCCCTCGCTATCTCCTGGCACTCCATCGTGGCACAAATTATGTGTATACAACAGTTATTCTCTGTTGATTTGTTAGTGTTCTAGGCAGGGTTAAGATGGATAAACTGTTACATGTAGGCCTATGAGCCTGCTGATTCTAGATTATTTAGACGGTAATGGAACACATGTTTATGTGTTGATTAATTGCAAGGGAATTGTTGTGCATTTTAGAAAGACACAAAACAGGTTGTCTTTTAAGTCTATACTAATGTTGATAACAAAAACATAAACATGCCTAGATTAAAACATCCTTATAACATGCTGTAAACCCACATAAACACAGTAAGTAACTTACAGAGGTCTTGATGGTCATTGTGTCCTCCCTGTTGAGCAGAATTGTCCTTGATAGAGTTCATCTTCACCTGAAGCCTGCAGTCCACACAGACAGATCTGATCAGAAATTATTGATATCCTGGAGGAGTTGTGGAGAACTGACAATTACAAGCTCTTCTTATAGCCTGAGTTGGAACCATTAACTGCTTGGGATTGATTGGCCAAAGAGATGAACAATAGAACCCGCTCTAATGAGGCTCTTGTCACACTGTTCACACTAAACACATGTATCTCTCATGTGTGCACTGCATGAGTCTCTCCCCCTCTTGTTATTCAAACGAACCATTAGATAGACAATCAAGTCCCTATAGAAACCTAATTTTCACATGATTGCTCCAAATCCTTCCAGCTTTAGTGAAGGAACAG
Organism: Protomyctophum bolini; assembly: GCF_963924005.1. Lineage (NCBI taxonomy): Eukaryota > Metazoa > Chordata > Actinopteri > Myctophiformes > Myctophidae > Protomyctophum > Protomyctophum bolini. The sequence goes on from NC_137869.1 coordinate 44,301,035, forward strand.
CTGTTTGTGATATTGTGTTAATAGTATTTGATTGTTCATAACAGCATCTTCATTAATGACTGTTATGTGCTCCTACATTACAAGTGTGTTATTGCCTCCCAAAGGGTATTTCATGTGATTGACTGAAATTACCACAGACTGTACTCCTATAAACACAAGCTCAAAAAACATCTCTTGACTTTGAATGTTTGTCTTTATTTGTTGACTGCTAGACATAAAGTAATAAACACAAAATTACATCACACCACATTGTGTCATTTTAAGTATATACAAAAAAGTATTAGTATTGTAAAAGAAAATCGCAATTGCGACAGAAAAAGATAATCATAGCTATCTGTTGAATGACTAAATATATAGGCAGTTTGATTTAGTTGATTTAAACTAATAGTTAATGTAACCTAAAATGTATTAAAAAAAACCCTTGTGTTCTTAATAAACACTTGCTTTACAAAGTCCATAATGGATCATCATGCTACACTTGGTTGTGTGGATTTGTTGATGTTTCTCACATGCTCGAATGAAGCTCTTGTCATACTGTTCAAACTAAACAGATACGTGAATTTGTATTGTATTCTTTCCACACTGACCACAAGGGAACAGTTTAAATTGCGCGTACAGCCTTGTGAACTTCTATTAGTTATTTGAATTACTACAATCTTCTCCACACACATCACAATGATTTGGGTTTCTCTCCAGTGTGAATTCTCTGTTTTAAGGTTTGACATTTAAGAGAAGTGTTGTCCACACTGATCACAAGCATATGATTTCTCTCCAGTGTGAACTCTCTGGTGGCCTTTAAGGCCAGACAATGCAGATAAGTGTTGTCCGCACTGAATACATCCATAGGGTTTCTCTCCTGTGTGAAATTTATGGTGTGTTTTAACGGTGGACATATGAGAGAAGTGTTGTCCACACTGACTGATCACACCCATAGGGTTTCTCTCCAGTGTGTATTCTCTGGTGGCTTTTAAGGCTGAACATATGAGAGAAGCATTGTCCACACTCATCACATTCATAGGGTTTCTCTCCAGTGTGAACTCTCTGGTGGCTTTTAAGGCCGGACAATGCAGAGAAGTGTTCTCCGCACTGAATACACCCATAGGGCTTCTCTCCAGTGTGAATTCTCTGGTGGATTTTAAGTTTGGACATTGTAGTGAAGCGTTTACCACACTGATCACAGCAGTGGCATTTGTGTTTAGCCAAGCCTCTTTGTTCATTCACCTCTGGTAGAACAGGGAAGCCAGACTGATTAAATGGAAGCCAGAACACTGAAATGGAAACAAATACAAAGGTCAAGCCCTATATTGTTTAAAGGTAATTGATGGTCTACAACAACATAAACACATTTGTACACAATTAACAATTTTACGAGACATTTCAAATTTGATTCTACAATTTCCCTCGCTATCTCCTGGCACTCCATCGTGGCACAAATTATGTGTATACAACAGTTATTCTCTGTTGATTTGTTAGTGTTCTAGGCAGGGTTAAGATGGATAAACTGTTACATGTAGGCCTATGAGCCTGCTGATTCTAGATTATTTAGACGGTAATGGAACACATGTTTATGTGTTGATTAATTGCAAGGGAATTGTTGTGCATTTTAGAAAGACACAAAACAGGTTGTCTTTTAAGTCTATACTAATGTTGATAACAAAAACATAAACATGCCTAGATTAAAACATCCTTATAACATGCTGTAAACCCACATAAACACAGTAAGTAACTTACAGAGGTCTTGATGGTCATTGTGTCCTCCCGGTTGAGCAGAATTGTCCTTGATAGAGTTCATCTTCACCTGAAGCCTGCAGTCCACACAGACAGATCTGATCAGAAATGATTGATATCCTGGAGGAGTTGTGGAGAACTGACAATTACAAGCTCTTCTTATAGCCTGAGTTGGAACCATTAACTGCTTGGGATTGATTGGCCAAAGAGATGAACAATAGAACCCGCTCTAATGAGGCTCTTGTCACACTGTTCACACTAAACACATGTATCTCTCATGTGTGCACTGCATGAGTCTCTCCCCCTCTTGTTATTCAGATAGACAATCAAGTCCCTATAGAAACCTAATTTTCACATGATTGCTCCAAATCCTTCCAGCTTTAGTGAAGGAACAGCTGTTTGTGATATTGTGTTAATAGTATTTGATTGTTCATAACAGCATCTTCATTAATCACTGTTATGTGCTCCTACATTACAAGTGTGTTATTGCCTCCCAAAGGGTATTTCATGTGATTGACTGAAATTACCACAGACTGTACTCCTATAAACACAAGCTCAAAAAACATCTCTTGACTTTGAATGTTTGTCTTTATTTGTTGACTGCTAGACATAAAGTAATAAACACAAAATTACATCACACCACATTGTGTCATTTTAAGTATATACAAAAAAGTATTAGTATTGTAAAAGAAAATCGCAATTGCGACAGAAAAAGATAATCATAGCTATCTGTTGAATGACTAAATATATAGGCAGTTTGATTTAGTTGATTTAAACTAATAGTTAATGTAACCTAAAATGTATTATAAAAAACCCTTGTGTTCTTAATAAACACTTGCTTTACAAAGTCCATAATGGATCATCATGCTACACTTGGTTGTGTGGATTTGTTGATGTTTCTCACATGCTCGAATGAAGCTCTTGTCATACTGTTCAAACTAAACAGATACGTGAATTTGTATTGTATTCTTTCCACACTGACCACAAGGGAACAGTTTAAATTGCGCGTACAGCCTTGTGAACTTATATTAGTTATTTGAATTACTACAATCTTCTCCACACACATCACAATGATTTGGGTTTCTCTCCAGTGTGAATTCTCTGTTTTAAGGTTTGACATTTAAGAGAAGTGTTGTCCACACTGATCACAAGCATATGATTTCTCTCCAGTGTGAACTCTCTGGTGGCCTTTAAGGCCAGACAATGCAGATAAGTGTTGTCCGCACTGAATACATCCATAGGGTTTCTCTCCTGTGTGAAATTTATGGTGTGTTTTAACGGTGGACATATGAGAGAAGTGTTGTCCACACTGACTGATCACACCCATAGGGTTTCTCTCCAGTGTGTATTCTCTGGTGGCTTTTAAGGCTGAACATATGAGAGAAGCATTGTCCACACTCATCACATTCATAGGGTTTCTCTCCAGTGTGAACTCTCTGGTGGCTTTTAAGGCCGGACAATGCAGAGAAGTGTTCTCCGCACTGAATACACCCATAGGGCTTCTCTCCAGTGTGAATTCTCTGGTGGATTTTAAGTTTGGACATTGTAGTGAAGCGTTTACCACACTGATCACAGCAGTGGCATTTGTGTTTAGCCAAGCCTCTTTGTTCATTCACCTCTGGTAGAACAGGGAAGCCAGACTGATTAAATGGAAGCCAGAACACTGAAATGGAAACAAATACAAAGGTCAAGCCCTATATTGTTTAAAGGTAATTGATGGTCTACAACAACATAAACACATTTGTACACAATTAACAATTTTACGAGACATTTCAAATTTGATTCTACAATTTCCCTCGCTATCTCCTGGCACTCCATCGTGGCACAAATTATGTGTATACAACAGTTATTCTCTGTTGATTTGTTAGTGTTCTAGGCAGGGTTAAGATGGATAAACTGTTACATGTAGGCCTATGAGCCTGCTGATTCTAGATTATTTAGACGGTAATGGAACACATGTTTATGTGTTGATTAATTGCAAGGGAATTGTTGTGCATTTTAGAAAGACACAAAACAGGTTGTCTTTTAAGTCTATACTAATGTTGATAACAAAAACATAAACATGCCTAGATTAAAACATCCTTATAACATGCTGTAAACCCACATAAACACAGTAAGTAACTTACAGAGGTCTTGATGGTCATTGTGTCCTCCCTGTTGAGCAGAATTGTCCTTGATAGAGTTCAACTTCACCTGAAGCCTGCAGTCCACACAGACAGATCTGATCAGAAATGATTGATATCCTGGAGGAGTTGTGGAGAACTGACAATTACAAGCTCTTCTTATAGCCTGAGTTGGAACCATTAACTGCTTGGGATTGATTGGCCAAAGAGATGAACAATAGAACCCGCTCTAATGAGGCTCTTGTCACACTGTTCACACTAAACACATGTATCTCTCATGTGTGCACTGCATGAGTCTCTCCCCCTCTTGTTATTCAGATAGACAATCAAGTCCCTATAGAAACCTAATTTTCACATGATTGCTCCAAATCCTTCCAGCTTTAGTGAAGGAACAGCTGTTTGTGATATTGTGTTAATAGTATTCGATTGTTCATAACAGCATCTTCATTAATGACTGTTATGTGCTCCTACATTACAAGTGTGTTATTGCCTCCCAAAGGGTATTTCATGTGATTGACTGAAATTACCACAGACTGTACTCCTATAAACACAAGCTCAAAAAACATCTCTTGACTTTGAATGTTTGTCTTTATTTGTTGACTGCTAGACATAAAGTAATAAACACAAAATTACATCACACCACATTGTGTCATTTTAAGTATATACAAAAAAGTATTAGTATTGTAAAAGAAAATCGCAATTGCGACAGAAAAAGATAATCATAGCTATCTGTTGAATGACTAAATATATAGGCAGTTTGATTTAGTTGATTTAAACTAATAGTTAATGTAACCTAAAATGTATTAAAAAAAACCCTTGTGTTCTTAATAAACACTTGCTTTACAAAGTCCATAATGGATCATCATGCTACACTTGGTTGTGTGGATTTGTTGATGTTTCTCACATGCTCGAATGAAGCTCTTGTCATACTGTTCAAACTAAACAGATACGTGAATTTGTATTGTATTCTTTCCACACTGACCACAAGGGAACAGTTTAAATTGCGCGTACAGCCTTGTGAACTTCTATTAGTTATTTGAATTACTACAATCTTCTCCACACACATCACAATGATTTGGGTTTCTCTCCAGTGTGAATTCTCTGTTTTAAGGTTTGACATTTAAGAGAAGTGTTGTCCACACTGATCACAAGCATATGATTTCTCTCCAGTGTGAACTCTCTGGTGGCCTTTAAGGCCAGACAATGCAGATAAGTGTTGTCCGCACTGAATACATCCATAGGGTTTCTCTCCTGTGTGAAATTTATGGTGTGTTTTAACGGTGGACATATGAGAGAAGTGTTGTCCACACTGACTGATCACACCCATAGGGTTTCTCTCCAGTGTGTATTCTCTGGTGGCTTTTAAGGCTGAACATATGAGAGAAGCATTGTCCACACTCATCACATTCATAGGGTTTCTCTCCAGTGTGAACTCTCTGGTGGCTTTTAAGGCCGGACAATGCAGAGAAGTGTTCTCCGCACTGAATACACCCATAGGGCTTCTCTCCAGTGTGAATTCTCTGGTGGATTTTAAGTTTGGACATTGTAGTGAAGCGTTTACCACACTGATCACAGCAGTGGCATTTGTGTTTAGCCAAGCCTCTTTGTTCATTCACCTCTGGTAGAACAGGGAAGCCAGACTGATTAAATGGAAGCCAGAACACTGAAATGGAAACAAATACAAAGGTCAAGCCCTATATTGTTTAAAGGTAATTGATGGTCTACAACAACATAAACACATTTGTACACAATTAACAATTTTACGAGACATTTCAAATTTGATTCTACAATTTCCCTCGCGATCTCCTGGCACTCCATCGTGGCACAAATTATGTGTATACAACAGTTATTCTCTGTTGATTTGTTAGTGTTCTAGGCAGGGTTAAGATGGATAAACTGTTACATGTAGGCCTATGAGCCTGCTGATTCTAGATTATTTAGACGGTAATGGAACACATGTTTATGTGTTGATTAATTGCAAGGGAATTGTTTTGCATTTTAGAAAGACACAAAACAGGTTGTCTTTTAAGTCTATACTAATGTTGATAACAAAAACATAAACATGCCTAGATTAAAACATCCTTATAACATGCTGTAAACCCACATAAACACAGTAAGTAACTTACAGAGGTCTTGATGGTCATTGTGTCCTCCCTGTTGAGCAGAATTGTCCTTGATAGAGTTCATCTTCACCTGAAGCCTGCAGTCCACACAGACAGATCTGATCAGAAATTATTGATATCCTGGAGGAGTTGTGGAGAACTGACAATTACAAGCACAGTAAGTAACTTACAGAGGTCTTGATGGTCATTGTGTCCTCCCTGTTGAGCAGAATTGTCCTTGATAGAGTTCATCTTCACCTGAAGCCTGCAGTCCACACAGACAGATCTGATCAGAAATTATTGATATCCTGGAGGAGTTGTGGAGAACTGACAATTACAAGCTCTTCTTATAGCCTGAGTTGGAACCATTAACTGCTTGGGATTGATTGGCCAAAGAGATGAACAATAGAACCCGCTCTAATGAGGCTCTTGTCACACTGTTCACACTAAACACATGTATCTCTCATGTGTGCACTGCATGAGTCTCTCCCCCTCTTGTTATTCAAACCAACCATTAGATAGACAATCAAGTCCCTATAGAAACCTAATTTTCACATGATTGCTCACGGTCTGACTCTGCACTTGCTCTGGTAACCTGCACTCTGGTACACAGTAAGTGAGCACAATACTCTGAACTATTCTATCCATTTCCTTTCTTTCTTTCTTTTTGTACTATCTGTTTTGTCTTCTATTTGTGTTTTAGTTAGCACACTAATCAGACTGTATCTCTGAAACTGAAGAGATCATTAGGACTGATTGCTATCAACTGAGCCATCAACAGCTCATTTGAACTATTAGCTCCACCTACTTTTGTAGAAATTGTCTCTCCAGGCCTACATATAGGCCCCAGTTTCACAGACTCTCTGACTCACGGTCTGACTCTGCACTTGCTCTGGTAACCTGCACTCTGGTACACAGTAAGTGAGCACAATACTCTGAACTATTCTATCCATTTCCTTTCTTTCTTTCTTTTTGTACTATCTGTTTTGTCTTCTATTTGTGTTTTAGTTAGCACACTAATCAGACTGTATCTCTGAAACTGAAGAGATCATTAGGACTGATTGCTATCAACTGAGCCATCAACAGCTCATTTGAACTATTAGCTCCACCTACTTTTGTAGAAATTGTCTCTCCAGGCCTACATATAGGCCCCAGTTTCACAGACTCTCTGACTCACGGTCTGACTCTGCACTTGCTCTGGTAACCTGCACTCTGGTACACAGTAAGTGAGCACAATACTCTGAACTATTCTATCCATTTCCTTTCTTTCTTTCTTTTTGTACTATCTGTTTTGTCTTCTATTTGTGTTTTAGTTAGCACACTAATCAGACTGTATCTCTGAAACTGAAGAGATCATTAGGACTGATTGCTATCAACTGAGCCATCAACAGCTCATTTGAACTATTAGCTCCACCTACTTTTGTAGAAATTGTCTCTCCAGGCCTACATATAGGCCCCAGTTTCACAGACTCTCTGACTCACGGTCTGACTCTGCACTTGCTCTGGTAACCTGCACTCTGGTACACAGTAAGTGAGCACAATACTCTGAACTATTCTATCCATTTCCTTTCTTTCTTTCTTTTTGTACTATCTGTTTTGTCTTCTATTTGTGTTTTAGTTAGCACACTAATCAGACTGTATCTCTGAAACTGAAGAGATCATTAGGACTGATTGCTATCAACTGAGCCATCAACAGCTCATTTGAACTATTAGCTCCACCTACTTTTGTAGAAATTGTCTCTCCAGGCCTACATATAGGCCCCAGTTTCACAGACTCTCTGACTCACGGTCTGACTCTGCACTTGCTCTGGTAACCTGCACTCTGGTACACAGTAAGTGAGCACAATACTCTGAACTATTCTATCCATTTCCTTTCTTTCTTTCTTTTTGTACTATCTGTTTTGTCTTCTATTTGTGTTTTAGTTAGCACACTAATCAGACTGTATCTCTGAAACTGAAGAGATCATTAGGACTGATTGCTATCAACTGAGCCATCAACAGCTCATTTGAACTATTAGCTCCACCTACTTTTGTAGAAATTGTCTCTCCAGGCCTACATATAGGCCCCAGTTTCACAGACTCTCTGACTCACGGTCTGACTCTGCACTTGCTCTGGTAACCTGCACTCTGGTACACAGTAAGTGAGCACAATACTCTGAACTATTCTATCCATTTCCTTTCTTTCTTTCTTTTTGTACTATCTGTTTTGTCTTCTATTTGTGTTTTAGTTAGCACACTAATCAGACTGTATCTCTGAAACTGAAGAGATCATTAGGACTGATTGCTATCAACTGAGCCATCAACAGCTCATTTGAACTATTAGCTCCACCTACTTTTGTAGAAATTGTCTCTCCAGGCCTACATATAGGCCCCAGTTTCACAGACTCTCTGACTCACGGTCTGACTCTGCACTTGCTCTGGTAACCTGCACTCTGGTACACAGTAAGTGAGCACAATACTCCGAACCTATTCTATCCATTTCCTTTCTTTAGTTTTTTGAAAAATCACACAGGCTGACTGAATATAGCCTAGCGTCCAATCCAAAGACCCGGACATCCAGACACATCGAAGGAGGCCGTCCTAGGGGTTCTGTATCAACTTACTTCCTACTATTATGTTATAATTATTAGTTGTACTTTATTATTATTATTATTATTATTATTATCCTTATACCTGTTTAGAATGTGCTTTCCCACCGTCCCTATACTGTCCTCCTCATGTCGCCCTAGACACTACCTCTCCAGTCACAGAGATCCCTCAAATCTCATCTATCCAGCTCGTTCACCCAGTCACCACATTGTAGTGGATGGAGGCCTATGGAACTGCCACGCAGCTACCAAAAAGAATATGCCTGAATTCATTTCAGGCCACGCCTCCCTCAAGTCTCTGCATTTCCTTGCTCTGACTGAAACCTGGATCACCCCAGATAACACTGCAACTCCCGCCGCCCTCTCTGTTTCACACAAGTTCACCCACACCCCTCGCCAAACAGGTACAGGGGGTGGTACAGGGCTACTAACATCCCCCAAATGGAATTTCCGTGTCTTAAATCTCTCTCACCTTTCTCTGTCCACATGTGAATTTCATGCTATCTCAATATCACAGCCAGTCCCCCTCATCCTCATTGTGCTCTACCGCCCTCCAGGAACTCTCGGGAACTTCCTGGAAGAACTAGACTCTCTGATGAGCTCGTTTCCGGAAGATGGCACCCCTCTGATTCTACTGGGTGACTTCAACCTTCCTACCGCAGAGAAGTATCTTCCCGTTACATCCCTTCTGGCCTCATTTGACCTCTCCCTATCTCCCTCCCCTCCCACTCACAAGGCTGGTAATGTTTTGGACCTTGTGTTCTCCAGAGCCTGCTCTCCCTCCACACTCTCTGTTACCCCCTTAATTAGGTCTGACCACCACTTCATAACCTTCTCCCTCTCTCTCTCCACCCTCCCGCCTAAACCTGTTAACCCTCCGAACGTCACCTCCCGACGCAATCTCAAGTCCCTAAACCCCTCCTCCCTCTCATCCTCTATTCTCTCCTCTCTACCCTCCCTGGAGTCCTTCCTCTCCCTCTCACCTGACACTGCAACCTCATCCTTCCTCTCCTCTATCTCATCTGCATTCGACCAACACTGCCCGCTCTCATCCAGGCCAGCTCGCTCATGTCCACCGGCTCCCTGGCTATCTGAAACTCTCAGATCTGAACGAACACCTCTAAGGGCAGCCGAAAGAAAGTGGCACAAGACAAAGCTACCAGATGACCTTTCCCACTTTCACTCACTCCTCTCTGCCTTCGCCCTCTCACTAACCACTGCTAAAACCTCTTTCTACCACACCAAAATCCAATCCTGTACTTCTAACCCCAGGAAGCTCTTCTCCACCTTCTCCTCCCTCCTTAAACCCCCTCCCCCCACTCAACCTGCATCCCTCACTGCTGAGGTTTTTGTCAACTACTTCGAGAAGAAGGTTGATGATATCAGCAGCTCCTTTCCTCCCCTCCCACATAAAGTGGCATCTGACTCAACCAACACTAACCCCAACATACCATGCATGTCCTCCTTCTCTCCTCTTTCCCCAGACGAGGTTCTACAATTAGTGACATCCTCTAGACCTACCACCTGTCCTCTTGACCCTGTCCCGTCTCCAATCTTCCAGACCATCGCACCTGATCTGCTCCCCTTCATCACCTCCATCATCAACACCTCAGTAACCTCAGGCTGTGTCCCATCTGCCCTCAAGTCAGCCAGAGTAACACCACTCCTCAAGAAACCAACTCTTGACCCCTCAGATGTCAAGAACTACAGACCGGTATCACTCCTTTCATTTATTTCTAAAACCATTGAACGTGTTGTCTCCAACCAGCTCTCTCTCCATCTCTCACAGCACAACCTGCTGGATCCCAACCAGTCCGGATTTAAGAAGGCCCACTCCACAGAAACTGCCCTGCTGGCAGTCACAGAAGCACTACATGCTGCCCAAGCTGCTTCCCACTCTGCAGTACTGATCCTCCTAGACCTATCGGCAGCATTTGACACAGTGAACCACCAGCTGCTCCTAGACACCCTAGCGGATCTAGGCATCGGTGGAACGGCACTAAAGTGGTTCTCTTCCTACCTCACCGACCGGACCTACCAGGTTTCCTGGAAAGGTCTGTTATCATCCCCCCGAACCCTCCAAACTGGGGTCCCACAGGGATCGGTTCTTGGTCCCCTCCTTTTCTCACTGTACACTAAATCCCTTGGCACTATCATCTCTGCTCACAATATATCCTATCACTGCTACGCCGATGACACACAACTGTTTCTATCCTTCCCCCCCTCTGCCACTCAGGTGGAAGAGCGCATCACCGCATGCCTGGCTGACATCTCACAGTGGATGTCCTCCAACCACCTCAAACTGAACCCAGACAAGACTGAGCTTCTCTTCTTCCCAGCTAAGTCCTGCCCTATGCGGGAGCTAACTATCTCCATAGACAACGCCCTGGTAACGTCTGTCCCAACAGCCAGGAATCTTGGTGTTGTCCTGGACAGTCAGCTCTCGTTCAAAACTCACATCACAGCTGTCACTCGATCCTGTAGGTTCACACTCTATAACATACGACGAATTAGACCGTTCCTCACCCAGGAATCAGCCCAGCTCCTAATCCAGACAACAGTCTTGTCAAAACTTGACTATTGTAACTCCCTCCTTACTGGCCTACCAGCATGTGCACTTAAGCCTCTCCAGCTGATCCAAAATGCTGCAGCTCGCTTGGTCTTCAACCAGCCAAAATTCTCACATGTCTCCCCCCTGCTCCGCTCCCTCCACTGGCTCCCGGTCGCTGCCCGCACAGAATACAAAACCCTGATGCTGGCATTCAAAGCAACCAAAGGTATGGCTCCCCCATATCTTGCAAGTATGATCGAACCCTACAAACCCTCCCGCTCACTCAGATCAGCCAACGCAGGGAAACTGGAAGTACCCTCACTAAAAACGCCGGGACAACGCTCCACACGTCCCAAACTCTTCTCCCTTCTGGCTCCAAAACTGTGGAATGCACTTCCCATTGCAGTCAGAACTGCAGCATCACTCCCAATCTTCCGCCGCAGTCTGAAAACCCACCTTTTCAGACTCCATCATGGCCCATAGCACTTACCCCACCCCCTTAGATAGCAATTCTAGTAGTCATAGCACGTCATAGTACATATGTGTAGCATAGTAGTATAGATGTATAGCTTATATGTATAGTTTCATTATAGATATTCCACTGTTACTTTCTTAGCTACGCATGTTTCATGATAAATGTCTTTATGTGATGTATTCCCATGCTTTTTGTTCTTGCTTAATGTAAGTCGCTCTGGATTAAGAGCGTCTGCTAAATGCCTAAATTGTAAATTGTAAATTGTAAATTGTAAATTGTAAATTGTAATCCTTCCAGCTTTAGTGAAGGAACAGCTGTTTGTGATATTGTGTTAATAGTATTTGATTGTTCATAACAGCATCTTCATTAATCACTGTTATGTGCTCCTACATTACAAGTGTGTTATTGCCTCCCAAAGGGTATTTCATGTGATTGACTGAAATTACCACAGACTGTACTCCTATAAACACAAGCTCAAAAAACATCTCTTGACTTTGAATGTTTGTCTTTATTTGTTGACTGCTAGACATAAAGTAATAAACACAAAATTACATCACACCACATTGTGTCATTTTAAGTATATACAAAAAAGTATTAGTATTGTAAAAGAAAATCGCAATTGCGACAGAAAAAGATAATCATAGCTATCTGTTGAATGACTAAATATATAGGCAGTTTGATTTAGTTGATTTAAACTAATAGTTAATGTAACCTAAAATGTATTATAAAAAACCCTTGTGTTCTTAATAAACACTTGCTTTACAAAGTCCATAATGGATCATCATGCTACACTTGGTTGTGTGGATTTGTTGATGTTTCTCACATGCTCGAATGAAGCTCTTGTCATACTGTTCAAACTAAACAGATACGTGAATTTGTATTGTATTCTTTCCACACTGACCACAAGGGAACAGTTTAAATTGCGCGTACAGCCTTGTGAACTTATATTAGTTATTTGAATTACTACAATCTTCTCCACACACATCACAATGATTTGGGTTTCTCTCCAGTGTGAATTCTCTGTTTTAAGGTTTGACATTTAAGAGAAGTGTTGTCCACACTGATCACAAGCATATGATTTCTCTCCAGTGTGAACTCTCTGGTGGCCTTTAAGGCCAGACAATGCAGATAAGTGTTGTCCGCACTGAATACATCCATAGGGTTTCTCTCCTGTGTGAAATTTATGGTGTGTTTTAACGGTGGACATATGAGAGAAGTGTTGTCCACACTGACTGATCACACCCATAGGGTTTCTCTCCAGTGTGTATTCTCTGGTGGCTTTTAAGGCTGAACATATGAGAGAAGCATTGTCCACACTCATCACATTCATAGGGTTTCTCTCCAGTGTGAACTCTCTGGTGGCTTTTAAGGCCGGACAATGCAGAGAAGTGTTCTCCGCACTGAATACACCCATAGGGCTTCTCTCCAGTGTGAATTCTCTGGTGGATTTTAAGTTTGGACATTGTAGTGAAGCGTTTACCACACTGATCACAGCAGTGGCATTTGTGTTTAGCCAAGCCTCTTTGTTCATTCACCTCTGGTAGAACAGGGAAGCCAGACTGATTAAATGGAAGCCAGAACACTGAAATGGAAACAAATACAAAGGTCAAGCCCTATATTGTTTAAAGGTAATTGATGGTCTACAACAACATAAACACATTTGTACACAATTAACAATTTTACGAGACATTTCAAATTTGATTCTACAATTTCCCTCGCTATCTCCTGGCACTCCATCGTGGCACAAATTATGTGTATACAACAGTTATTCTCTGTTGATTTGTTAGTGTTCTAGGCAGGGTTAAGATGGATAAACTGTTACATGTAGGCCTATGAGCCTGCTGATTCTAGATTATTTAGACGGTAATGGAACACATGTTTATGTGTTGATTAATTGCAAGGGAATTGTTGTGCATTTTAGAAAGACACAAAACAGGTTGTCTTTTAAGTCTATACTAATGTTGATAACAAAAACATAAACATGCCTAGATTAAAACATCCTTATAACATGCTGTAAACCCACATAAACACAGTAAGTAACTTACAGAGGTCTTGATGGTCATTGTGTCCTCCCTGTTGAGCAGAATTGTCCTTGATAGAGTTCAACTTCACCTGAAGCCTGCAGTCCACACAGACAGATCTGATCAGAAATGATTGATATCCTGGAGGAGTTGTGGAGAACTGACAATTACAAGCTCTTCTTATAGCCTGAGTTGGAACCATTAACTGCTTGGGATTGATTGGCCAAAGAGATGAACAATAGAACCCGCTCTAATGAGGCTCTTGTCACACTGTTCACACTAAACACATGTATCTCTCATGTGTGCACTGCATGAGTCTCTCCCCCTCTTGTTATTCAGATAGACAATCAAGTCCCTATAGAAACCTAATTTTCACATGATTGCTCCAAATCCTTCCAGCTTTAGTGAAGGAACAGCTGTTTGTGATATTGTGTTAATAGTATTCGATTGTTCATAACAGCATCTTCATTAATGACTGTTATGTGCTCCTACATTACAAGTGTGTTATTGCCTCCCAAAGGGTATTTCATGTGATTGACTGAAATTACCACAGACTGTACTCCTATAAACACAAGCTCAAAAAACATCTCTTGACTTTGAATGTTTGTCTTTATTTGTTGACTGCTAGACATAAAGTAATAAACACAAAATTACATCACACCACATTGTGTCATTTTAAGTATATACAAAAAAGTATTAGTATTGTAAAAGAAAATCGCAATTGCGACAGAAAAAGATAATCATAGCTATCTGTTGAATGACTAAATATATAGGCAGTTTGATTTAGTTGATTTAAACTAATAGTTAATGTAACCTAAAATGTATTAAAAAAAACCCTTGTGTTCTTAATAAACACTTGCTTTACAAAGTCCATAATGGATCATCATGCTACACTTGGTTGTGTGGATTTGTTGATGTTTCTCACATGCTCGAATGAAGCTCTTGTCATACTGTTCAAACTAAACAGATACGTGAATTTGTATTGTATTCTTTCCACACTGACCACAAGGGAACAGTTTAAATTGCGCGTACAGCCTTGTGAACTTCTATTAGTTATTTGAATTACTACAATCTTCTCCACACACATCACAATGATTTGGGTTTCTCTCCAGTGTGAATTCTCTGTTTTAAGGTTTGACATTTAAGAGAAGTGTTGTCCACACTGATCACAAGCATATGATTTCTCTCCAGTGTGAACTCTCTGGTGGCCTTTAAGGCCAGACAATGCAGATAAGTGTTGTCCGCACTGAATACATCCATAGGGTTTCTCTCCTGTGTGAAATTTATGGTGTGTTTTAACGGTGGACATATGAGAGAAGTGTTGTCCACACTGACTGATCACACCCATAGGGTTTCTCTCCAGTGTGTATTCTCTGGTGGCTTTTAAGGCTGAACATATGAGAGAAGCATTGTCCACACTCATCACATTCATAGGGTTTCTCTCCAGTGTGAACTCTCTGGTGGCTTTTAAGGCCGGACAATGCAGAGAAGTGTTCTCCGCACTGAATACACCCATAGGGCTTCTCTCCAGTGTGAATTCTCTGGTGGATTTTAAGTTTGGACATTGTAGTGAAGCGTTTACCACACTGATCACAGCAGTGGCATTTGTGTTTAGCCAAGCCTCTTTGTTCATTCACCTCTGGTAGAACAGGGAAGCCAGACTGATTAAATGGAAGCCAGAACACTGAAATGGAAACAAATACAAAGGTCAAGCCCTATATTGTTTAAAGGTAATTGATGGTCTACAACAACATAAACACATTTGTACACAATTAACAATTTTACGAGACATTTCAAATTTGATTCTACAATTTCCCTCGCGATCTCCTGGCACTCCATCGTGGCACAAATTATGTGTATACAACAGTTATTCTCTGTTGATTTGTTAGTGTTCTAGGCAGGGTTAAGATGGATAAACTGTTACATGTAGGCCTATGAGCCTGCTGATTCTAGATTATTTAGACGGTAATGGAACACATGTTTATGTGTTGATTAATTGCAAGGGAATTGTTTTGCATTTTAGAAAGACACAAAACAGGTTGTCTTTTAAGTCTATACTAATGTTGATAACAAAAACATAAACATGCCTAGATTAAAACATCCTTATAACATGCTGTAAACCCACATAAACACAGTAAGTAACTTACAGAGGTCTTGATGGTCATTGTGTCCTCCCTGTTGAGCAGAATTGTCCTTGATAGAGTTCATCTTCACCTGAAGCCTGCAGTCCACACAGACAGATCTGATCAGAAATTATTGATATCCTGGAGGAGTTGTGGAGAACTGACAATTACAAGCTCTTCTTATAGCCTGAGTTGGAACCATTAACTGCTTGGGATTGATTGGCCAAAGAGATGAACAATAGAACCCGCTCTAATGAGGCTCTTGTCACACTGTTCACACTAAACACATGTATCTCTCATGTGTGCACTGCATGAGTCTCTCCCCCTCTTGTTATTCAAACCAACCATTAGATAGACAATCAAGTCCCTATAGAAACCTAATTTTCACATGATTGCTCCAAATCCTTCCAGCTTTAGTGAAGGAACAGCTGTTTGTGATATTGTGTTAATAGTATTTGATTGTTCATAACAGCATCTTCATTAATGACTGTTATGTGCTCCTACATTACAAGTGTGTTATTGCCTCCCAAAGGGTATTTCATGTGATTGACTGAAATTACCACAGACTGTACTCCTATAAACACAAGCTCAAAAAACATCTCTTGACTTTGAATGTTTGTCTTTATTTGTTGACTGCTAGACATAAAGTAATAAACACAAAATTACATCACACCACATTGTGTCATTTTAAGTATATACAAAAAAGTATTAGTATTGTAAAAGAAAATCGCAATTGCGACAGAAAAAGATAATCATAGCTATCTGTTGAATGACTAAATATATAGGCAGTTTGATTTAGTTGATTTAAACTAATAGTTAATGTAACCTAAAATGTATTAAAAAAAAACCTTGTGTTCTTAATAAACACTTGCTTTACAAAGTCCATAATGGATCATCATGCTACACTTGGTTGTGTGGATTTGTTGATGTTTCTCACATGCTCGAATGAAGCTCTTGTCATACTGTTCAAACTAAACAGATACGTGAATTTGTATTGTATTCTTTCCACACTGACCACAAGGGAACAGTTTAAATTGCGCGTACAGCCTTGTGAACTTCTATTAGTTATTTGAATTACTACAATCTTCTCCACACACATCACAATGATTTGGGTTTCTCTCCAGTGTGAATTCTCTGTTTTAAGGTTTGACATTTAAGAGAAGTGTTGTCCACACTGATCACAAGCATATGATTTCTCTCCAGTGTGAACTCTCTGGTGGCCTTTAAGGCCAGACAATGCAGATAAGTGTTGTCCGCACTGAATACATCCATAGGGTTTCTCTCCTGTGTGAAATTTATGGTGTGTTTTAACGGTGGACATATGAGAGAAGTGTTGTCCACACTGACTGATCACACCCATAGGGTTTCTCTCCAGTGTGTATTCTCTGGTGGCTTTTAAGGCTGAACATATGAGAGAAGCATTGTCCACACTCATCACATTCATAGGGTTTCTCTCCAGTGTGAACTCTCTGGTGGCTTTTAAGGCCGGACAATGCAGAGAAGTGTTCTCCGCACTGAATACACCCATAGGGCTTCTCTCCAGTGTGAATTCTCTGGTGGATTTTAAGTTTGGACATTGTAGTGAAGCGTTTACCACACTGATCACAGCAGTGGCATTTGTGTTTTGCCAAGCCTCTTTGTTCATTCACCTCTGGTAGAACAGGGAAGCCAGACTGATTAAATGGAAGCCAGAACACTGAAATGGAAACAAATACAAAGGTCAAGCCCTATATTGTTTAAAGGTAATTGATGGTCTACAACAACATAAACACATTTGTACACAATTAACAATTTTACGAGACATTTCAAATTTGATTCTACAATTTCCCTCGCTATCTCCTGGCACTCCATCGTGGCACAAATTATGTGTATACAACAGTTATTCTCTGTTGATTTGTTAGTGTTCTAGGCAGGGTTAAGATGGATAAACTGTTACATGTAGGCCTATGAGCCTGCTGATTCTAGATTATTTAGACGGTAATGGAACACATGTTTATGTGTTGATTAATTGCAAGGGAATTGTTGTGCATTTTAGAAAGACACAAAACAGGTTGTCTTTTAAGTCTATACTAATGTTGATAACAAAAACATAAACATGCCTAGATTAAAACATCCTTATAACATGCTGTAAACCCACATAAACACAGTAAGTAACTTACAGAGGTCTTGATGGTCATTGTGTCCTCCCTGTTGAGCAGAATTGTCCTTGATAGAGTTCAACTTCACCTGAAGCCTGCAGTCCACACAGACAGATCTGATCAGAAATGATTGATATCCTGGAGGAGTTGTGGAGAACTGACAATTACAAGCTCTTCTTATAGCCTGAGTTGGAACCATTAACTGCTTGGGATTGATTGGCCAAAGAGATGAACAATAGAACCCGCTCTAATGAGGCTCTTGTCACACTGTTCACACTAAACACATGTATCTCTCATGTGTGCACTGCATGAGTCTCTCCCCCTCTTGTTATTCAGATAGACAATCAAGTCCCTATAGAAACCTAATTTTCACATGATTGCTCCAAATGCTTCCAGCTTTAGTGAAGGAACAGCTGTTTGTGATATTGTGTTAATAGTATTCGATTGTTCATAACAGCATCTTCATTAATGACTGTTATGTGCTCCTACATTACAAGTGTGTTATTGCCTCCCAAAGGGTATTTCATGTGATTGACTGAAATTACCACAGACTGTACTCCTATAAACACAAGCTCAAAAAACATCTCTTGACTTTGAATGTTTGTCTTTATTTGTTGACTGCTAGACATAAAGTAATAAACACAAAATTACATCACACCACATTGTGTCATTTTAAGTATATACAAAAAAGTATTAGTATTGTAAAAGAAAATCGCAATTGCGACAGAAAAAGATAATCATAGCTATCTGTTGAATGACTAAATATATAGGCAGTTTGATTTAGTTGATTTAAACTAATAGTTAATGTAACCTAAAATGTATTAAAAAAAAACCTTGTGTTCTTAATAAACACTTGCTTTACAAAGTCCATAATGGATCATCATGCTACACTTGGTTGTGTGGATTTGTTGATGTTTCT
Source organism: Protomyctophum bolini (assembly GCF_963924005.1). Taxonomy (NCBI): domain Eukaryota; kingdom Metazoa; phylum Chordata; class Actinopteri; order Myctophiformes; family Myctophidae; genus Protomyctophum; species Protomyctophum bolini. The sequence continues at coordinate 44,319,803 of NC_137869.1, forward strand.
CACATGCTCGAATGAAGCTCTTGTCATACTGTTCAAACTAAACAGATACGTGAATTTGTATTGTATTCTTTCCACACTGACCACAAGGGAACAGTTTAAATTGCGCGTACAGCCTTGTGAACTTATATTAGTTATTTGAATTACTACAATCTTCTCCACACACATCACAATGATTTGGGTTTCTCTCCAGTGTGAATTCTCTGTTTTAAGGTTTGACATTTAAGAGAAGTGTTGTCCACACTGATCACAAGCATATGATTTCTCTCCAGTGTGAACTCTCTGGTGGCCTTTAAGGCCAGACAATGCAGATAAGTGTTGTCCGCACTGAATACATCCATAGGGTTTCTCTCCTGTGTGAAATTTATGGTGTGTTTTAACGGTGGACATATGAGAGAAGTGTTGTCCACACTGACTGATCACACCCATAGGGTTTCTCTCCAGTGTGTATTCTCTGGTGGCTTTTAAGGCTGAACATATGAGAGAAGCATTGTCCACACTCATCACATTCATAGGGTTTCTCTCCAGTGTGAACTCTCTGGTGGCTTTTAAGGCCGGACAATGCAGAGAAGTGTTCTCCGCACTGAATACACCCATAGGGCTTCTCTCCAGTGTGAATTCTCTGGTGGATTTTAAGTTTGGACATTGTAGTGAAGCGTTTACCACACTGATCACAGCAGTGGCATTTGTGTTTAGCCAAGCCTCTTTGTTCATTCACCTCTGGTAGAACAGGGAAGCCAGACTGATTAAATGGAAGCCAGAACACTGAAATGGAAACAAATACAAAGGTCAAGCCCTATATTGTTTAAAGGTAATTGATGGTCTACAACAACATAAACACATTTGTACACAATTAACAATTTTACGAGACATTTCAAATTTGATTCTACAATTTCCCTCGCTATCTCCTGGCACTCCATCGTGGCACAAATTATGTGTATACAACAGTTATTCTCTGTTGATTTGTTAGTGTTCTAGGCAGGGTTAAGATGGATAAACTGTTACATGTAGGCCTATGAGCCTGCTGATTCTAGATTATTTAGACGGTAATGGAACACATGTTTATGTGTTGATTAATTGCAAGGGAATTGTTGTGCATTTTAGAAAGACACAAAACAGGTTGTCTTTTAAGTCTATACTAATGTTGATAACAAAAACATAAACATGCCTAGATTAAAACATCCTTATAACATGCTGTAAAACCACATAAACACAGTAAGTAACTTACAGAGGTCTTGATGGTCATTGTGTCCTCCCTGTTGAGCAGAATTGTCCTTGATAGAGTTCATCTTCACCTGAAGCCTGCAGTCCACACAGACAGATCTGATCAGAAATGATTGATATCCTGGAGGAGTTGTGGAGAACTGACAATTACAAGCTCTTCTTATAGCCTGAGTTGGAACCATTAACTGCTTGGGATTGATTGGCCAAAGAGATGAACAATAGAACCCGCTCTAATGAGGCTCTTGTCACACTGTTCACACTAAACACATGTATCTCTCATGTGTGCACTGCATGAGTCTCTCCCCCTCTTGTTATTCAGATAGACAATCAAGTCCCTATAGAAACCTAATTTTCACATGATTGCTCCAAATCCTTCCAGCTTTAGTGAAGGAACAGCTGTTTGTGATATTGTGTTAATAGTATTTGATTGTTCATAACAGCATCTTCATTAATGACTGTTATGGGCTCCTACATTACAAGTGTGTTATTGCCTCCCAAAGGGTATTTCATGTGATTGACTGAAATTACCACAGACTGTACTCCTATAAACACAAGCTCAAAAAACATCTCTTGACTTTGAATGTTTGTCTTTATTTGTTGACTGCTAGACATAAAGTAATAAACACAAAATTACATCACACCACATTGTGTCATTTTAAGTATATACAAAAAAGTATTAGTATTGTAAAAGAAAATCGCAATTGCGACAGAAAAAGATAATCATAGCTATCTGTTGAATGACTAAATATATAGGCAGTTTGATTTAAACTAATAGTTAATGTAACCTAAAATGTATTAAAAAAAACCCTTGTGTTCTTAATAAACACTTGCTTTACAAAGTCCATAATGGATCATCATGCTACACTTGGTTGTGTGGATTTGTTGATGTTTCTCACATGCTCGAATGAAGCTCTTGTCATACTGTTCAAACTAAACAGATACGTGAATTTGTATTGTATTCTTTCCACACTGACCACAAGGGAACAGTTTAAATTGCGCGTACAGCCTTGTGAACTTATATTAGTTATTTGAATTACTACAATCTTCTCCACACACATCACAATGATTTGGGTTTCTCTCCAGTGTGAATTCTCTGTTTTAAGGTTTGACATTTAAGAGAAGTGTTGTCCACACTGATCACAAGCATATGATTTCTCTCCAGTGTGAACTCTCTGGTGGCCTTTAAGGCCAGACAATGCAGATAAGTGTTGTCCGCACTGAATACATCCATAGGGTTTCTCTCCTGTGTGAAATTTATGGTGTGTTTTAACGGTGGACATATGAGAGAAGTGTTGTCCACACTGACTGATCACACCCATAGGGTTTCTCTCCAGTGTGTATTCTCTGGTGGCTTTTAAGGCTGAACATATGAGAGAAGCATTGTCCACACTCATCACATTCATAGGGTTTCTCTCCAGTGTGAACTCTCTGGTGGCTTTTAAGGCCGGACAATGCAGAGAAGTGTTCTCCGCACTGAATACACCCATAGGGCTTCTCTCCAGTGTGAATTCTCTGGTGGATTTTAAGTTTGGACATTGTAGTGAAGCGTTTACCACACTGATCACAGCAGTGGCATTTGTGTTTAGCCAAGCCTCTTTGTTCATTCACCTCTGGTAGAACAGGGAAGCCAGACTGATTAAATGGAAGCCAGAACACTGAAATGGAAACAAATACAAAGGTCAAGCCCTATATTGTTTAAAGGTAATTGATGGTCTACAACAACATAAACACATTTGTACACAATTAACAATTTTACGAGACATTTCAAATTTGATTCTACAATTTCCCTCGCTATCTCCTGGCACTCCATCGTGGCACAAATTATGTGTATACAACAGTTATTCTCTGTTGATTTGTTAGTGTTCTAGGCAGGGTTAAGATGGATAAACTGTTACATGTAGGCCTATGAGCCTGCTGATTCTAGATTATTTAGACGGTAATGGAACACATGTTTATGTGTTGATTAATTGCAAGGGAATTGTTGTGCATTTTAGAAAGACACAAAACAGGTTGTCTTTTAAGTCTATACTAATGTTGATAACAAAAACATAAACATGCCTAGATTAAAACATCCTTATAACATGCTGTAAACCCACATAAACACAGTAAGTAACTTACAGAGGTCTTGATGGTCATTGTGTCCTCCCTGTTGAGCAGAATTGTCCTTGATAGAGTTCATCTTCACCTGAAGCCTGCAGTCCACACAGACAGATCTGATCAGAAATTATTGATATCCTGGAGGAGTTGTGGAGAACTGACAATTACAAGCTCTTCTTATAGCCTGAGTTGGAACCATTAACTGCTTGGGATTGATTGGCCAAAGAGATGAACAATAGAACCCGCTCTAATGAGGCTCTTGTCACACTGTTCACACTAAACACATGTATCTCTCATGTGTGCACTGCATGAGTCTCTCCCCCTCTTGTTATTCAAACGAACCATTAGATAGACAATCAAGTCCCTATAGAAACCTAATTTTCACATGATTGCTCCAAATCCTTCCAGCTTTAGTGAAGGAACAGCTGTTTGTGATATTGTGTTAATAGTATTTGATTGTTCATAACAGCATCTTCATTAATGACTGTTATGTGCTCCTACATTACAAGTGTGTTATTGCCTCCCAAAGGGTATTTCATGTGATTGACTGAAATTACCACAGACTGTACTCCTATAAACACAAGCTCAAAAAACATCTCTTGACTTTGAATGTTGTCTTTATTTGTTGACTGCTAGACATAAAGTAATAAACACAAAATTACATCACACCACATTGTGTCATTTTAAGTATATACAAAAAAGTATTAGTATTGTAAAAGAAAATCGCAATTGCGACAGAAAAAGATAATCATAGCTATCTGTTGAATGACTAAATATATAGGCAGTTTGATTTAGTTGATTTAAACTAATAGTTAATGTAACCTAAAATGTATTAAAAAAAAACCTTGTTTTCTTAATAAACACTTGCTTTACAAAGTCCATAATGGATCATCATGCTACACTTGGTTGTGTGGATTTGTTGATGTTTCTCACATGCTCGAATGAAGCTCTTGTCATACTGTTCAAACTAAACAGATACGTGAATTTGTATTGTATTCTTTCCACACTGACCACAAGGGAACAGTTTAAATTGCGCGTACAGCCTTGTGAACTTATATTAGTTATTTGAATTACTACAATCTTCTCCACACACATCACAATGATTTGGGTTTCTCTCCAGTGTGAATTCTCTGTTTTAAGGTTTGACATTTAAGAGAAGTGTTGTCCACACTGATCACAAGCATATGATTTCTCTCCAGTGTGAACTCTCTGGTGGCCTTTAAGGCCAGACAATGCAGATAAGTGTTGTCCGCACTGAATACATCCATAGGGTTTCTCTCCTGTGTGAAATTTATGGTGTGTTTTAACGGTGGACATATGAGAGAAGTGTTGTCCACACTGACTGATCACACCCATAGGGTTTCTCTCCAGTGTGTATTCTCTGGTGGCTTTTAAGGCTGAACATATGAGAGAAGCATTGTCCACACTCATCACATTCATAGGGTTTCTCTCCAGTGTGAACTCTCTGGTGGCTTTTAAGGCCGGACAATGCAGAGAAGTGTTCTCCGCACTGAATACACCCATAGGGCTTCTCTCCAGTGTGAATTCTCTGGTGGATTTTAAGTTTGGACATTGTAGTGAAGCGTTTACCACACTGATCACAGCAGTGGCATTTGTGTTTAGCCAAGCCTCTTTGTTCATTCACCTCTGGTAGAACAGGGAAGCCAGACTGATTAAATGGAAGCCAGAACACTGAAATGGAAACAAATACAAAGGTCAAGCCCTATATTGTTTAAAGGTAATTGATGGTCTACAACAACATAAACACATTTGTACACAATTAACAATTTTACGAGACATTTCAAATTTGATTCTACAATTTCCCTCGCTATCTCCTGGCACTCCATCGTGGCACAAATTATGTGTATACAACAGTTATTCTCTGTTGATTTGTTAGTGTTCTAGGCAGGGTTAAGATGGATAAACTGTTACATGTAGGCCTATGAGCCTGCTGATTCTAGATTATTTAGACGGTAATGGAACACATGTTTATGTGTTGATTAATTGCAAGGGAATTGTTGTGCATTTTAGAAAGACACAAAACAGGTTGTCTTTTAAGTCTATACTAATGTTGATAACAAAAACATAAACATGCCTAGATTAAAACATCCTTATAACATGCTGTAAACCCACATAAACACAGTAAGTAACTTACAGAGGTCTTGATGGTCATTGTGTCCTCCCTGTTGAGCAGAATTGTCCTTGATAGAGTTCATCTTCACCTGAAGCCTGCAGTCCACACAGACAGATCTGATCAGAAATTATTGATATCCTGGAGGAGTTGTGGAGAACTGACAATTACAAGCTCTTCTTATAGCCTGAGTTGGAACCATTAACTGCTTGGGATTGATTGGCCAAAGAGATGAACAATAGAACCCGCTCTAATGAGGCTCTTGTCACACTGTTCACACTAAACACATGTATCTCTCATGTGTGCACTGCATGAGTCTCTCCCCCTCTTGTTATTCAAACGAACCATTAGATAGACAATCAAGTCCCTATAGAAACCTAATTTTCACATGATTGCTCCAAATCCTTCCAGCTTTAGTGAAGGAACAGCTGTTTGTGATATTGTGTTAATAGTATTTGATTGTTCATAACAGCATCTTTATTAATGACTGTTATGTGCTCCTACATTACAAGTGTGTTATTGCCTCCCAAAGGGTATTTGGGTTGGGTTTGGGTTTCTCTCCAGTGTGAATTCTCTGTTTTAAGGTTTGACATTTAAGAGAAGTGTTGTCCACACTGATCACAAGCATATGATTTCTCTCCAGTGTGAACTCTCTGGTGGCCTTTAAGGCCAGACAATGCAGATAAGTGTTGTCCGCACTGAATACATCCATAGGGTTTCTCTCCTGTGTGAAATTTATGGTGTGTTTTAACGGTGGACATATGAGAGAAGTGTTGTCCACACTGACTGATCACACCCATAGGGTTTCTCTCCAGTGTGTATTCTCTGGTGGCTTTTAAGGCTGAACATATGAGAGAAGCATTGTCCACACTCATCACATTCATAGGGTTTCTCTCCAGTGTGAACTCTCTGGTGGCTTTTAAGGCCGGACAATGCAGAGAAGTGTTCTCCGCACTGAATACACCCATAGGGCTTCTCTCCAGTGTGAATTCTCTGGTGGATTTTAAGTTTGGACATTGTAGTGAAGCGTTTACCACACTGATCACAGCAGTGGCATTTGTGTTTAGCCAAGCCTCTTTGTTCATTCACCTCTGGTAGAACAGGGAAGCCAGACTGATTAAATGGAAGCCAGAACACTGAAATGGAAACAAATACAAAGGTCAAGCCCTATATTGTTTAAAGGTAATTGATGGTCTACAACAACATAAACACATTTGTACACAATTAACAATTTTACGAGACATTTCAAATTTGATTCTACAATTTCCCTCGCTATCTCCTGGCACTCCATCGTGGCACAAATTATGTGTATACAACAGTTATTCTCTGTTGATTTGTTAGTGTTCTAGGCAGGGTTAAGATGGATAAACTGTTACATGTAGGCCTATGAGCCTGCTGATTCTAGATTATTTAGACGGTAATGTTTATGTGTTGATTAATTGCAAGGGAATTGTTGTGCATTTTAGAAAGACACAAAACAGGTTGTCTTTTAAGTCTATACTAATGTTGATAACAAAAACATAAACATGCCTAGATTAAAACATCCTTATAACATGCTGTAAACCCACATAAACACAGTAAGTAACTTACAGAGGTCTTGATGGTCATTGTGTACTCCCTGTTGAGCAGAATTGTCCTTGATAGAGTTCATCTTCACCTGAAGCCTGCAGTCCACACAGACAGATCTGATCAGAAATGATTGATATCCTGGAGGAGTTGTGGAGAACTGACAATTACAAGCTCTTCTTATAGCCTGAGTTGGAACCATTAACTGCTTGGGATTGATTGGCCAAAGAGATGAACAATAGAACCCGCTCTAATGAGGCTCTTGTCACACTGTTCACACTAAACACATGTATCTCTCATGTGTGCACTGCATGAGTCTCTCCCCCTCTTGTTATTCAGATAGACAATCAAGTCCCTATAGAAACCTAATTTTCACATGATTGCTCCAAATCCTTCCAGCTTTAGTGAAGGAACAGCTGTTTGTGATATTGTGTTAATAGTATTTGATTGTTCATAACAGCATCTTCATTAATGACTGTTATGTGCTCCTACATTACAAGTGTGTTATTGCCTCCCAAAGGGTATTTCATGTGATTGACTGAAATTACCACAGACTGTACTCCTATAAACACAAGCTCAAAAAACATCTCTTGACTTTGAATGTTGTCTTTATTTGTTGACTGCTAGACATAAAGTAATAAACACAAAATTACATCACACCACATTGTGTCATTTTAAGTATATACAAAAAAGTATTAGTATTGTAAAAGAAAATCGCAATTGCGACAGAAAAAGATAATCATAGCTATCTGTTGAATGACTAAATATATAGGCAGTTTGATTTAGTTGATTTAAACTAATAGTTAATGTAACCTAAAATGTATTAAAAAAAAACCTTGTGTTCTTAATAAACACTTGCTTTACAAAGTCCATAATGGATCATCATGCTACACTTGGTTGTGTGGATTTGTTGATGTTTCTCACATGCTCGAATGAAGCTCTTGTCATACTGTTCAAACTAAACAGATACGTGAATTTGTATTGTATTCTTTCCACACTGACCACAAGGGAACAGTTTAAATTGCGCGTACAGCCTTGTGAACTTATATTAGTTATTTGAATTACTACAATCTTCTCCACACACATCACAATGATTTGGGTTTCTCTCCAGTGTGAATTCTCTGTTTTAAGGTTTGACATTTAAGAGAAGTGTTGTCCACACTGATCACAAGCATATGATTTCTCTCCAGTGTGAACTCTCTGGTGGCCTTTAAGGCCAGACAATGCAGATAAGTGTTGTCCGCACTGAATACATCCATAGGGTTTCTCTCCTGTGTGAAATTGATGGTGTGTTTTAACGGTGGACATATGAGAGAAGTGTTGTCCACACTGACTGATCACACCCATAGGGTTTCTCTCCAGTGTGTATTCTCTGGTGGCTTTTAAGGCTGAACATATGAGAGAAGCATTGTCCACACTCATCACATTCATAGGGTTTCTCTCCAGTGTGAACTCTCTGGTGGCTTTTAAGGCCGGACAATGCAGAGAAGTGTTCTCCGCACTGAATACACCCATAGGGCTTCTCTCCAGTGTGAATTCTCTGGTGGATTTTAAGTTTGGACATTGTAGTGAAGCGTTTACCACACTGATCACAGCAGTGGCATTTGTGTTTAGCCAAGCCTCTTTGTTCATTCACCTCTGGTAGAACAGGGAAGCCAGACTGATTAAATGGAAGCCAGAACACTGAAATGGAAACAAATACAAAGGTCAAGCCCTATATTGTTTAAAGGTAATTGATGGTCTACAACAACATAAACACATTTGTACACAATTAACAATTTTACGAGACATTTCAAATTTGATTCTACAATTTCCCTCGCTATCTCCTGGCACTCCATCGTGGCACAAATTATGTGTATACAACAGTTATTCTCTGTTGATTTGTTAGTGTTCTAGGCAGGGTTAAGATGGATAAACTGTTACATGTAGGCCTATGAGCCTGCTGATTCTAGATTATTTAGACGGTAATGGAACACATGTTTATGTGTTGATTAATTGCAAGGGAATTGTTGTGCATTTTAGAAAGACACAAAACAGGTTGTCTTTTAAGTCTATACTAATGTTGATAACAAAAACATAAACATGCCTAGATTAAAACATCCTTATAACATGCTGTAAACCCACATAAACACAGTAAGTAACTTACAGAGGTCTTGATGGTCATTGTGTCCTCCCTGTTGAGCAGAATTGTCCTTGATAGAGTTCATCTTCACCTGAAGCCTGCAGTCCACACAGACAGATCTGATCAGAAATTATTGATATCCTGGAGGAGTTGTGGAGAACTGACAATTACAAGCTCTTCTTATAGCCTGAGTTGGAACCATTAACTGCTTGGGATTGATTGGCCAAAGAGATGAACAATAGAACCCGCTCTAATGAGGCTCTTGTCACACTGTTCACACTAAACACATGTATCTCTCATGTGTGCACTGCATGAGTCTCTCCCCCTCTTGTTATTCAAACGAACCATTAGATAGACAATCAAGTCCCTATAGAAACCTAATTTTCACATGATTGCTCCAAATCCTTCCAGCTTTAGTGAAGGAACAGCTGTTTGTGATATTGTGTTAATAGTATTTGATTGTTCATAACAGCATCTTTATTAATGACTGTTATGTGCTCCTACATTACAAGTGTGTTATTGCCTCCCAAAGGGTATTTCATGTGATTGACTGAAATTACCACAGACTGTACTCCTATAAACACAAGCTCAAAAAACATCTCTTGACTTTGAATGTTTGTCTTTATTTGTTGACTGCTAGACATAAAGTAATAAACACAAAATTACATCACACCACATTGTGTCATTTTAAGTATATACAAAAAAGTATTAGTATTGTAAAAGAAAATCGCAATTGCGACAGAAAAAGATAATCATAGCTATCTGTTGAATGACTAAATATATAGGCAGTTTGATTTAGTTGATTTAAACTAATAGTTAATGTAACCTAAAATGTATTCAAAAAAACCCTTGTGTTCTTAATAAACACTTGCTTTACAAAGTCCATAATGGATCATCATGCTACACTTGGTTGTGTGGATTTGTTGATGTTTCTCACATGCTCGAATGAAGCTCTTGTCATACTGTTCAAACTAAACAGATACGTGAATTTGTATTGTATTCTTTCCACACTGACCACAAGGGAACAGTTTAAATTGCGCGTACAGCCTTGTGAACTTCTATTAGTTATTTGAATTACTACAATCTTCTCCACACACATCACAATGATTTGGGTTTCTCTCCAGTGTGAATTCTCTGTTTTAAGGTTTGACATTTAAGAGAAGTGTTGTCCACACTGATCACAAGCATATGATTTCTCTCCAGTGTGAACTCTCTGGTGGCCTTTAAGGCCAGACAATGCAGATAAGTGTTGTCCGCACTGAATACATCCATAGGGTTTCTCTCCTGTGTGAAATTTATGGTGTGTTTTAACGGTGGACATATGAGAGAAGTGTTGTCCACACTGACTGATCACACCCATAGGGTTTCTCTCCAGTGTGTATTCTCTGGTGGCTTTTAAGGCTGAACATATGAGAGAAGCATTGTCCACACTCATCACATTCATAGGGTTTCTCTCCAGTGTGAACTCTCTGGTGGCTTTTAAGGCCGGACAATGCAGAGAAGTGTTCTCCGCACTGAATACACCCATAGGGCTTCTCTCCAGTGTGAATTCTCTGGTGGATTTTAAGTTTGGACATTGTAGTGAAGCGTTTACCACACTGATCACAGCAGTGGCATTTGTGTTTAGCCAAGCCTCTTTGTTCATTCACCTCTGGTAGAACAGGGAAGCCAGACTGATTAAATGGAAGCCAGAACACTGAAATGGAAACAAATACAAAGGTCAAGCCCTATATTGTTTAAAGGTAATTGATGGTCTACAACAACATAAACACATTTGTACACAATTAACAATTTTACGAGACATTTCAAATTTGATTCTACAATTTCCCTCGCTATCTCCTGGCACTCCATCGTGGCACAAATTATGTGTATACAACAGTTATTCTCTGTTGATTTGTTAGTGTTCTAGGCAGGGTTAAGATGGATAAACTGTTACATGTAGGCCTATGAGCCTGCTGATTCTAGATTATTTAGACGGTAATGGAACACATGTTTATGTGTTGATTAATTGCAAGGGAATTGTTGTGCATTTTAGAAAGACACAAAACAGGTTGTCTTTTAAGTCTATACTAATGTTGATAACAAAAACATAAACATGCCTAGATTAAAACATCCTTATAACATGCTGTAAACCCACATAAACACAGTAAGTAACTTACAGAGGTCTTGATGGTCATTGTGTCCTCCCTGTTGAGCAGAATTGTCCTTGATAGAGTTCAACTTCACCTGAAGCCTGCAGTCCACACAGACAGATCTGATCAGAAATGATTGATATCCTGGAGGAGTTGTGGAGAACTGACAATTACAAGCTCTTCTTATAGCCTGAGTTGGAACCATTAACTGCTTGGGATTGATTGGCCAAAGAGATGAACAATAGAACCCGCTCTAATGAGGCTCTTGTCACACTGTTCACACTAAACACATGTATCTCTCATGTGTGCACTGCATGAGTCTCTCCCCCTCTTGTTATTCAGATAGACAATCAAGTCCCTATAGAAACCTAATTTTCACATGATTGCTCCAAATCCTTCCAGCTTTAGTGAAGGAACAGCTGTTTGTGATATTGTGTTAATAGTATTCGATTGTTCATAACAGCATCTTCATTAATGACTGTTATGTGCTCCTACATTACAAGTGTGTTATTGCCTCCCAAAGGGTATTTCATGTGATTGACTGAAATTACCACAGACTGTACTCCTATAAACACAAGCTCAAAAAACATCTCTTGACTTTGAATGTTTGTCTTTATTTGTTGACTGCTAGACATAAAGTAATAAACACAAAATTACATCACACCACATTGTGTCATTTTAAGTATATACAAAAAAGTATTAGTATTGTAAAAGAAAATCGCAATTGCGACAGAAAAAGATAATCATAGCTATCTGTTGAATGACTAAATATATAGGCAGTTTGATTTAGTTGATTTAAACTAATAGTTAATGTAACCTAAAATGTATTAAAAAAAAACCTTGTGTTCTTAATAAACACTTGCTTTACAAAGTCCATAATGGATCATCATGCTACACTTGGTTGTGTGGATTTGTTGATGTTTCTCACATGCTCGAATGAAGCTCTTGTCATACTGTTCAAACTAAACAGATACGTGAATTTGTATTGTATTCTTTCCACACTGACCACAAGGGAACAGTTTAAATTGCGCGTACAGCCTTGTGAACTTATATTAGTTATTTGAATTACTACAATCTTCTCCACACACATCACAATGATTTGGGTTTCTCTCCAGTGTGAATTCTCTGTTTTAAGGTTTGACATTTAACTCATCGAATGCGCAAAGCGTTTTTAAACGTTTTATTATAGCCAAGCGCAAGAAGCGCATAACGTTTTTATACGTTTTATGGTCCAAAAAACGTTTTTTTATTGATTACTATGGTTCAACTATATTTGCGCCCGGACAACTCATAATGTAACACCGATCGGCTCTAAAAAGAGTTAAAACCCCCCCCTGCTGAAAAGAGGTGTTGGTCTGAGAAGCGTCTGGCACCGCCTATTGGTTGGTCTATGCGAGGACGTACGACGTATTGGAGACGGCCGTCCGGCATAGACCAACGCAGATGTCAGGGGATCTAAAATGGATGGGACAATGCTCTTGTTTGTGTGAATACACTCGATTCCCCCTCCCCTCCTGTTTCTACATGGTTTCTCCCGAGGGAGAATGGTGGGGGGGGGGGGTCTCTTCCTCTTGGATCGCATTGGCAGTTCCCCCCCCACTCCCGAGTCCCCACTGCTTTCAACTGCAAGGCTTGCACTCACTCTCATTCTCGGAACAAGATACAACGCGATTTGCTCTCTGCCCGTATATAAACCTGCAACGATCGGCATTTGATTTCATAACGTAACGTTTGCCAATAACATGTGGAGTTAGTCATGGACAGATTGCACATCATTATCGAGGGCCCGCCATGATACGTTGGTCGCTGATCGCAAGCCGTACTGCTGCTGCTGTTGCTTTGCTCGCATCCATCATAAGGCATCCATCCATCCACCCCCCTTTCTCGTTACAACAGGCTATTATAAACTCACCGTCGAGCAGCCTGCCCTGCACCTAATGTGATAAAATGAACGGCAGGACAAAATCGGATCGATTATTATCTGTCTATCAGCAACATACGGGTGTTTGTCTTGCAACGACAGGTGGTGCTTTCTCGTTTTTTTTCTTCCAAATACGTTGACGTGCTGCTTCTGCTTCCATCTCGTTGTTTTTCTTGTTTTTTTTCCCAAACATGTCCAGACACAATCCGATCCAGTCTCGCGTCTCACCTTATAGATACGCGAGACTGGATCGATGAGGTTAGTGGTATATCTGGACATGTTTGGAGCGGCACACGACAATCGACAATAATGTTGATTATGCAAGATCATTTCCTCAAAGCCTAGTTGCCCCCCCCCCCCCCCCCCCCCCCCGTTACTGCGATTGTTTGTAGCTCGAATCACAGAATGAGTTCAATGAGCGTAGGGAGAGGGCACATATGGGGCTACGATTGAAGAAAGTTTCCAAGTCCGTTTTATGATCAGATAATGTGCATCAAGACTCTCTGCTTTCATAAGAAAAAAACTAATACTGTAATTGCGAATGCAATGAGCACTTACTATGAGACCTAGCAGATCACGTCTGTCTGTCTGTCTGTCTGTCTGTCTGTCTGTCTGTGTGTGTGTGTGTGTGTGTCTGTCTGTCCCGCTTACTGTATATGTGGACCTGGCCCTTTTGTGCCCATATATGGAGCTGAGTGATTTGTGAGTCATGGTGACATGAGTGTGATGGCGTGGTCCTGCTTTGGGGACTCCTTATATGGTTATGGCTGAGTCATGGTGACATGAGTGTGATGGCGTCTTTTGTGACCATATATGGAGCTGGCGTGGTCCAAGCACTAACTATGACACCCTGCAGATCATGTCTGTAATTTATTCTAATTGTTATTGCAATTTACGATCTGCGTTCGCCTTCCGCGTTCGCGCGTCTTACTCGTAATAATAAAAATCACACCCCTGTGAAGTGAGCAGTGCAATGTTGTGAAGTGAGCAGTGCAACATTGCACTGCTCACTTCACTGGGGTGTGATTTCTATTATTATTACAGTATTAGTATTTTTCTTATGAAAGCAGAGAGTATTCTGTTTCATACGGTATATAGTATGTACATGTCGCTATAGGCCTTATTTTGTGAATATTTAGTTGTTAGGTCCATGCTCTCTAAAATTATCTTTTTCAGAGAACTTTAGAGATGGCATGGGCCTGAATAACTATTATTCACAAAATAAGGCCTATAGCGACATGTACATACTATATACCGTATGAAACAGTCGACTCTCTGCTTTCATAAGAAAAATACTAATACTGTAATAATAATAAAAATCACACCCCTGTGAAGTGAGCAGTGCAATTGCACTGCTCACTTCACAGGGGTGTGATTTTTCTGGGTGGTATTTTTCTTATGAAAGCAGAGAGTCTACTGTTTCATACGGTATATAGTATGTACATGTCGCTATAGGCCTTATTTTGTGAATAATAGTTATTCGGGTCCATGCCTTCTCTAAAGTTCTCTGGTGGGCGCAAGCTGCATTCAATAGCCAATTAGTGACAAACTGTATATGTGTACAATGTGTACTGTTTTCCTCCTAAAAGTAGACATTCAGGGCTTTCATTCGGTATATGGTTTGTATAGGATATTATTTGTGCTCAATTTTATATCGGTCTTTTGAACTAAAAAAACTGAACTGAAATGTCTGTCAACTTCAGGCCTCCATATCTCTGTTGTTTTTTTTCACAAGCAGCGTGCAGGCAAAAGCAGGTGTTAGAAAAAGGTCAATATCTCCAGAATGGAAGATGGTAGAATCATAATTTTTTTTTTACATTGAAGTGGACAAGTTGGGCTTTCTTTTTATTTATGCGATTGTGATTCTTGCTATAAGAGGCCCCTCGCTGTGGGCCCCCCAAAAAGTTCAAAAAGCCCATGTTAAGCCTTCAGCACCAGTAAGCCAGGGTCCGCTAGAACCTGTAGCAGTCTATGTGTTAAGAGAAGTGTTGTCCACACTGATCACAAGCATATGATTTCTCTCCAGTGTGAACTCTCTGGTGGCCTTTAAGGCCAGACAATGCAGATAAGTGTTGTCCGCACTGAATACATCCATAGGGTTTCTCTCCTGTGTGAAATTTATGGTGTGTTTTAACGGTGGACATATGAGAGAAGTGTTGTCCACACTGACTGATCACACCCATAGGGTTTCTCTCCAGTGTGTATTCTCTGGTGGCTTTTAAGGCTGAACATATGAGAGAAGCATTGTCCACACTCATCACATTCATAGGGTTTCTCTCCAGTGTGAACTCTCTGGTGGCTTTTAAGGCCGGACAATGCAGAGAAGTGTTCTCCGCACTGAATACACCCATAGGGCTTCTCTCCAGTGTGAATTCTCTGGTGGATTTTAAGTTTGGACATTGTAGTGAAGCGTTTACCACACTGATCACAGCAGTGGCATTTGTGTTTAGCCAAGCCTCTTTGTTCATTCACCTCTGGTAGAACAGGGAAGCCAGACTGATTAAATGGAAGCCAGAACACTGAAATGGAAACAAATACAAAGGTCAAGCCCTATATTGTTTAAAGGTAATTGATGGTCTACAACAACATAAACACATTTGTACACAATTAACAATTTTACGAGACCTTTCAAATTTGATTCTACAATTTCCCTCGCTATCTCCTGGCACTCCATCGTGGCACAAATTATGTGTATACAACAGTTATTCTCTGTTGATTTGTTAGTGTTCTAGGCAGGGTTAAGATGGATAAACTGTTACATGTAGGCCTATGAGCCTGCTGATTCTAGATTATTTAGACGGTAATGGAACACATGTTTATGTGTTGATTAATTGCAAGGGAATTGTTGTGCATTTTAGAAAGACACAAAACAGGTTGTCTTTTAAGTCTATACTAATGTTGATAACAAAAACATAAACATGCCTAGATTAAAACATCCTTATAACATGCTGTAAACCCACATAAACACAGTAAGTAACTTACAGAGGTCTTGATGGTCATTGTGTCCTCCCTGTTGAGCAGAATTGTCCTTGATAGAGTTCATCTTCACCTGAAGCCTGCAGTCCACACAGACAGATCTGATCAGAAATTATTGATATCCTGGAGGAGTTGTGGAGAACTGACAATTACAAGCTCTTCTTATAGCCTGAGTTGGAACCATTAACTGCTTGGGATTGATTGGCCAAAGAGATGAACAATAGAACCCGCTCTAATGAGGCTCTTGTCACACTGTTCACACTAAACACATGTATCTCTCATGTGTGCACTGCATGAGTCTCTCCCCCTCTTGTTATTCAGATAGACAATCAAGTCCCTATAGAAACCTAATTTTCACATGATTGCTCCAAATCCTTCCAGCTTTAGTGAAGGAACAGCTGTTTGTGATATTGTGTTAATAGTATTTGATTGTTCATAACAGCATCTTCATTAATGACTGTTATGGGCTCCTACATTACAAGTGTGTTATTGCCTCCCAAAGGGTATTTCATGTGATTGACTGAAATTACCACAGACTGTACTCCTATAAACACAAGCTCAAAAAACATCTCTTGACTTTGAATGTTTGTCTTTATTTGTTGACTGCTAGACATAAAGTAATAAACACAAAATTACATCACACCACATTGTGTCATTTTAAGTATATACAAAAAAGTATTAGTATTGTAAAAGAAAATCGCAATTGCGACAGAAAAAGATAATCATAGCTATCTGTTGAATGACTAAATATATAGGCAGTTTGATTTAAACTAATAGTTAATGTAACCTAAAATGTATTAAAAAAAACCCTTGTGTTCTTAATAAACACTTGCTTTACAAAGTCCATAATGGATCATCATGCTACACTTGGTTGTGTGGATTTGTTGATGTTTCTCACATGCTCGAATGAAGCTCTTGTCATACTGTTCAAACTAAACAGATACGTGAATTTGTATTGTATTCTTTCCACACTGACCACAAGGGAACAGTTTAAATTGCGCGTACAGCCTTGTGAACTTCTATTAGTTATTTGAATTACTACAATCTTCTCCACACACATCACAATGATTTGGGTTTCTCTCCAGTGTGAATTCTCTGTTTTAAGGTTTGACATTTAAGAGAAGTGTTGTCCACACTGATCACAAGCATATGATTTCTCTCCAGTGTGAACTCTCTGGTGGCCTTTAAGGCCAGACAATGCAGATAAGTGTTGTCCGCACTGAATACATCCATAGGGTTTCTCTCCTGTGTGAAATTTATGGTGTGTTTTAACGGTGGACATATGAGAGAAGTGTTGTCCACACTGACTGATCACACCCATAGGGTTTCTCTCCAGTGTGTATTCTCTGGTGGCTTTTAAGGCTGAACATATGAGAGAAGCATTGTCCACACTCATCACATTCATAGGGTTTCTCTCCAGTGTGAACTCTCTGGTGGCTTTTAAGGCCGGACAATGCAGAGAAGTGTTCTCCGCACTGAATACACCCATAGGGCTTCTCTCCAGTGTGAATTCTCTGGTGGATTTTAAGTTTGGACATTGTAGTGAAGCGTTTACCACACTGATCACAGCAGTGGCATTTGTGTTTAGCCAAGCCTCTTTGTTCATTCACCTCTGGTAGAACAGGGAAGCCAGACTGATTAAATGGAAGCCAGAACACTGAAATGGAAACAAATACAAAGGTCAAGCCCTATATTGTTTAAAGGTAATTGATGGTCTACAACAACATAAACACATTTGTACACAATTAACAATTTTACGAGACATTTCAAATTTGATTCTACAATTTCCCTCGCTATCTCCTGGCACTCCATCGTGGCACAAATTATGTGTATACAACAGTTATTCTCTGTTGATTTGTTAGTGTTCTAGGCAGGGTTAAGATGGATAAACTGTTACATGTAGGCCTATGAGCCTGCTGATTCTAGATTATTTAGACGGTAATGGAACACATGTTTATGTGTTGATTAATTGCAAGGGAATTGTTGTGCATTTTAGAAAGACACAAAACAGGTTGTCTTTTAAGTCTATACTAATGTTGATAACAAAAACATAAACATGCCTAGATTAAAACATCCTTATAACATGCTGTATACCCACATAAACACAGTAAGTAACTTACAGAGGTCTTGATGGTCATTGTGTCCTCCCTGTTGAGCAGAATTGTCCTTGATAGAGTTCATCTTCACCTGAAGCCTGCAGTCCACACAGACAGATCTGATCAGAAATGATTGATATCCTGGAGGAGTTGTGGAGAACTGACAATTACAAGCTCTTCTTATAGCCTGAGTTGGAACCATTAACTGCTTGGGATTGATTGGCCAAAGAGATGAACAATAGAACCCGCTCTAATGAGGCTCTTGTCACACTGTTCACACTAAACACATGTATCTCTCATATGTGTGCACGGCATGAGTCTCTCCCCCTCTTGTTATTCAGATAGACAATCAAGTCCCTATAGAAACCTAATTTTCACATGATTGCTCCAAATCCTTCCAGCTTTAGTGAAGGAACAGCTGTTTGTGATATTGTGTTAATAGTATTTGATTGTTCATAACAGCATCTTCATTAATGACTGTTATGTGCTCCTACATTACAAGTGTGTTATTGCCTCCCAAAGGGTATTTCATGTGATTGACTGAAATTACCACAGACTGTACTCCTATAAACACAAGCTCAAAAAACTTTGAATGTTTGTCTTTATTTGTTGACTGCTAGACATAAAGTAATAAACACAAAATTACATCACACCACATTGTGTCATTTTAAGTATATACAAAAAAGTATTAGTATTGTAAAAGAAAATCGCAATTGCGACAGAAAAAGATAATCATAGCTATCTGTTGAATGACTAAATATATAGGCAGTTTGATTTAGTTGATTTAAACTAATAGTTAATGTAACCTAAAATGTATTCAAAAAAACCCTTGTGTTCTTAATAAACACTTGCTTTACAAAGTCCATAATGGATCATCATGCTACACTTGGTTGTGTGGATTTGTTGATGTTTCTCACATGCTCGAATGAAGCTCTTGTCATACTGTTCAAACTAAACAGATACGTGAATTTGTATTGTATTCTTTCCACACTGACCACAAGGGAACAGTTTAAATTGCGCGTACAGCCTTGTGAACTTCTATTAGTTATTTGAATTACTACAATCTTCTCCACACACATCACAATGATTTGGGTTTCTCTCCAGTGTGAATTCTCTGTTTTAAGGTTTGACATTTAAGAGAAGTGTTGTCCACACTGATCACAAGCATATGATTTCTCTCCAGTGTGAACTCTCTGGTGGCCTTTAAGGCCAGACAATGCAGATAAGTGTTGTCCGCACTGAATACATCCATAGGGTTTCTCTCCTGTGTGAAATTTATGGTGTGTTTTAACGGTGGACATATGAGAGAAGTGTTGTCCACACTGACTGATCACACCCATAGGGTTTCTCTCCAGTGTGTATTCTCTGGTGGCTTTTAAGGCTGAACATATGAGAGAAGCATTGTCCACACTCATCACATTCATAGGGTTTCTCTCCAGTGTGAACTCTCTGGTGGCTTTTAAGGCCGGACAATGCAGAGAAGTGTTCTCCGCACTGAATACACCCATAGGGCTTCTCTCCAGTGTGAATTCTCTGGTGGATTTTAAGTTTGGACATTGTAGTGAAGCGTTTACCACACTGATCACAGCAGTGGCATTTGTGTTTAGCCAAGCCTCTTTGTTCATTCACCTCTGGTAGAACAGGGAAGCCAGACTGATTAAATGGAAGCCAGAACACTGAAATGGAAACAAATACAAAGGTCAAGCCCTATATTGTTTAAAGGTAATTGATGGTCTACAACAACATAAACACATTTGTACACAATTAACAATTTTACGAGACATTTCAAATTTGATTCTACAATTTCCCTCGCTATCTCCTGGCACTCCATCGTGGCACAAATGATGTGTATACAACAGTTATTCTCTGTTGATTTGTTAGTGTTCTAGGCAGGGTTAAGATGGATAAACTGTTACATGTAGGCCTATGAGCCTGCTGATTCTAGATTATTTAGACGGTAATGGAACACATGTTTATGTGTTGATTAATTGCAAGGGAATTGTTGTGCATTTTAGAAAGACACAAAACAGGTTGTCTTTTAAGTCTATACTAATGTTGATAACAAAAACATAAACATGCCTAGATTAAAACATCCTTATAACATGCTGTAAACCCACATAAACACAGTAAGTAACTTACAGAGGTCTTGATGGTCATTGTGTCCTCCCTGTTGAGCAGAATTGTCCTTGATAGAGTTCAACTTCACCTGAAGCCTGCAGTCCACACAGACAGATCTGATCAGAAATGATTGATATCCTGGAGGAGTTGTGGAGAACTGACAATTACAAGCTCTTCTTATAGCCTGAGTTGGAACCATTAACTGCTTGGGATTGATTGGCCAAAGAGATGAACAATAGAACCCGCTCTAATGAGGCTCTTGTCACACTGTTCACACTAAACACATGTATCTCTCATGTGTGCACTGCATGAGTCTCTCCCCCTCTTGTTATTCAGATAGACAATCAAGTCCCTATAGAAACCTAATTTTCACATGATTGCTCCAAATCCTTCCAGCTTTAGTGAAGGAACAGCTGTTTGTGATATTGTGTTAATAGTATTCGATTGTTCATAACAGCATCTTCATTAATGACTGTTATGTGCTCCTACATTACAAGTGTGTTATTGCCTCCCAAAGGGTATTTCATGTGATTGACTGAAATTACCACAGACTGTACTCCTATAAACACAAGCTCAAAAAACATCTCTTGACTTTGAATGTTTGTCTTTATTTGTTGACTGCTAGACATAAAGTAATAAACACAAAATTACATCACACCACATTGTGTCATTTTAAGTATATACAAAAAAGTATTAGTATTGTAAAAGAAAATCGCAATTGCGACAGAAAAAGATAATCATAGCTATCTGTTGAATGACTAAATATATAGGCAGTTTGATTTAGTTGATTTAAACTAATAGTTAATGTAACCTAAAATGTATTAAAAAAAAACCTTGTGTTCTTAATAAACACTTGCTTTACAAAGTCCATAATGGATCATCATGCTACACTTGGTTGTGTGGATTTGTTGATGTTTCTCACATGCTCGAATGAAGCTCTTGTCATACTGTTCAAACTAAACAGATACGTGAATTTGTATTGTATTCTTTCCACACTGACCACAAGGGAACAGTTTAAATTGCGCGTACAGCCTTGTGAACTTATATTAGTTATTTGAATTACTACAATCTTCTCCACACACATCACAATGATTTGGGTTTCTCTCCAGTGTGAATTCTCTGTTTTAAGGTTTGACATTTAAGAGAAGTGTTGTCCACACTGATCACAAGCATATGATTTCTCTCCAGTGTGAACTCTCTGGTGGCCTTTAAGGCCAGACAATGCAGATAAGTGTTGTCCGCACTGAATACATCCATAGGGTTTCTCTCCTGTGTGAAATTTATGGTGTGTTTTAACGGTGGACATATGAGAGAAGTGTTGTCCACACTGACTGATCACACCCATAGGGTTTCTCTCCAGTGTGTATTCTCTGGTGGCTTTTAAGGCTGAACATATGAGAGAAGCATTGTCCACACTCATCACATTCATAGGGTTTCTCTCCAGTGTGAACTCTCTGGTGGCTTTTAAGGCCGGACAATGCAGAGAAGTGTTCTCCGCACTGAATACACCCATAGGGCTTCTCTCCAGTGTGAATTCTCTGGTGGATTTTAAGTTTGGACATTGTAGTGAAGCGTTTACCACACTGATCACAGCAGTGGCATTTGTGTTTAGCCAAGCCTCTTTGTTCATTCACCTCTGGTAGAACAGGGAAGCCAGACTGATTAAATGGAAGCCAGAACACTGAAATGGAAACAAATACAAAGGTCAAGCCCTATATTGTTTAAAGGTAATTGATGGTCTACAACAACATAAACACATTTGTACACAATTAACAATTTTACGAGACATTTCAAATTTGATTCTACAATTTCCCTCGCTATCTCCTGGCACTCCATCGTGGCACAAATTATGTGTATACAACAGTTATTCTCTGTTGATTTGTTAGTGTTCTAGGCAGGGTTAAGATGGATAAACTGTTACATGTAGGCCT
The DNA here is from genome assembly GCF_963924005.1 of Protomyctophum bolini. Classification (NCBI taxonomy): domain Eukaryota; kingdom Metazoa; phylum Chordata; class Actinopteri; order Myctophiformes; family Myctophidae; genus Protomyctophum; species Protomyctophum bolini. Next base: position 44,342,114 of record NC_137869.1, read on the forward strand.
ATGAGCCTGCTGATTCTAGATTATTTAGACGGTAATGGAACACATGTTTATGTGTTGATTAATTGCAAGGGAATTGTTGTGCATTTTAGAAAGACACAAAACAGGTTGTCTTTTAAGTCTATACTAATGTTGATAACAAAAACATAAACATGCCTAGATTAAAACATCCTTATAACATGCTGTAAACCCACATAAACACAGTAAGTAACTTACAGAGGTCTTGATGGTCATTGTGTCCTCCCTGTTGAGCAGAATTGTCCTTGATAGAGTTCATCTTCACCTGAAGCCTGCAGTCCACACAGACAGATCTGATCAGAAATTATTGATATCCTGGAGGAGTTGTGGAGAACTGACAATTACAAGCTCTTCTTATAGCCTGAGTTGGAACCATTAACTGCTTGGGATTGATTGGCCAAAGAGATGAACAATAGAACCCGCTCTAATGAGGCTCTTGTCACACTGTTCACACTAAACACATGTATCTCTCATGTGTGCACTGCATGAGTCTCTCCCCCTCTTGTTATTCAGATAGACAATCAAGTCCCTATAGAAACCTAATTTTCACATGATTGCTCCAAATCCTTCCAGCTTTAGTGAAGGAACAGCTGTTTGTGATATTGTGTTAATAGTATTTGATTGTTCATAACAGCATCTTCATTAATGACTGTTATGGGCTCCTACATTACAAGTGTGTTATTGCCTCCCAAAGGGTATTTCATGTGATTGACTGAAATTACCACAGACTGTACTCCTATAAACACAAGCTCAAAAAACATCTCTTGACTTTGAATGTTTGTCTTTATTTGTTGACTGCTAGACATAAAGTAATAAACACAAAATTACATCACACCACATTGTGTCATTTTAAGTATATACAAAAAAGTATTAGTATTGTAAAAGAAAATCGCAATTGCGACAGAAAAAGATAATCATAGCTATCTGTTGAATGACTAAATATATAGGCAGTTTGATTTAAACTAATAGTTAATGTAACCTAAAATGTATTAAAAAAAACCCTTGTGTTCTTAATAAACACTTGCTTTACAAAGTCCATAATGGATCATCATGCTACACTTGGTTGTGTGGATTTGTTGATGTTTCTCACATGCTCGAATGAAGCTCTTGTCATACTGTTCAAACTAAACAGATACGTGAATTTGTATTGTATTCTTTCCACACTGACCACAAGGGAACAGTTTAAATTGCGCGTACAGCCTTGTGAACTTCTATTAGTTATTTGAATTACTACAATCTTCTCCACACACATCACAATGATTTGGGTTTCTCTCCAGTGTGAATTCTCTGTTTTAAGGTTTGACATTTAAGAGAAGTGTTGTCCACACTGATCACAAGCATATGATTTCTCTCCAGTGTGAACTCTCTGGTGGCCTTTAAGGCCAGACAATGCAGATAAGTGTTGTCCGCACTGAATACATCCATAGGGTTTCTCTCCTGTGTGAAATTTATGGTGTGTTTTAACGGTGGACATATGAGAGAAGTGTTGTCCACACTGACTGATCACACCCATTGGGTTTCTCTCCAGTGTGTATTCTCTGGTGGCTTTTAAGGCTGAACATATGAGAGAAGCATTGTCCACACTCATCACATTCATAGGGTTTCTCTCCAGTGTGAACTCTCTGGTGGCTTTTAAGGCCGGACAATGCAGAGAAGTGTTCTCCGCACTGAATACACCCATAGGGCTTCTCTCCAGTGTGAATTCTCTGGTGGATTTTAAGTTTGGACATTGTAGTGAAGCGTTTACCACACTGATCACAGCAGTGGCATTTGTGTTTAGCCAAGCCTCTTTGTTCATTCACCTCTGGTAGAACAGGGAAGCCAGACTGATTAAATGGAAGCCAGAACACTGAAATGGAAACAAATACAAAGGTCAAGCCCTATATTGTTTAAAGGTAATTGATGGTCTACAACAACATAAACACATTTGTACACAATTAACAATTTTACGAGACATTTCAAATTTGATTCTACAATTTCCCTCGCTATCTCCTGGCACTCCATCGTGGCACAAATGATGTGTATACAACAGTTATTCTCTGTTGATTTGTTAGTGTTCTAGGCAGGGTTAAGATGGATAAACTGTTACATGTAGGCCTATGAGCCTGCTGATTCTAGATGATTTAGACGGTAATGGAACACATGTTTATGTGTTGATTAATTGCAAGGGAATTGTTGTGCATTTTAGAAAGACACAAAACAGGTTGTCTTTTAAGTCTATACTAATGTTGATAACAAAAACATAAACATGCCTAGATTAAAACATCCTTATAACATGCTGTATACCCACATAAACACAGTAAGTAACTTACAGAGGTCTTGATGGTCATTGTGTCCTCCCTGTTGAGCAGAATTGTCCTTGATAGAGTTCATCTTCACCTGAAGCCTGCAGTCCACACAGACAGATCTGATCAGAAATGATTGATATCCTGGAGGAGTTGTGGAGAACTGACAATTACAAGCTCTTCTTATAGCCTGAGTTGGAACCATTAACTGCTTGGGATTGATTGGCCAAAGAGATGAACAATAGAACCCGCTCTAATGAGGCTCTTGTCACACTGTTCACACTAAACACATGTATCTCTCATATGTGTGCACGGCATGAGTCTCTCCCCCTCTTGTTATTCAGATAGACAATCAAGTCCCTATAGAAACCTAATTTTCACATGATTGCTCCAAATCCTTCCAGCTTTAGTGAAGGAACAGCTGTTTGTGATATTGTGTTAATAGTATTTGATTGTTCATAACAGCATCTTCATTAATGACTGTTATGTGCTCCTACATTACAAGTGTGTTATTGCCTCCCAAAGGGTATTTCATGTGATTGACTGAAATTACCACAGACTGTACTCCTATAAACACAAGCTCAAAAAACATCTCTTGACTTTGAATGTTTGTCTTTATTTGTTGACTGCTAGACATAAAGTAATAAACACAAAATTACATCACACCACATTGTGTCATTTTAAGTATATACAAAAAAGTATTAGTATTGTAAAAGAAAATCGCAATTGCGACAGAAAAAGATAATCATAGCTATCTGTTGAATGACTAAATATATAGGCAGTTTGATTTAGTTGATTTAAACTAATAGTTAATGTAACCTAAAATGTATTCAAAAAAACCCTTGTGTTCTTAATAAACACTTGCTTTACAAAGTCCATAATGGATCATCATGCTACACTTGGTTGTGTGGATTTGTTGATGTTTCTCACATGCTCGAATGAAGCTCTTGTCATACTGTTCAAACTAAACAGATACGTGAATTTGTATTGTATTCTTTCCACACTGACCACAAGGGAACAGTTTAAATTGCGCGTACAGCCTTGTGAACTTCTATTAGTTATTTGAATTACTACAATCTTCTCCACACACATCACAATGATTTGGGTTTCTCTCCAGTGTGAATTCTCTGTTTTAAGGTTTGACATTTAAGAGAAGTGTTGTCCACACTGATCACAAGCATATGATTTCTCTCCAGTGTGAACTCTCTGGTGGCCTTTAAGGCCAGACAATGCAGATAAGTGTTGTCCGCACTGAATACATCCATAGGGTTTCTCTCCTGTGTGAAATTTATGGTGTGTTTTAACGGTGGACATATGAGAGAAGTGTTGTCCACACTGACTGATCACACCCATAGGGTTTCTCTCCAGTGTGTATTCTCTGGTGGCTTTTAAGGCTGAACATATGAGAGAAGCATTGTCCACACTCATCACATTCATAGGGTTTCTCTCCAGTGTGAACTCTCTGGTGGCTTTTAAGGCCGGACAATGCAGAGAAGTGTTCTCCGCACTGAATACACCCATAGGGCTTCTCTCCAGTGTGAATTCTCTGGTGGATTTTAAGTTTGGACATTGTAGTGAAGCGTTTACCACACTGATCACAGCAGTGGCATTTGTGTTTAGCCAAGCCTCTTTGTTCATTCACCTCTGGTAGAACAGGGAAGCCAGACTGATTAAATGGAAGCCAGAACACTGAAATGGAAACAAATACAAAGGTCAAGCCCTATATTGTTTAAAGGTAATTGATGGTCTACAACAACATAAACACATTTGTACACAATTAACAATTTTACGAGACATTTCAAATTTGATTCTACAATTTCCCTCGCTATCTCCTGGCACTCCATCGTGGCACAAATGATGTGTATACAACAGTTATTCTCTGTTGATTTGTTAGTGTTCTAGGCAGGGTTAAGATGGATAAACTGTTACATGTAGGCCTATGAGCCTGCTGATTCTAGATTATTTAGACGGTAATGGAACACATGTTTATGTGTTGATTAATTGCAAGGGAATTGTTGTGCATTTTAGAAAGACACAAAACAGGTTGTCTTTTAAGTCTATACTAATGTTGATAACAAAAACATAAACATGCCTAGATTAAAACATCCTTATAACATGCTGTATACCCACATAAACACAGTAAGTAACTTACAGAGGTCTTGATGGTCATTGTGTCCTCCCTGTTGAGCAGAATTGTCCTTGATAGAGTTCATCTTCACCTGAAGCCTGCAGTCCACACAGACAGATCTGATCAGAAATGATTGATATCCTGGAGGAGTTGTGGAGAACTGACAATTACAAGCTCTTCTTATAGCCTGAGTTGGAACCATTAACTGCTTGGGATTGATTGGCCAAAGAGATGAACAATAGAACCCGCTCTAATGAGGCTCTTGTCACACTGTTCACACTAAACACATGTATCTCTCATATGTGTGCACGGCATGAGTCTCTCCCCCTCTTGTTATTCAGATAGACAATCAAGTCCCTATAGAAACCTAATTTTCACATGATTGCTCCAAATCCTTCCAGCTTTAGTGAAGGAACAGCTGTTTGTGATATTGTGTTAATAGTATTTGATTGTTCATAACAGCTTCTTCATTAATGACTGTTATGTGCTCCTACATTACAAGTGTGTTATTGCCTCCCAAAGGGTATTTCATGTGATTGACTGAAATTACCACAGACTGTACTCCTATAAACACAAGCTCAAAAAACATCTCTTGACTTTGAATGTTTGTCTTTATTTGTTGACTGCTAGACATAAAGTAATAAACACAAAATTACATCACACCACATTGTGTCATTTTAAGTATATACAAAAAAGTATTAGTATTGTAAAAGAAAATCGCAATTGCGACAGAAAAAGATAATCATAGCTATCTGTTGAATGACTAAATATATAGGCAGTTTGATTTAGTTGATTTAAACTAATAGTTAATGTAACCTAAAATGTATTCAAAAAAACCCTTGTGTTCTTAATAAACACTTGCTTTACAAAGTCCATAATGGATCATCATGCTACACTTGGTTGTGTGGATTTGTTGATGTTTCTCACATGCTCGAATGAAGCTCTTGTCATACTGTTCAAACTAAACAGATACGTGAATTTGTATTGTATTCTTTCCACACTGACCACAAGGGAACAGTTTAAATTGCGCGTACAGCCTTGTGAACTTCTATTAGTTATTTGAATTACTACAATCTTCTCCACACACATCACAATGATTTGGGTTTCTCTCCAGTGTGAATTCTCTGTTTTAAGGTTTGACATTTAAGAGAAGTGTTGTCCACACTGATCACAAGCATATGATTTCTCTCCAGTGTGAACTCTCTGGTGGCCTTTAAGGCCAGACAATGCAGATAAGTGTTGTCCGCACTGAATACATCCATAGGGTTTCTCTCCTGTGTGAAATTTATGGTGTGTTTTAACGGTGGACATATGAGAGAAGTGTTGTCCACACTGACTGATCACACCCATAGGGTTTCTCTCCAGTGTGTATTCTCTGGTGGCTTTTAAGGCTGAACATATGAGAGAAGCATTGTCCACACTCATCACATTCATAGGGTTTCTCTCCAGTGTGAACTCTCTGGTGGCTTTTAAGGCCGGACAATGCAGAGAAGTGTTCTCCGCACTGAATACACCCATAGGGCTTCTCTCCAGTGTGAATTCTCTGGTGGATTTTAAGTTTGGACATTGTAGTGAAGCGTTTACCACACTGATCACAGCAGTGGCATTTGTGTTTAGCCAAGCCTCTTTGTTCATTCACCTCTGGTAGAACAGGGAAGCCAGACTGATTAAATGGAAGCCAGAACACTGAAATGGAAACAAATACAAAGGTCAAGCCCTATATTGTTTAAAGGTAATTGATGGTCTACAACAACATAAACACATTTGTACACAATTAACAATTTTACGAGACATTTCAAATTTGATTCTACAATTTCCCTCGCTATCTCCTGGCACTCCATCGTGGCACAAATGATGTGTATACAACAGTTATTCTCTGTTGATTTGTTAGTGTTCTAGGCAGGGTTAAGATGGATAAACTGTTACATGTAGGCCTATGAGCCTGCTGATTCTAGATTATTTAGACGGTAATGGAACACATGTTTATGTGTTGATTAATTGCAAGGGAATTGTTGTGCATTTTAGAAAGACACAAAACAGGTTGTCTTTTAAGTCTATACTAATGTTGATAACATAAACATGCCTAGATTAAAACATCCTTATAACATGCTGTAAACCCACATAAACACAGTAAGTAACTTACAGAGGTCTTGATGGTCATTGTGTCCTCCCTGTTGAGCAGAATTGTCCTTGATAGAGTTCATCTTCACCTGAAGCCTGCAGTCCACACAGACAGATCTGATCAGAAATGATTGATATCCTGGAGGAGTTGTGGAGAACTGACAATTACAAGCTCTTCTTATAGCCTGAGTTGGAACCATTAACAGCTTGGGATTGATTGGCCAAAGAGATGAACAATAGAACCCGCTCTAATGAGGCTCTTGTCACACTGTTCACACTAAACACATGTATCTCTCATATGTGTGCACGGCATGAGTCTCTCCCCCTCATGTTATTCAAACGAACCATTAGATAGACAATCAAGTCCCTATAGAAACCTAATTTTCACATGATTGCTAAAATCCTTCCAGCTTTAGTGAGGGAACAGCTGTTTGTGATATTGTGTTAATAGTATTTGATCGTTCATAACAGCATCTGCATTAATCACTGTTATGTGCTCCTACATTACAAGGTGTGTTATTGCCTCCCAAAGGGTATTTCATGTGATTGACTGAAATTACCACAGACTGTACTCCTATAAACACAAGCTCAAAAAACATCTCTTGACTTTGAATGTTTGTCTTTATTTGTTGACTGCAAGACATAAAGTAATAAACACAAAATTACATCTCACTACATAGTGTCATTTTAAGTATATACAAAAAAGTATTAGTATTGTAAAAGAAAATCCCAATCGCGACAGAAAAAAATAATCTGTTGAATGACTAAATATATAGGCAGTTTGATTTAGTTGATTTAAACTAATAGTTAATGTAACCTAAAATGTATCAACACAAACTTGTGTTTTTAATAAACATTTGCTTTACAAAGTCCATAATGGATCATCATGCTACACTTGGTTGTGTGGATTTGTTGATGTTTCTCACCTGCTATAATGAAGCTCTTGTCATACTGTTCAAACTAAACAGATATGTGAATTCGTATTGTATTCTTTCCACACTGACCACAAGGGAACAGTTTGAATTGCGTGTACAGCCTTGTGAACTTCTATTAGTTATTTGAATTACTACAATCTTTTCCACACTGATCACAAGCATAGGGTTTCTGTCCAGTGTGAACTCTCTGGTGGCTTTTAAGGCCAGACAATGCAGAGAAGTTTTGTCAGCACTGAATACATCCATAGGGTTTCTCTCCTGTGTGAAATTTCTTGTGTGTTTTAACGCTGGCCATATGAGAGAAGTGTTGTCCACACTGACTGATCACATCCATAGGGTTTCTCTCCAGTGTGTATTCTCTGGTGGCTTTTAAGGCTGAACATATGAGAGAAGCATTGTCCACACTCATCACATTCATAGGGTTTCTCTCCAGTGTGAACTCTCTGGTGGCTTTTAAGGCCGGACAATGCAGAGAAGTGTTCTCCACACTGTATACACCCATAGGGCTTCTCTCCAGTGTGAATTCTCTGGTGGATTTTAAGTTTGGACATTGTAGTGAAGAGTTTACCACACTGATCACAGCAGTGGCATTTGTGTTTAGCCAAGCCTCTTTGTTCATTCACCTCTGGTAGAACAGGGAAGCCAGACTGATTAAATGGAAGCCAGAACACTGAAATGGAAACAAATACAAAGGTCAAGCCCTATATTGTTTAAAGGTAATTGATGGTCTACAACATAAACACATTTGTACACAATTAACAATTTTACGAGACATTTCAAATTTGATTCTACAATTTCCCTCGCTATCTCTCCTGGCACTCCATCGTGGCACAAATTATGTGTATACAACAGTTATTCTCTGTTGATGTGTTAGTGTTCTAGGCAGGGTTAAGATGGATAAACTGTTACATGTAGGCCTATGAGCCTGCTGATTCTAGATTATTTAGACGGTAATGGAACACATGTTTATGTGTTGATTAATTGCAAGGGAATTGTTGTGCATTTTAGAAAGACACAAAACAGGTTGTCTTTTAAGTCTATACTAATGTTGCTAACAAAAACATAAACATGTCTAGATTAAAACATCCTTATAACATGCTGTATACCCACATAAACACAGTAAGTAACTTACAGAGGTCTTGATGGTCATTGTGTCCTCCCTGTTGAGCAGAATTGATCCTGGTGTCCTTGATAGAGTTCATCTTCACCTGAAGCCTGCAGTCCACACAGACAGATCTGATCAGAAATGATTGATATCCTGGAGGAGTTGTGGAGAACTGACAATTACAAGCTCTTCTTATAGCCTGAGTTGGAACCATTAACTGCTTGGGATTGATTGGCCAAAGAGATGAACAATAGAACCCGCTCTAATGAGGCTCTTGTCACACTGTTCACACTAAACACATGTATCTCTCATATGTGTGCACGGCATGAGTCTCTCCCCCTCATGTTATTCAAACGAACCATTAGATAGACAATCAAGTCCCTATAGAAACCTAATTTTCACATGATTGCTAAAATCCTTCCAGCTTTAGTGAGGGAACAGCTGTTTGTGATATTGTGTTAATAGTATTTGATCGTTCATAACAGCATCTGCATTAATCACTGTTATGTGCTCCTACATTACAAGGTGTGTTATTGCCTCCCAAAGGGTATTTCATGTGATTGACTGAAATTACCACAGACTGTACTCCTATAAACACAAGCTCAAAAAACATCTCTTGACTTTGAATGTTTGTCTTTATTTGTTGACTGCAAGACATAAAGTAATAAACACAAAATTACATCTCACTACATAGTGTCATTTTAAGTATATACAAAAAAGTATTAGTATTGTAAAAGAAAATCCCAATCGCGACAGAAAAAAATAATCTGTTGAATGACTAAATATATAGGCAGTTTGATTTAGTTGATTTAAACTAATAGTTAATGTAACCTAAAATGTATCAACACAAACTTGTGTTTTTAATAAACATTTGCTTTACAAAGTCCATAATGGATCATCATGCTACACTTGGTTGTGTGGATTTGTTGATGTTTCTCACCTGCTATAATGAAGCTCTTGTCATACTGTTCAAACTAAACAGATATGTGAATTCGTATTGTATTCTCTCCACACTGACCACAAGGGAACAGTTTGAATTGCGTGTACAGCCTTGTGAACTTCTATTAGTTATTTGAATTACTACAATCTTTTCCACACTGATCACAAGCATAGGGTTTCTGTCCAGTGTGAACTCTCTGGTGGCTTTTAAGGCCAGACAATGCAGAGAAGTTTTGTCAGCACTGAATACATCCATAGGGTTTCTCTCCTGTGTGAAATTTCTTGTGTGTTTTAACGCTGGCCATATGAGAGAAGTGTTGTCCACACTGACTGATCACATCCATAGGGTTTCTCTCCAGTGTGTATTCTCTGGTGGCTTTTAAGGCTGAACATATGAGAGAAGCATTGTCCACACTCATCACATTCATAGGGTTTCTCTCCAGTGTGAACTCTCTGGTGGCTTTTAAGGCCGGACAATGCAGAGAAGTGTTCTCCACACTGTATACACCCATAGGGCTTCTCTCCAGTGTGAATTCTCTGGTGGATTTTAAGTTTGGACATTGTAGTGAAGAGTTTACCACACTGATCACAGCAGTGGCATTTGTGTTTAGCCAAGCCTCTTTGTTCATTCACCTCTGGTAGAACAGGGAAGCCAGACTGATTAAATGGAAGCCAGAACACTGAAATGGAAACAAATACAAAGGTCAAGCCCTATATTGTTTAAAGGTAATTGATGGTCTACAACATAAACACATTTGTACACAATTAACAATTTTACGAGACATTTCAAATTTGATTCTACAATTTCCCTCGCTATCTCTCCTGGCACTCCATCGTGGCACAAATTATGTGTATACAACAGTTATTCTCTGTTGATGTGTTAGTGTTCTAGGCAGGGTTAAGATGGATAAACTGTTACATGTAGGCCTATGAGCCTGCTGATTCTAGATTATTTAGACGGTAATGGAACACATGTTTATGTGTTGATTAATTGCAAGGGAATTGTTGTGCATTTTAGAAAGACACAAAACAGGTTGTCTTTTAAGTCTATACTAATGTTGCTAACAAAAACATAAACATGTCTAGATTAAAACATCCTTATAACATGCTGTATACCCACATAAACACAGTAAGTAACTTACAGAGGTCTTGATGGTCATTGTGTCCTCCCTGTTGAGCAGAATTGATCCTGGTGTCCTTGATAGAGTTCATCTTCACCTGAAGCCTGCAGTCCACACAGACAGATCTGATCAGAAATGATTGATATCCTGGAGGAGTTGTGGAGAACTGACAATTACAAGCTCTTCTTATAGCCTGAGTTGGAACCATTAACTGCTTGGGATTGATTGGCCAAAGAGATGAACAATAGAACCCGCTCTAATGAGGCTCTTGTCACACTGTTCACACTAAACACATGTATCTCTCATATGTGTGCACGGCATGAGTCTCTCCCCCTCTTGTTATTCAGATAGACAATCAAGTCCCTATAGAAACCTAATTTTCACATGCATTGCTCCAAATCCTTCCAGCTTTATTGAAGGAACAGCTGTTTGTGATATTGTGTTAATAGTATTTGATCGTTCATAACAGCATCTGCATTAATCACTGTTATGTGCTCCTACATTACAAGGTGTGTTATTGCCTCCCAAAGGGTATTTCATGTGATTGACTGAAATTACCACAGACTGTACTCCTATAAACACAAGCTCAAAAAACATCTCTTGACTTTGAATGTTTGTCTTTATTTGTTGACTGCAAGACATAAAGTAATAAACACAAAATTACATCTCACTACATAGTGTCATTTTAAGTATATACAAAAAAGTATTAGTATTGTAAAAGAAAATCCCAATCGCGACAGAAAAAAATAATCTGTTGAATGACTAAATATATAGGCAGTTTGATTTAGTTGATTTAAACTAATAGTTAATGTAACCTAAAATGTATCAACACAAACTTGTGTTTTTAATAAACATTTGCTTTACAAAGTCCATAATGGATCATCATGCTACACTTGGTTGTGTGGATTTGTTGATGTTTCTCACCTGCTATAATGAAGCTCTTGTCATACTGTTCAAACTAAACAGATATGTGAATTCGTATTGTATTCTTTCCACACTGACCACAAGGGAACAGTTTGAATTGCGTGTACAGCCTTGTGAACTTCTATTAGTTATTTGAATTACTACAATCTTTTCCACACTGATCACAAGCATAGGGTTTCTGTCCAGTGTGAACTCTCTGGTGGCTTTTAAGGCCAGACAATGCAGAGAAGTTTTGTCAGCACTGAATACATCCATAGGGTTTCTCTCCTGTGTGAAATTTCTTGTGTGTTTTAACGCTGGCCATATGAGAGAAGTGTTGTCCACACTGACTGATCACATCCATAGGGTTTCTCTCCAGTGTGTATTCTCTGGTGGCTTTTAAGGCTGAACATATGAGAGAAGCATTGTCCACACTCATCACATTCATAGGGTTTCTCTCCAGTGTGAACTCTCTGGTGGCTTTTAAGGCCGGACAATGCAGAGAAGTGTTCTCCACACTGTATACACCCATAGGGCTTCTCTCCAGTGTGAATTCTCTGGTGGATTTTAAGTTTGGACATTGTAGTGAAGAGTTTACCACACTGATCACAGCAGTGGCATTTGTGTTTAGCCAAGCCTCTTTGTTCATTCACCTCTGGTAGAACAGGGAAGCCAGACTGATTAAATGGAAGCCAGAACACTGAAATGGAAACAAATACAAAGGTCAAGCCCTATATTGTTTAAAGGTAATTGATGGTCTACAACATAAACACATTTGTACACAATTAACAATTTTACGAGACATTTCAAATTTGATTCTACAATTTCCCTCGCTATCTCTCCTGGCACTCCATCGTGGCACAAATTATGTGTATACAACAGTTATTCTCTGTTGATGTGTTAGTGTTCTAGGCAGGGTTAAGATGGATAAACTGTTACATGTAGGCCTATGAGCCTGCTGATTCTAGATTATTTAGACGGTAATGGAACACATGTTTATGTGTTGATTAATTGCAAGGGAATTGTTGTGCATTTTAGAAAGACACAAAACAGGTTGTCTTTTAAGTCTATACTAATGTTGCTAACAAAAACATAAACATGTCTAGATTAAAACATCCTTATAACATGCTGTATACCCACATAAACACAGTAAGTAACTTACAGAGGTCTTGATGGTCATTGTGTCCTCCCTGTTGAGCAGAATTGATCCTGGTGTCCTTGATAGAGTTCATCTTCACCTGAAGCCTGCAGTCCACACAGACAGATCTGATCAGAAATGATTGATATCCTGGAGGAGTTGTGGAGAACTGACAATTACAAGCTCTTCTTATAGCCTGAGTTGGAACCATTAACTGCTTGGGATTGATTGGCCAAAGAGATGAACAATAGAACCCGCTCTAATGAGGCTCTTGTCACACTGTTCACACTAAACACATGTATCTCTCATATGTGTGCACGGCATGAGTCTCTCCCCCTCTTGTTATTCAGATAGACAATCAAGTCCCTATAGAAACCTAATTTTCACATGCATTGCTCCAAATCCTTCCAGCTTTATTGAAGGAACAGCTGTTTGTGATATTGTGTTAATAGTATTTGATCGTTCATAACAGCATCTGCATTAATCACTGTTATGTGCTCCTACATTACAAGGTGTGTTATTGCCTCCCAAAGGGTATTTCATGTGATTGACTGAAATTACCACAGACTGTACTCCTATAAACACAAGCTCAAAAAACATCTCTTGACTTTGAATGTTTGTCTTTATTTGTTGACTGCAAGACATAAAGTAATAAACACAAAATTACATCTCACTACATAGTGTCATTTTAAGTATATACAAAAAAGTATTAGTATTGTAAAAGAAAATCCCAATCGCGACAGAAAAAAATAATCTGTTGAATGACTAAATATATAGGCAGTTTGATTTAGTTGATTTAAACTAATAGTTAATGTAACCTAAAATGTATCAACACAAACTTGTGTTTTTAATAAACATTTGCTTTACAAAGTCCATAATGGATCATCATGCTACACTTGGTTGTGTGGATTTGTTGATGTTTCTCACCTGCTATAATGAAGCTCTTGTCATACTGTTCAAACTAAACAGATATGTGAATTCGTATTGTATTCTTTCCACACTGACCACAAGGGAACAGTTTGAATTGCGTGTACAGCCTTGTGAACTTCTATTAGTTATTTTAATTACTACAATCTTTTCCACACTGATCACAAGCATAGGGTTTCTGTCCAGTGTGAACTCTCTGGTGGCTTTTAAGGCCAGACAATGCAGAGAAGTTTTGTCAGCACTGAATACATCCATAGGGTTTCTCTCCTGTGTGAAATTTCTTGTGTGTTTTAACGCTGGCCATATGAGAGAAGTGTTGTCCACACTGACTGATCACATCCATAGGGTTTCTCTCCAGTGTGTATTCTCTGGTGGCTTTTAAGGCTGAACATATGAGAGAAGCATTGTCCACACTCATCACATTCATAGGGTTTCTCTCCAGTGTGAACTCTCTGGTGGCTTTTAAGGCCGGACAATGCAGAGAAGTGTTCTCCACACTGTATACACCCATAGGGCTTCTCTCCAGTGTGAATTCTCTGGTGGATTTTAAGTTTGGACATTGTAGTGAAGAGTTTACCACACTGATCACAGCAGTGGCATTTGTGTTTAGCCAAGCCTCTTTGTTCATTCACCTCTGGTAGAACAGGGAAGCCAGACTGATTAAATGGAAGCCAGAACACTGAAATGGAAACAAATACAAAGGTCAAGCCCTATATTGTTTAAAGGTAATTGATGGTCTACAACATAAACACATTTGTACACAATTAACAATTTTACGAGACATTTCAAATTTGATTCTACAATTTCCCTCGCTATCTCTCCTGGCACTCCATCGTGGCACAAATTATGTGTATACAACAGTTATTCTCTGTTGATGTGTTAGTGTTCTAGGCAGGGTTAAGATGGATAAACTGTTACATGTAGGCCTATGAGCCTGCTGATTCTAGATTATTTAGACGGTAATGGAACACATGTTTATGTGTTGATTAATTGCAAGGGAATTGTTGTGCATTTTAGAAAGACACAAAACAGGTTGTCTTTTAAGTCTATACTAATGTTGCTAACAAAAACATAAACATGTCTAGATTAAAACATCCTTATAACATGCTGTATACCCACATAAACACAGTAAGTAACTTACAGAGGTCTTGATGGTCATTGTGTCCTCCCTGTTGAGCAGAATTGATCCTGGTGTCCTTGATAGAGTTCATCTTCACCTGAAGCCTGCAGTCCACACAGACAGATCTGATCAGAAATGATTGATATCCTGGAGGAGTTGTGGAGAACTGACAATTACAAGCTCTTCTTATAGCCTGAGTTGGAACCATTAACTGCTTGGGATTGATTGGCCAAAGAGATGAACAATAGAACCCGCTCTAATGAGGCTCTTGTCACACTGTTCACACTAAACACATGTATCTCTCATATGTGTGCACGGCATGAGTCTCTCCCCCTCTTGTTATTCAGATAGACAATCAAGTCCCTATAGAAACCTAATTTTCACATGCATTGCTCCAAATCCTTCCAGCTTTATTGAAGGAACAGCTGTTTGTGATATTGTGTTAATAGTATTTGATCGTTCATAACAGCATCTGCATTAATCACTGTTATGTGCTCCTACATTACAAGGTGTGTTATTGCCTCCCAAAGGGTATTTCATGTGATTGACTGAAATTACCACAGACTGTACTCCTATAAACACAAGCTCAAAAAACATCTCTTGACTTTGAATGTTTGTCTTTATTTGTTGACTGCAAGACATAAAGTAATAAACACAAAATTACATCTCACTACATAGTGTCATTTTAAGTATATACAAAAAAGTATTAGTATTGTAAAAGAAAATCCCAATCGCGACAGAAAAAAAGAATCTGTTGAATGACTAAATATATAGGCAGTTTGATTTAGTTGATTTAAACTAATAGTTAATGTAACCTAAAATGTATCAACACAAACTTGTGTTTTTAATAAACATTTGCTTTACAAAGTCCATAATGGATCATCATGCTACACTTGGTTGTGTGGATTTGTTGATGTTTCTCACCTGCTATAATGAAGCTCTTGTCATACTGTTCAAACTAAACAGATATGTGAATTCGTATTGTATTCTTTCCACACTGACCACAAGGGAACAGTTTGAATTGCGTGTACAGCCTTGTGAACTTCTATTAGTTATTTGAATTACTACAATCTTTTCCACACTGATCACAAGCATAGGGTTTCTGTCCAGTGTGAACTCTCTGGTGGCTTTTAAGGCCAGACAATGCAGAGAAGTTTTGTCAGCACTGAATACATCCATAGGGTTTCTCTCCTGTGTGAAATTTCTTGTGTGTTTTAACGCTGGCCATATGAGAGAAGTGTTGTCCACACTGACTGATCACATCCATAGGGTTTCTCTCCAGTGTGTATTCTCTGGTGGCTTTTAAGGCTGAACATATGAGAGAAGCATTGTCCACACTCATCACATTCATAGGGTTTCTCTCCAGTGTGAACTCTCTGGTGGCTTTTAAGGCCGGACAATGCAGAGAAGTGTTCTCCACACTGTATACACCCATAGGGCTTCTCTCCAGTGTGAATTCTCTGGTGGATTTTAAGTTTGGACATTGTAGTGAAGAGTTTACCACACTGATCACAGCAGTGGCATTTGTGTTTAGCCAAGCCTCTTTGTTCATTCACCTCTGGTAGAACAGGGAAGCCAGACTGATTAAATGGAAGCCAGAACACTGAAATGGAAACAAATACAAAGGTCAAGCCCTATATTGTTTAAAGGTAATTGATGGTCTACAACATAAACACATTTGTACACAATTAACAATTTTACGAGACATTTCAAATTTGATTCTACAATTTCCCTCGCTATCTCTCCTGGCACTCCATCGTGGCACAAATTATGTGTATACAACAGTTATTCTCTGTTGATGTGTTAGTGTTCTAGGCAGGGTTAAGATGGATAAACTGTTACATGTAGGCCTATGAGCCTGCTGATTCTAGATTATTTAGACGGTAATGGAACACATGTTTATGTGTTGATTAATTGCAAGGGAATTGTTGTGCATTTTAGAAAGACACAAAACAGGTTGTCTTTTAAGTCTATACTAATGTTGCTAACAAAAACATAAACATGTCTAGATTAAAACATCCTTATAACATGCTGTATACCCACATAAACACAGTAAGTAACTTACAGAGGTCTTGATGGTCATTGTGTCCTCCCTGTTGAGCAGAATTGATCCTGGTGTCCTTGATAGAGTTCATCTTCACCTGAAGCCTGCAGTCCACACAGACAGATCTGATCAGAAATGATTGATATCCTGGAGGAGTTGTGGAGAACTGACAATTACAAGCTCTTCTTATAGCCTGAGTTGGAACCATTAACTGCTTGGGATTGATTGGCCAAAGAGATGAACAATAGAACCCGCTCTAATGAGGCTCTTGTCACACTGTTCACACTAAACACATGTATCTCTCATATGTGTGCACGGCATGAGTCTCTCCCCCTCTTGTTATTCAGATAGACAATCAAGTCCCTATAGAAACCTAATTTTCACATGCATTGCTCCAAATCCTTCCAGCTTTATTGAAGGAACAGCTGTTTGTGATATTGTGTTAATAGTATTTGATCGTTCATAACAGCATCTGCATTAATCACTGTTATGTGCTCCTACATTACAAGGTGTGTTATTGCCTCCCAAAGGGTATTTCATGTGATTGACTGAAATTACCACAGACTGTACTCCTATAAACACAAGCTCAAAAAACATCTCTTGACTTTGAATGTTTGTCTTTATTTGTTGACTGCAAGACATAAAGTAATAAACACAAAATTACATCTCACTACATAGTGTCATTTTAAGTATATACAAAAAAGTATTAGTATTGTAAAAGAAAATCCCAATCGCGACAGAAAAAAAGAATCTGTTGAATGACTAAATATATAGGCAGTTTGATTTAGTTGATTTAAACTAATAGTTAATGTAACCTAAAATGTATCAACACAAACTTGTGTTTTTAATAAACATTTGCTTTACAAAGTCCATAATGGATCATCATGCTACACTTGGTTGTGTGGATTTGTTGATGTTTCTCACCTGCTATAATGAAGCTCTTGTCATACTGTTCAAACTAAACAGATATGTGAATTCGTATTGTATTCTTTCCACACTGACCACAAGGGAACAGTTTGAATTGCGTGTACAGCCTTGTGAACTTCTATTAGTTATTTGAATTACTACAATCTTTTCCACACTGATCACAAGCATAGGGTTTCTGTCCAGTGTGAACTCTCTGGTGGCTTTTAAGGCCAGACAATGCAGAGAAGTTTTGTCAGCACTGAATACATCCATAGGGTTTCTCTCCTGTGTGAAATTTCTTGTGTGTTTTAACGCTGGCCATATGAGAGAAGTGTTGTCCACACTGACTGATCACATCCATAGGGTTTCTCTCCAGTGTGTATTCTCTGGTGGCTTTTAAGGCTGAACATATGAGAGAAGCATTGTCCACACTCATCACATTCATAGGGTTTCTCTCCAGTGTGAACTCTCTGGTGGCTTTTAAGGCCGGACAATGCAGAGAAGTGTTCTCCACACTGTATACACCCATAGGGCTTCTCTCCAGTGTGAATTCTCTGGTGGATTTTAAGTTTGGACATTGTAGTGAAGAGTTTACCACACTGATCACAGCAGTGGCATTTGTGTTTAGCCAAGCCTCTTTGTTCATTCACCTCTGGTAGAACAGGGAAGCCAGACTGATTAAATGGAAGCCAGAACACTGAAATGGAAACAAATACAAAGGTCAAGCCCTATATTGTTTAAAGGTAATTGATGGTCTACAACATAAACACATTTGTACACAATTAACAATTTTACGAGACATTTCAAATTTGATTCTACAATTTCCCTCGCTATCTCTCCTGGCACTCCATCGTGGCACAAATTATGTGTATACAACAGTTATTCTCTGTTGATGTGTTAGTGTTCTAGGCAGGGTTAAGATGGATAAACTGTTACATGTAGGCCTATGAGCCTGCTGATTCTAGATTATTTAGACGGTAATGGAACACATGTTTATGTGTTGATTAATTGCAAGGGAATTGTTGTGCATTTTAGAAAGACACAAAACAGGTTGTCTTTTAAGTCTATACTAATGTTGCTAACAAAAACATAAACATGTCTAGATTAAAACAACCTTATAACATGCTGTATACCCACATAAACACAGTAAGTAACTTACAGAGGTCTTGATGGTCATTGTGTCCTCCCTGTTGAGCAGAATTGATCCTGGTGTCCTTGATAGAGTTCATCTTCACCTGAAGCCTGCAGTCCACACAGACAGATCTGATCAGAAATGATTGATATCCTGGAGGAGTTGTGGAGAACTGACAATTACAAGCTCTTCTTATAGCCTGAGTTGGAACCATTAACTGCTTGGGATTGATTGGCCAAAGAGATGAACAATAGAACCCGCTCTAATGAGGCTCTTGTCACACTGTTCACACTAAACACATGTATCTCTCATATGTGTGCACGGCATGAGTCTCTCCCCCTCTTGTTATTCAGATAGACAATCAAGTCCCTATAGAAACCTAATTTTCACATGCATTGCTCCAAATCCTTCCAGCTTTATTGAAGGAACAGCTGTTTGTGATATTGTGTTAATAGTATTTGATCGTTCATAACAGCATCTGCATTAATCACTGTTATGTGCTCCTACATTACAAGGTGTGTTATTGCCTCCCAAAGGGTATTTCATGTGATTGACTGAAATTACCACAGACTGTACTCCTATAAACACAAGCTCAAAAAACATCTCTTGACTTTGAATGTTTGTCTTTATTTGTTGACTGCAAGACATAAAGTAATAAACACAAAATTACATCTCACTACATAGTGTCATTTTAAGTATATACAAAAAAGTATTAGTATTGTAAAAGAAAATCCCAATCGCGACAGAAAAAAATAATCTGTTGAATGACTAAATATATAGGCAGTTTGATTTAGTTGATTTAAACTAATAGTTAATGTAACCTAAAATGTATCAACACAAACTTGTGTTTTTAATAAACATTTGCTTTACAAAGTCCATAATGGATCATCATGCTACACTTGGTTGTGTGGATTTGTTGATGTTTCTCACCTGCTATAATGAAGCTCTTGTCATACTGTTCAAACTAAACAGATATGTGAATTCGTATTGTATTCTTTCCACACTGACCACAAGGGAACAGTTTGAATTGCGTGTACAGCCTTGTGAACTTCTATTAGTTATTTGAATTACTACAATCTTTTCCACACTGATCACAAGCATAGGGTTTCTGTCCAGTGTGAACTCTCTGGTGGCTTTTAAGGCCAGACAATGCAGAGAAGTTTTGTCAGCACTGAATACATCCATAGGGTTTCTCTCCTGTGTGAAATTTCTTGTGTGTTTTAACGCTGGCCATATGAGAGAAGTGTTGTCCACACTGACTGATCACATCCATAGGGTTTCTCTCCAGTGTGTATTCTCTGGTGGCTTTTAAGGCTGAACATATGAGAGAAGCATTGTCCACACTCATCACATTCATAGGGTTTCTCTCCAGTGTGAACTCTCTGGTGGCTTTTAAGGCCGGACAATGCAGAGAAGTGTTCTCCACACTGTATACACCCATAGGGCTTCTCTCCAGTGTGAATTCTCTGGTGGATTTTAAGTTTGGACATTGTAGTGAAGAGTTTACCACACTGATCACAGCAGTGGCATTTGTGTTTAGCCAAGCCTCTTTGTTCATTCACCTCTGGTAGAACAGGGAAGCCAGACTGATTAAATGGAAGCCAGAACACTGAAATGGAAACAAATACAAAGGTCAAGCCCTATATTGTTTAAAGGTAATTGATGGTCTACAACATAAACACATTTGTACACAATTAACAATTTTACGAGACATTTCAATTTTGATTCTACAATTTCCCTCGCTATCTCTCCTGGCACTCCATCGTGGCACAAATTATGTGTATACAACAGTTATTCTCTGTTGATGTGTTAGTGTTCTAGGCAGGGTTAAGATGGATAAACTGTTACATGTAGGCCTATGAGCCTGCTGATTCTAGATTATTTAGACGGTAATGGAACACATGTTTATGTGTTGATTAATTGCAAGGGAATTGTTGTGCATTTTAGAAAGACACAAAACAGGTTGTCTTTTAAGTCTATACTAATGTTGCTAACAAAAACATAAACATGTCTAGATTAAAACATCCTTATAACATGCTGTATACCCACATAAACACAGTAAGTAACTTACAGAGGTCTTGATGGTCATTGTGTCCTCCCTGTTGAGCAGAATTGATCCTGGTGTCCTTGATAGAGTTCATCTTCACCTGAAGCCTGCAGTCCACACAGACAGATCTGATCAGAAATGATTGATATCCTGGAGGAGTTGTGGAGAACTGACAATTACAAGCTCTTCTTATAGCCTGAGTTGGAACCATTAACTGCTTGGGATTGATTGGCCAAAGAGATGAACAATAGAACCCGCTCTAATGAGGCTCTTGTCACACTGTTCACACTAAACACATGTATCTCTCATATGTGTGCACGGCATGAGTCTCTCCCCCTCTTGTTATTCAGATAGACAATCAAGTCCCTATAGAAACCTAATTTTCACATGCATTGCTCCAAATCCTTCCAGCTTTATTGAAGGAACAGCTGTTTGTGATATTGTGTTAATAGTATTTGATCGTTCATAACAGCATCTGCATTAATCACTGTTATGTGCTCCTACATTACAAGGTGTGTTATTGCCTCCCAAAGGGTATTTCATGTGATTGACTGAAATTACCACAGACTGTACTCCTATAAACACAAGCTCAAAAAACATCTCTTGACTTTGAATGTTTGTCTTTATTTGTTGACTGCAAGACATAAAGTAATAAACACAAAATTACATCTCACTACATAGTGTCATTTTAAGTATATACAAAAAAGTATTAGTATTGTAAAAGAAAATCCCAATCGCGACAGAAAAAAATAATCTGTTGAATGACTAAATATATAGGCAGTTTGATTTAGTTGATTTAAACTAATAGTTAATGTAACCTAAAATGTATCAACACAAACTTGTGTTTTTAATAAACATTTGCTTTACAAAGTCCATAATGGATCATCATGCTACACTTGGTTGTGTGGATTTGTTGATGTTTCTCACCTGCTATAATGAAGCTCTTGTCATACTGTTCAAACTAAACAGATATGTGAATTCGTATTGTATTCTTTCCACACTGACCACAAGGGAACAGTTTGAATTGCGTGTACAGCCTTGTGAACTTCTATTAGTTATTTGAATTACTACAATCTTTTCCACACTGATCACAAGCATAGGGTTTCTGTCCAGTGTGAACTCTCTGGTGGCTTTTAAGGCCAGACAATGCAGAGAAGTTTTGTCAGCACTGAATACATCCATAGGGTTTCTCTCCTGTGTGAAATTTCTTGTGTGTTTTAACGCTGGCCATATGAGAGAAGTGTTGTCCACACTGACTGATCACATCCATAGGGTTTCTCTCCAGTGTGTATTCTCTGGTGGCTTTTAAGGCTGAACATATGAGAGAAGCATTGTCCACACTCATCACATTCATAGGGTTTCTCTCCAGTGTGAACTCTCTGGTGGCTTTTAAGGCCGGACAATGCAGAGAAGTGTTCTCCACACTGTATACACCCATAGGGCTTCTCTCCAGTGTGAATTCTCTGGTGGATTTTAAGTTTGGACATTGTAGTGAAGAGTTTACCACACTGATCACAGCAGTGGCATTTGTGTTTAGCCAAGCCTCTTTGTTCATTCACCTCTGGTAGAACAGGGAAGCCAGACTGATTAAATGGAAGCCAGAACACTGAAATGGAAACAAATACAAAGGTCAAGCCCTATATTGTTTAAAGGTAATTGATGGTCTACAACAACATAAACACATTTGTACACAATTAACAATTTTACGAGACATTTCAAATTTGATTCTACAATTTCCCTCGCTATCTCCTGGCACTCCATCGTGGCACAAATTATGTGTATACAACAGTTATTCTCTGTTGATTTGTTAGTGTTCTAGGCAGGGTTAAGATGGATAAACTGTTACATGTAGGGCTATGAGCCTGCTGATTCTAGATTATTTAATGCTGTAAACCCACATAAACACAGTAAGTAACTTACAGAGGTCTTGATGGTCATTGTGTCCTCCCTGTTGAGCAGAATTGTCCTTGATAGAGTTCATCTTCACCTGAAGCCTGCAGTCCACACAGACAGATCTGATCAGAAATGATTGATATCCTGGAGGAGTTGTGGAGAACTGACAATTACAAGCTCTTCTTATTGCCTGAGTTGGAACCATTAACTGCTTGGGATTGATTGGCCAAAGAGATGAACAATAGAACCCGCTCTAATGAGGCTCTTGTCACACTGTTCACACTAAACACATGTATCTCTCATATGTGTGCACGGCATGAGTCTCTCCCCCTCTTGTTATTCAGATAGACAATCAAGTCCCTATAGAAACCTAATTTTCACATGATTGCTCCAAATCCTTCCAGCTTTAGTGAAGGAACAGCTGTTTGTGATATTGTGTTAATAGTATTTGATTGTTCATAACAGCATCTTCATTAATGACTGTTATGTGCTCCTACATTACAAGTGTGTTATTGCCTCCCAAAGGGTATTTCATGTGATTGACTGAAATTACCACAGACTGTACTCCAATAAACACAAGCTCAAAAAACATCTCTTGACTTTGAATGTTTGTCTTTATTTGTTGACTGCTAGACATAAAGTAATAAACACAAAATTACATCACACCACATTGTGTCATTTTAAGTATATACAAAAAAGTATTAGTATTGTAAAAGAAAATCGCAATTGCGACAGAAAAAGATAATCATAGCTATCTGTTGAATGACTAAATATATAGGCAGTTTGATTTAGTTGATTTAAACTAATAGTTAATGTAACCTAAAATGTATTAAAAAAAACCCTTGTGTTCTTAATAAACACTTGCTTTACAAAGTCCATAATGGATCATCATGCTACACTTGGTTGTGTGGATTTGTTGATGTTTCTCACATGCTCGAATGAAGCTCTTGTCATACTGTTCAAACTAAACAGATACGTGAATTTGTATTGTATTCTTTCCACACTGACCACAAGGGAACAGTTTAAATTGCGCGTACAGCCTTGTGAACTTCTATTAGTTATTTGAATTACTACAATCTTCTCCACACACATCACAATGATTTGGGTTTCTCTCCAGTGTGAATTCTCTGTTTTAAGGTTTGACATTTAAGAGAAGTGTTGTCCACACTGATCACAAGCATATGATTTCTCTCCAGTGTGAACTCTCTGGTGGCCTTTAAGGCCAGACAATGCAGATAAGTGTTGTCCGCACTGAATACATCCATAGGGTTTCTCTCCTGTGTGAAATTTATGGTGTGTTTTAACGGTGGACATATGAGAGAAGTGTTGTCCACACTGACTGATCACACCCATAGGGTTTCTCTCCAGTGTGTATTCTCTGGTGGCTTTTAAGGCTGAACATATGAGAGAAGCATTGTCCACACTCATCACATTCATAGGGTTTCTCTCCAGTGTGAACTCTCTGGTGGCTTTTAAGGCCGGACAATGCAGAGAAGTGTTCTCCGCACTGAATACACCCATAGGGCTTCTCTCCAGTGTGAATTCTCTGGTGGATTTTAAGTTTGGACATTGTAGTGAAGCGTTTACCACACTGATCACAGCAGTGGCATTTGTGTTTAGCCAAGCCTCTTTGTTCATTCACCTCTGGTAGAACAGGGAAGCCAGACTGATTAAATGGAAGCCAGAACACTGAAATGGAAACAAATACAAAGGTCAAGCCCTATATTGTTTAAAGGTAATTGATGGTCTACAACAACATAAACACATTTGTACACAATTAACAATTTTACGAGACATTTCAAATTTGATTCTACAATTTCCCTCGCTATCTCCTGGCACTCCATCGTGGCACAAATTATGTGTATACAACAGTTATTCTCTGTTGATTTGTTAGTGTTCTAGGCAGGGTTAAGATGGATAAACTGTTACATGTAGGCCTATGAGCCTGCTGATTCTAGATTATTTAGACGGTAATGGAACACATGTTTATGTGTTGATTAATTGCAAGGGAATTGTTGTGCATTTTAGAAAGACACAAAACAGGTTGTCTTTTAAGTCTATACTAATGTTGATAACAAAAACATAAACATGCCTAGATTAAAACATCCTTATAACATGCTGTAAACCCACATAAACACAGTAAGTAACTTACAGAGGTCTTGATGGTCATTGTGTCCTCCCTGTTGAGCAGAATTGTCCTTGATAGAGTTCATCTTCACCTGAAGCCTGCAGTCCACACAGACAGATCTGATCAGAAATGATTGATATCCTGGAGGAGTTGTGGAGAACTGACAATTACAAGCTCTTCTTATAGCCTGAGTTGGAACCATTAACTGCTTGGGATTGATTGGCCAAAGAGATGAACAATAGAACCCGCTCTAATGAGGCTCTTGTCACACTGTTCACACTAAACACATGTATCTCTCATATGTGTGCACGGCATGAGTCTCTCCCCCTCATGTTATTCAAACGAACCATTAGATAGACAATCAAGTCCCTATAGAAACCTAATTTTCACATGATTGCTAAAATCCTTCCAGCTTTAGTGAGGGAACAGCTGTTTGTGATATTGTGTTAATAGTATTTGATCGTTCATAACAGCATCTGCATTAATCACTGTTATGTGCTCCTACATTACAAGGTGTGTTATTGCCTCCCAAAGGGTATTTCATGTGATTGACTGAAATTACCACAGACTGTACTCCTATAAACACAAGCTCAAAAAACATCTCTTGACTTTGAATGTTTGTCTTTATTTGTTGACTGCAAGACATAAAGTAATAAACACAAAATTACATCTCACTACATAGTGTCATTTTAAGTATATACAAAAAAGTATTAGTATTGTAAAAGAAAATCCCAATCGCGACAGAAAAAAATAATCTGTTGAATGACTAAATATATAGGCAGTTTGATTTAGTTGATTTAAACTAATAGTTAATGTAACCTAAAATGTATCAACACAAACTTGTGTTTTTAATAAACATTTGCTTTACAAAGTCCATAATGGATCATCATGCTACACTTGGTTGTGTGGATTTGTTGATGTTTCTCACCTGCTATAATGAAGCTCTTGTCATACTGTTCAAACTAAACAGATATGTGAATTCGTATTGTATTCTTTCCACACTGACCACAAGGGAACAGTTTGAATTGCGTGTACAGCCTTGTGAACTTCTATTAGTTATTTGAATTACTACAATCTTTTCCACACTGATCACAAGCATAGGGTTTCTGTCCAGTGTGAACTCTCTGGTGGCTTTTAAGGCCAGACAATGCAGAGAAGTTTTGTCAGCACTGAATACATCCATAGGGTTTCTCTCCTGTGTGAAATTTCTTGTGTGTTTTAACGCTGGCCATATGAGAGAAGTGTTGTCCACACTGACTGATCACATCCATAGGGTTTCTCTCCAGTGTGTATTCTCTGGTGGCTTTTAAGGCTGAACATATGAGAGAAGCATTGTCCACACTCATCACATTCATAGGGTTTCTCTCCAGTGTGAACTCTCTGGTGGCTTTTAAGGCCGGACAATGCAGAGAAGTGTTCTCCACACTGTATACACCCATAGGGCTTCTCTCCAGTGTGAATTCTCTGGTGGATTTTAAGTTTGGACATTGTAGTGAAGAGTTTACCACACTGATCACAGCAGTGGCATTTGTGTTTAGCCAAGCCTCTTTGTTCATTCACCTCTGGTAGAACAGGGAAGCCAGACTGATTAAATGGAAGCCAGAACACTGAAATGGAAACAAATACAAATGTCAAGCCCTATATTGTTTAAAGGTAATTGATGGTCTACAACATAAACACATTTGTACACAATTAACAATTTTACGAGACATTTCAAATTTGATTCTACAATTTCCCTCGCTATCTCTCCTGGCACTCCATCGTGGCACAAATTATGTGTATACAACAGTTATTCTCTGTTGATGTGTTAGTGTTCTAGGCAGGGTTAAGATGGATAAACTGTTACATGTAGGCCTATGAGCCTGCTGATTCTAGATTATTTAGACGGTAATGGAACACATGTTTATGTGTTGATTAATTGCAAGGGAATTGTTGTGCATTTTAGAAAGACACAAAACAGGTTGTCTTTTAAGTCTATACTAATGTTGCTAACAAAAACATAAACATGTCTAGATTAAAACATCCTTATAACATGCTGTATACCCACATAAACACAGTAAGTAACTTACAGAGGTCTTGATGGTCATTGTGTCCTCCCTGTTGAGCAGAATTGATCCTGGTGTCCTTGATAGAGTTCATCTTCACCTGAAGCCTGCAGTCCACACAGACAGATCTGATCAGAAATGATTGATATCCTGGAGGAGTTGTGGAGAACTGACAATTACAAGCTCTTCTTATAGCCTGAGTTGGAACCATTAACTGCTTGGGATTGATTGGCCAAAGAGATGAACAATAGAACCCGCTCTAATGAGGCTCTTGTCACACTGTTCACACTAAACACATGTATCTCTCATATGTGTGCACGGCATGAGTCTCTCCCACTCTTGTTATTCAGATAGACAATCAAGTCCCTATAGAAACCTAATTTTCACATGCATTGCTCCAAATCCTTCCAGCTTTATTGAAGGAACAGCTGTTTGTGATATTGTGTTAATAGTATTTGATCGTTCATAACAGCATCTGCATTAATCACTGTTATGTGCTCCTACATTACAAGGTGTGTTATTGCCTCCCAAAGGGTATTTCATGTGATTGACTGAAATTACCACAGACTGTACTCCTATAAACACAAGCTCAAAAAACATCTCTTGACTTTGAATGTTTGTCTTTATTTGTTGACTGCAAGACATAAAGTAATAAACACAAAATTACATCTCACTACATAGTGTCATTTTAAGTATATACAAAAAAGTATTAGTATTGTAAAAGAAAATCCCAATCGCGACAGAAAAAAATAATCTGTTGAATGACTAAATATATAGGCAGTTTGATTTAGTTGATTTAAACTAATAGTTAATGTAACCTAAAATGTATCAACACAAACTTGTGTTTTTAATAAACATTTGCTTTACAAAGTCCATAATGGATCATCATGCTACACTTGGTTGTGTGGATTTGTTGATGTTTCTCACCTGCTATAATGAAGCTCTTGTCATACTGTTCAAACTAAACAGATATGTGAATTCGTATTGTATTCTTTCCACACTGACCAGAAGGGAACAGTTTGAATTGCGTGTACAGCCTTGTGAACTTCTATTAGTTATTTGAATTACTACAATCTTTTCCACACTGATCACAAGCATAGGGTTTCTGTCCAGTGTGAACTCTCTGGTGGCTTTTAAGGCCAGACAATGCAGAGAAGTTTTGTCAGCACTGAATACATCCATAGGGTTTCTCTCCTGTGTGAAATTTCTTGTGTGTTTTAACGCTGGCCATATGAGAGAAGTGTTGTCCACACTGACTGATCACATCCATAGGGTTTCTCTCCAGTGTGTATTCTCTGGTGGCTTTTAAGGCTGAACATATGAGAGAAGCATTGTCCACACTCATCACATTCATAGGGTTTCTCTCCAGTGTGAACTCTCTGGTGGCTTTTAAGGCCGGACAATGCAGAGAAGTGTTCTCCACACTGTATACACCCATAGGGCTTCTCTCCAGTGTGAATTCTCTGGTGGATTTTAAGTTTGGACATTGTAGTGTAATTGTAATTGTAAATTGTAAATTGTAAATTGTAAATTGTAGTGAAGAGTTTACCACACTGATCACAGCAGTGGCATTTGTGTTTAGCCAAGCCTCTTTGTTCATTCACCTCTGGTAGAACAGGGAAGCCAGACTGATTAAATGGAAGCCAGAACACTGAAATGGAAACAAATACAAAGGTCAAGCCCTATATTGTTTAAAGGTAATTGATGGTCTACAACATAAACACATTTGTACACAATTAACAATTTTACGAGACATTTCAAATTTGATTCTACAATTTCCCTCGCTATCTCTCCTGGCACTCCATCGTGGCACAAATTATGTGTATACAACAGTTATTCTCTGTTGATGTGTTAGTGTTCTAGGCAGGGTTAAGATGGATAAACTGTTACATGTAGGCCTATGAGCCTGCTGATTCTAGATTATTTAGACGGTAATGGAACACATGTTTATGTGTTGATTAATTGCAAGGGAATTGTTGTGCATTTTAGAAAGACACAAAACAGGTTGTCTTTTAAGTCTATACTAATGTTGCTAACAAAAACATAAACATGTCTAGATTAAAACATCCTTATAACATGCTGTATACCCACATAAACACAGTAAGTAACTTACAGAGGTCTTGATGGTCATTGTGTCCTCCCTGTTGAGCAGAATTGATCCTGGTGTCCTTGATAGAGTTCATCTTCACCTGAAGCCTGCAGTCCACACAGACAGATCTGATCAGAAATGATTCATATCCTGGAGGAGTTGTGGAGAACTGACAATTACAAGCTCTTCTTATAGCCTGAGTTGGAACCATTAACTGCTTGGGATTGATTGGCCAAAGAGATGAACAATAGAACCCGCTCTAATGAGGCTCTTGTCACACTGTTCACACTAAACACATGTATCTCTCATATGTGTGCACGGCATGAGTCTCTCCCCCTCTTGTTATTCAGATAGACAATCAAGTCCCTATAGAAACCTAATTTTCACATGCATTGCTCCAAATCCTTCCAGCTTTATTGAAGGAACAGCTGTTTGTGATATTGTGTTAATAGTATTTGATTGTTCATAACAGCATCTTCATTAATCACTGTTATGTGCTCCTACATTACAAGGTGTGTTATTGCCTCCCAAAGGGTATTTCATGTGATTGACTGAAATTACCACAGACTGTACTCCTATAAACACAAGCTCAAAAAACATCTCTTGACTTTGAATGTTTGTCTTTATTTGTTGACTGCAAGACATAAAGTAATAAACACAAAATTACATCTCACTGCATAGTGTCATTTTAAGTATATACAAAAAAGTATTAGTATTGTAAAAGAAAATCCCAATTGCGACAGAAAAAAATAATCATAGCTATTTTAAATATCTGTTGAATGACTAAATATATAGGCAGTTTGATTTAGTTGATTTAAACTAATAGTTAATGTAACCTAAAATGTATCAACACAAACTTGTGTTTTTAATAAACAATTGCT
Source organism: Protomyctophum bolini (assembly GCF_963924005.1). Taxonomy (NCBI): domain Eukaryota; kingdom Metazoa; phylum Chordata; class Actinopteri; order Myctophiformes; family Myctophidae; genus Protomyctophum; species Protomyctophum bolini. The sequence continues at coordinate 44,372,016 of NC_137869.1, forward strand.
TTACAAAGTCCATAATGGATCATCATGCTACACTTGGTTGTGTGGATTTGTTGATGTTTCTCACCTGCTATAATGAAGCTCTTGTCATACTGTTCAAACTAAACAGATATGTGAATTCGTATTGTATTCTTTCCACACTGACCACAAGGGAACAGTTTGAATTGCGTGTACAGCCTTGTGAACTTCTATTAGTTATTTGAATTACTACAATCTTTTCCACACTGATCACAAGCATAGGGTTTCTGTCCAGTGTGAACTCTCTGGTGGCTTTTAAGGCCAGACAATGCAGAGAAGTTTTGTCAGCACTGAATACATCCATAGGGTTTCTCTCCTGTGTGAAATTTCTTGTGTGTTTTAACGCTGGCCATATGAGAGAAGTGTTGTCCACACTGACTGATCACATCCATAGGGTTTCTCTCCAGTGTGTATTCTCTGGTGGCTTTTAAGGCTGAACATATGAGAGAAGCATTGTCCACACTCATCACATTCATAGGGTTTCTCTCCAGTGTGAACTCTCTGGTGGCTTTTAAGGCCGGACAATGCAGAGAAGTGTTCTCCACACTGTATACACCCATAGGGCTTCTCTCCAGTGTGAATTCTCTGGTGGATTTTAAGTTTGGACATTGTAGTGAAGAGTTTACCACACTGATCACAGCAGTGGCATTTGTGTTTAGCCAAGCCTCTTTGTTCATTCACCTCTGGTAGAACAGGGAAGCCAGACTGATTAAATGGAAGCCAGAACACTGAAATGGAAACAAATACAAAGGTCAAGCCCTATATTGTTTAAAGGTAATTGATGGTCTACAACATAAACACATTTGTACACAATTAACAATTTTACGAGACATTTCAAATTTGATTCTACAATTTCCCTCGCTATCTCTCCTGGCACTCCATCGTGGCACAAATTATGTGTATACAACAGTTATTCTCTGTTGATGTGTTAGTGTTCTAGGCAGGGTTAAGATGGATAAACTGTTACATGTAGGCCTATGAGCCTGCTGATTCTAGATTATTTAGACGGTAATGGAACACATGTTTATGTGTTGATTAATTGCAAGGGAATTGTTGTGCATTTTAGAAAGACACAAAACAGGTTGTCTTTTAAGTCTATACTAATGTTGCTAACAAAAACATAAACATGTCTAGATTAAAACATCCTTATAACATGCTGTATACCCACATAAACACAGTAAGTAACTTACAGAGGTCTTGATGGTCATTGTGTCCTCCCTGTTGAGCAGAATTGATCCTGGTGTCCTTGATAGAGTTCATCTTCACCTGAAGCCTGCAGTCCACACAGACAGATCTGATCAGAAATGATTGATATCCTGGAGGAGTTGTGGAGAACTGACAATTACAAGCTCTTCTTATAGCCTGAGTTGGAACCATTAACTGCTTGGGATTGATTGGCCAAAGAGATGAACAATAGAACCCGCTCTAATGAGGCTCTTGTCACACTGTTCACACTAAACACATGTATCTCTCATATGTGTGCACGGCATGAGTCTCTCCCCCTCTTGTTATTCAGATAGACATTCAAGTCCCTATAGAAACCTAATTTTCACATGCATTGCTCCAAATCCTTCCAGCTTTATTGAAGGAACAGCTGTTTGTGATATTGTGTTAATAGTATTTGATCGTTCATAACAGCATCTGCATTAATCACTGTTATGTGCTCCTACATTACAAGGTGTGTTATTGCCTCCCAAAGGGTATTTCATGTGATTGACTGAAATTACCACAGACTGTACTCCTATAAACACAAGCTCAAAAAACATCTCTTGACTTTGAATGTTTGTCTTTATTTGTTGACTGCAAGACATAAAGTAATAAACACAAAATTACATCTCACTACATAGTGTCATTTTAAGTATATACAAAAAAGTATTAGTATTGTAAAAGAAAATCCCAATCGCGACAGAAAAAAATAATCTGTTGAATGACTAAATATATAGGCAGTTTGATTTAGTTGATTTAAACTAATAGTTAATGTAACCTAAAATGTATCAACACAAACTTGTGTTTTTAATAAACATTTGCTTTACAAAGTCCATAATGGATCATCATGCTACACTTGGTTGTGTGGATTTGTTGATGTTTCTCACCTGCTATAATGAAGCTCTTGTCATACTGTTCAAACTAAACAGATATGTGAATTCGTATTGTATTCTTTCCACACTGACCAGAAGGGAACAGTTTGAATTGCGTGTACAGCCTTGTGAACTTCTATTAGTTATTTGAATTACTACAATCTTTTCCACACTGATCACAAGCATAGGGTTTCTGTCCAGTGTGAACTCTCTGGTGGCTTTTAAGGCCAGACAATGCAGAGAAGTTTTGTCAGCACTGAATACATCCATAGGGTTTCTCTCCTGTGTGAAATTTCTTGTGTGTTTTAACGCTGGCCATATGAGAGAAGTGTTGTCCACACTGACTGATCACATCCATAGGGTTTCTCTCCAGTGTGTATTCTCTGGTGGCTTTTAAGGCTGAACATATGAGAGAAGCATTGTCCACACTCATCACATTCATAGGGTTTCTCTCCAGTGTGAACTCTCTGGTGGCTTTTAAGGCCGGACAATGCAGAGAAGTGTTCTCCACACTGTATACACCCATAGGGCTTCTCTCCAGTGTGAATTCTCTGGTGGATTTTAAGTTTGGACATTGTAGTGAAGAGTTTACCACACTGATCACAGCAGTGGCATTTGTGTTTAGCCAAGCCTCTTTGTTCATTCACCTCTGGTAGAACAGGGAAGCCAGACTGATTAAATGGAAGCCAGAACACTGAAATGGAAACAAATACAAAGGTCAAGCCCTATATTGTTTAAAGGTAATTGATGGTCTACAACATAAACACATTTGTACACAATTAACAATTTTACGAGACATTTCAAATTTGATTCTACAATTTCCCTCGCTATCTCTCCTGGCACTCCATCGTGGCACAAATTATGTGTATACAACAGTTATTCTCTGTTGATGTGTTAGTGTTCTAGGCAGGGTTAAGATGGATAAACTGTTACATGTAGGCCTATGAGCCTGCTGATTCTAGATTATTTAGACGGTAATGGAACACATGTTTATGTGTTGATTAATTGCAAGGGAATTGTTGTGCATTTTAGAAAGACACAAAACAGGTTGTCTTTTAAGTCTATACTAATGTTGCTAACAAAAACATAAACATGTCTAGATTAAAATATCCTTATAACATGCTGTATACCCACATAAACACAGTAAGTAACTTACAGAGGTCTTGATGGTCATTGTGTCCTCCCTGTTGAGCAGAATTGATCCTGGTGTCCTTGATAGAGTTCATCTTCACCTGAAGCCTGCAGTCCACACAGACAGATCTGATCAGAAATGATTGATATCCTGGAGGAGTTGTGGAGAACTGACAATTACAAGCTCTTCTTATAGCCTGAGTTGGAACCATTAACTGCTTGGGATTGATTGGCCAAAGAGATGAACAATAGAACCCGCTCTAATGAGGCTCTTGTCACACTGTTCACACTAAACACATGTATCTCTCATATGTGTGCACGGCATGAGTCTCTCCCCCTCATGTTATTCAAACGAACCATTAGATAGACAATCAAGTCCCTATAGAAACCTAATTTTCACATGATTGCTAAAATCCTTCCAGCTTTAGTGAGGGAACAGCTGTTTGTGATATTGTGTTAATAGTATTTGATCGTTCATAACAGCATCTGCATTAATCACTGTTATGTGCTCCTACATTACAAGGTGTGTTATTGCCTCCCAAAGGGTATTTCATGTGATTGACTGAAATTACCACAGACTGTACTCCTATAAACACAAGCTCAAAAAACATCTCTTGACTTTGAATGTTTGTCTTTATTTGTTGACTGCAAGACATAAAGTAATAAACACAAAATTACATCTCACTACATAGTGTCATTTTAAGTATATACAAAAAAGTATTAGTATTGTAAAAGAAAATCCCAATCGCGACAGAAAAAAATAATCTGTTGAATGACTAAATATATAGGCAGTTTGATTTAGTTGATTTAAACTAATAGTTAATGTAACCTAAAATGTATCAACACAAACTTGTGTTTTTAATAAACATTTGCTTTACAAAGTCCATAATGGATCATCATGCTACACTTGGTTGTGTGGATTTGTTGATGTTTCTCACCTGCTATAATGAAGCTCTTGTCATACTGTTCAAACTAAACAGATATGTTAATTCGTATTGTATTCTTTCCACACTGACCACAAGGGAACAGTTTGAATTGCGTGTACAGCCTTGTGAACTTCTATTAGTTATTTGAATTACTACAATCTTTTCCACACTGATCACAAGCATAGGGTTTCTGTCCAGTGTGAACTCTCTGGTGGCTTTTAAGGCCAGACAATGCAGAGAAGTTTTGTCAGCACTGAATACATCCATAGGGTTTCTCTCCTGTGTGAAATTTCTTGTGTGTTTTAACGCTGGCCATATGAGAGAAGTGTTGTCCACACTGACTGATCACATCCATAGGGTTTCTCTCCAGTGTGTATTCTCTGGTGGCTTTTAAGGCTGAACATATGAGAGAAGCATTGTCCACACTCATCACATTCATAGGGTTTCTCTCCAGTGTGAACTCTCTGGTGGCTTTTAAGGCCGGACAATGCAGAGAAGTGTTCTCCACACTGTATACACCCATAGGGCTTCTCTCCAGTGTGAATTCTCTGGTGGATTTTAAGTTTGGACATTGTAGTGAAGAGTTTACCACACTGATCACAGCAGTGGCATTTGTGTTTAGCCAAGCCTCTTTGTTCATTCACCTCTGGTAGAACAGGGAAGCCAGACTGATTAAATGGAAGCCAGAACACTGAAATGGAAACAAATACAAAGGTCAAGCCCTATATTGTTTAAAGGTAATTGATGGTCTACAACAACATAAACACATTTGTACACAATTAACAATTTTACGAGACATTTCAAATTTGATTCTACAATTTCCCTCGCTATCTCTCCTGGCACTCCATCGTGGCACAAATTATGTGTATACAACAGTTATTCTCTGTTGATGTGTTAGTGTTCTAGGCAGGGTTAAGATGGATAAACTGTTACATGTAGGCCTATGAGCCTGCTGATTCTAGATTATTTAGACGGTAATGGAACACATGTTTATGTGTTGATTAATTGCAAGGGAATTGTTGTGCATTTTAGAAAGACACAAAACAGGTTGTCTTTTAAGTCTATACTAATGTTGCTAACAAAAACATAAACATGTCTAGATTAAAATATCCTTATAACATGCTGTATACCCACATAAACACAGTAAGTAACTTACAGAGGTCTTGATGGTCATTGTGTCCTCCCTGTTGAGCAGAATTGATCCTGGTGTCCTTGATAGAGTTCATCTTCACCTGAAGCCTGCAGTCCACACAGACAGATCTGATCAGAAATGATTGATATCCTGGAGGAGTTGTGGAGAACTGACAATTACAAGCTCTTCTTATAGCCTGAGTTGGAACCATTAACTGCTTGGGATTGATTGGCCAAAGAGATGAACAATAGAACCCGCTCTAATGAGGCTCTTGTCACACTGTTCACACTAAACACATGTATCTCTCATATGTGTGCACGGCATGAGTCTCTCCCCCTCATGTTATTCAAACGAACCATTAGATAGACAATCAAGTCCCTATAGAAACCTAATTTTCACATGATTGCTAAAATCCTTCCAGCTTTAGTGAGGGAACAGCTGTTTGTGATATTGTGTTAATAGTATTTGATCGTTCATAACAGCATCTGCATTAATCACTGTTATGTGCTCCTACATTACAAGGTGTGTTATTGCCTCCCAAAGGGTATTTCATGTGATTGACTGAAATTACCACAGACTGTACTCCTATAAACACAAGCTCAAAAAACATCTCTTGACTTTGAATGTTTGTCTTTATTTGTTGACTGCAAGACATAAAGTAATAAACACAAAATTACATCTCACTACATAGTGTCATTTTAAGTATATACAAAAAAGTATTAGTATTGTAAAAGAAAATCCCAATCGCGACAGAAAAAAATAATCTGTTGAATGACTAAATATATAGGCAGTTTGATTTAGTTGATTTAAACTAATAGTTAATGTAACCTAAAATGTATCAACACAAACTTGTGTTTTTAATAAACATTTGCTTTACAAAGTCCATAATGGATCATCATGCTACACTTGGTTGTGTGGATTTGTTGATGTTTCTCACCTGCTATAATGAAGCTCTTGTCATACTGTTCAAACTAAACAGATATGTTAATTCGTATTGTATTCTTTCCACACTGACCACAAGGGAACAGTTTGAATTGCGTGTACAGCCTTGTGAACTTCTATTAGTTATTTGAATTACTACAATCTTTTCCACACTGATCACAAGCATAGGGTTTCTGTCCAGTGTGAACTCTCTGGTGGCTTTTAAGGCCAGACAATGCAGAGAAGTTTTGTCAGCACTGAATACATCCATAGGGTTTCTCTCCTGTGTGAAATTTCTTGTGTGTTTTAACGCTGGCCATATGAGAGAAGTGTTGTCCACACTGACTGATCACATCCATAGGGTTTCTCTCCAGTGTGTATTCTCTGGTGGCTTTTAAGGCTGAACATATGAGAGAAGCATTGTCCACACTCATCACATTCATAGGGTTTCTCTCCAGTGTGAACTCTCTGGTGGCTTTTAAGGCCGGACAATGCAGAGAAGTGTTCTCCACACTGTATACACCCATAGGGCTTCTCTCCAGTGTGAATTCTCTGGTGGATTTTAAGTTTGGACATTGTAGTGAAGAGTTTACCACACTGATCACAGCAGTGGCATTTGTGTTTAGCCAAGCCTCTTTGTTCATTCACCTCTGGTAGAACAGGGAAGCCAGACTGATTAAATGGAAGCCAGAACACTGAAATGGAAACAAATACAAAGGTCAAGCCCTATATTGTTTAAAGGTAATTGATGGTCTACAACAACATAAACACATTTGTACACAATTAACAATTTTACGAGACATTTCAAATTTGATTCTACAATTTCCCTCGCTATCTCTCCTGGCACTCCATCGTGGCACAAATTATGTGTATACAACAGTTATTCTCTGTTGATGTGTTAGTGTTCTAGGCAGGGTTAAGATGGATAAACTGTTACATGTAGGCCTATGAGCCTGCTGATTCTAGATTATTTAGACGGTAATGGAACACATGTTTATGTGTTGATTAATTGCAAGGGAATTGTTGTGCATTTTAGAAAGACACAAAACAGGTTGTCTTTTAAGTCTATACTAATGTTGCTAACAAAAACATAAACATGTCTAGATTAAAATATCCTTATAACATGCTGTATACCCACATAAACACAGTAAGTAACTTACAGAGGTCTTGATGGTCATTGTGTCCTCCCTGTTGAGCAGAATTGATCCTGGTGTCCTTGATAGAGTTCATCTTCACCTGAAGCCTGCAGTCCACACAGACAGATCTGATCAGAAATGATTGATATCCTGGAGGAGTTGTGGAGAACTGACAATTACAAGCTCTTCTTATAGCCTGAGTTGGAACCATTAACTGCTTGGGATTGATTGGCCAAAGAGATGAACAATAGAACCCGCTCTAATGAGGCTCTTGTCACACTGTTCACACTAAACACATGTATCTCTCATATGTGTGCACGGCATGAGTCTCTCCCCCTCTTGTTATTCAGATAGACAATCAAGTCCCTATAGAAACCTAATTTTCACATGCATTGCTCCAAATCCTTCCAGCTTTATTGAAGGAACAGCTGTTTGTGATATTGTGTTAATAGTATTTGATTGTTCATAACAGCATCTTCATTAATCACTGTTATGTGCTCCTACATTACAAGGTGTGTTATTGCCTCCCAAAGGGTATTTCATGTGATTGACTGAAATTACCACAGACTGTACTCCTATAAACACAAGCTCAAAAAACATCTCTTGACTTTGAATGTTTGTCTTTATTTGTTGACTGCAAGACATAAAGTAATAAACACAAAATTACATCTCATTGCATAGTGTCATTTTAAGTATATACAAAAAAGTATTAGTATTGTAAAAGAAAATCCCAATTGCGACAGAAAAAAATAATCATAGCTATTTTAAATATCTGTTGAATGACTAAATATATAGGCAGTTTGATTTAGTTGATTTAAACTAATAGTTAATGTAACCTAAAATGTATCAACACAAACTTGTGGTTTTAATAAACATTTGCTTTACAAAGTCCATAATGGATCATCATGCTACACTTGGTTGTGTGGATTTGTTGATGTTTCTCACCTGCTCTAATGAAGCTCTTGTCATACTGTTCAAACTAAACAGATATGTGAATTCGTATTGTATTCTTTCCACACTGACCACAAGGGAACAGTTTGAATTGCGTGTACAGCCTTGTGAACTTCTATTAGTTATTTGAATTACTACAATCTTTTCCACACTGATCACAAGCATAGGGTTTCTGTCCAGTGTGAACTCTCTGGTGGCTTTTAAGGCCAGACAATGCAGAGAAGTTTTGTCAGCACTGAATACATCCATAGGGTTTCTCTCCTGTGTGAAATTTCTTGTGTGTTTTAACGCTGGCCATATGAGAGAAGTGTTGTCCACACTGACTGATCACATCCATAGGGTTTCTCTCCAGTGTGTATTCTCTGGTGGCTTTTAAGGCTGAACATATGAGAGAAGCATTGTCCACACTCATCACATTCATAGGGTTTCTCTCCAGTGTGAACTCTCTGGTGGCTTTTAAGGCCGGACAATGCAGAGAAGTGTTCTCCACACTGTATACACCCATAGGGCTTCTCTCCAGTGTGAATTCTCTGGTGGATTTTAAGTTTGGACATTGTAGTGAAGAGTTTACCACACTGATCACAGCAGTGGCATTTGTGTTTAGCCAAGCCTCTTTGTTCATTCACCTCTGGTAGAACAGGGAAGCCAGACTGATTAAATGGAAGCCAGAACACTGAAATGGAAACAAATACAAAGGTCAAGCCCTATATTGTTTAAAGGTAATTGATGGTCTACAACAACATAAACACATTTGTACACAATTAACAATTTTACGAGACATTTCAAATTTGATTCTACAATTTCCCTCGCTATCTCTCCTGGCACTCCATCGTGGCACAAATTATGTGTATACAACAGTTATTCTCTGTTGATGTGTTAGTGTTCTAGGCAGGGTTAAGATGGATAAACTGTTACATGTAGGCCTATGAGCCTGCTGATTCTAGATTATTTAGACGGTAATGGAACACATGTTTATGTGTTGATTAATTGCAAGGGAATTGTTGTGCATTTTAGAAAGACACAAAACAGGTTGTCTTTTAAGTCTATACTAATGTTGCTAACAAAAACATAAACATGTCTAGATTAAAATATCCTTATAACATGCTGTATACCCACATAAACACAGTAAGTAACTTACAGAGGTCTTGATGGTCATTGTGTCCTCCCTGTTGAGCAGAATTGATCCTGGTGTCCTTGATAGAGTTCATCTTCACCTGAAGCCTGCAGTCCACACAGACAGATCTGATCAGAAATGATTGATATCCTGGAGGAGTTGTGGAGAACTGACAATTACAAGCTCTTCTTATAGCCTGAGTTGGAACCATTAACTGCTTGGGATTGATTGGCCAAAGAGATGAACAATAGAACCCGCTCTAATGAGGCTCTTGTCACACTGTTCACACTAAACACATGTATCTCTCATATGTGTGCACGGCATGAGTCTCTCCCCCTCTTGTTATTCAGATAGACAATCAAGTCCCTATAGAAACCTAATTTTCACATGCATTGCTCCAAATCCTTCCAGCTTTATTGAAGGAACAGCTGTTTGTGATATTGTGTTAATAGTATTTGATTGTTCATAACAGCATCTTCATTAATCACTGTTATGTGCTCCTACATTACAAGGTGTGTTATTGCCTCCCAAAGGGTATTTCATGTGATTGACTGAAATTACCACAGACTGTACTCCTATAAACACAAGCTCAAAAAACATCTCTTGACTTTGAATGTTTGTCTTTATTTGTTGACTGCAAGACATAAAGTAATAAACACAAAATTACATCTCATTGCATAGTGTCATTTTAAGTATATACAAAAAAGTATTAGTATTGTAAAAGAAAATCCCAATTGCGACAGAAAAAAATAATCATAGCTATTTTAAATATCTGTTGAATGACTAAATATATAGGCAGTTTGATTTAGTTGATTTAAACTAATAGTTAATGTAACCTAAAATGTATCAACACAAACTTGTGGTTTTAATAAACATTTGCTTTACAAAGTCCATAATGGATCATCATGCTACACTTGGTTGTGTGGATTTGTTGATGTTTCTCACCTGCTCTAATGAAGCTCTTGTCATACTGTTCAAACTAAACAGATATGTGAATTCGTATTGTATTCTTTCCACACTGACCACAAGGGAACAGTTTGAATTGCGTGTACAGCCTTGTGAACTTCTATTAGTTATTTGAATTACTACAATCTTTTCCACACTGATCACAAGCATAGGGTTTCTGTCCAGTGTGAACTCTCTGGTGGCTTTTAAGGCCAGACAATGCAGAGAAGTTTTGTCAGCACTGAATACATCCATAGGGTTTCTCTCCTGTGTGAAATTTCTTGTGTGTTTTAACGCTGGCCATATGAGAGAAGTGTTGTCCACACTGACTGATCACATCCATAGGGTTTCTCTCCAGTGTGTATTCTCTGGTGGCTTTTAAGGCTGAACATATGAGAGAAGCATTGTCCACACTCATCACATTCATAGGGTTTCTCTCCAGTGTGAACTCTCTGGTGGCTTTTAAGGCCGGACAATGCAGAGAAGTGTTCTCCACACTGTATACACCCATAGGGCTTCTCTCCAGTGTGAATTCTCTGGTGGATTTTAAGTTTGGACATTGTAGTGAAGAGTTTACCACACTGATCACAGCAGTGGCATTTGTGTTTAGCCAAGCCTCTTTGTTCATTCACCTCTGGTAGAACAGGGAAGCCAGACTGATTAAATGGAAGCCAGAACACTGAAATGGAAACAAATACAAAGGTCAAGCCCTATATTGTTTAAAGGTAATTGATGGTCTACAACAACATAAACACATTTGTACACAATTAACAATTTTACGAGACATTTCAAATTTGATTCTACAATTTCCCTCGCTATCTCTCCTGGCACTCCATCGTGGCACAAATTATGTGTATACAACAGTTATTCTCTGTTGAAGTGTTAGTGTTCTAGGCAGGGTTAAGATGGATAAACTGTTACATGTAGGCCTATGAGCCTGCTGATTCTAGATTATTTATACGGTAATGGAACACATGTTTATGTGTTGATTAGTTGCAAGGGAATTGTTGTGCATTTTAGAAAGACACAAAACAGGTTGTCTTTTAAGTCTATACTAATGTTGCTAACAAAAACATAAACATGTCTAGATTAAAACATCCTTATAACATGCTGTATACCCACATAAACACAGTAAGTAACTTACAGAGGTCTTGATGGTCATTGTGTCCTCCCTGTTGAGCAGAATTGATCCTGGTGTCCTTGATAGAGTTCATCTTCACCTGAAGCCTGCAGTCCACACAGACAGATCTGATCAGAAATGATTGATATCCTGGAGGAGTTGTGGAGAACTGACAATTACAAGCTCTTCTTATAGCCTGAGTTGGAACCATTAACTGCTTGGGATTGATTGGCCAAAGAGATGAACAATAGAACCCGCTCTAATGAGGCTCTTGTCACACTGTTCACACTAAACACATGTATCTCTCATATGTGTGCACGGCATGAGTCTCTCCCCCTCTTGTTATTCAGATAGACAATCAAGTCCCTATAGAAACCTAATTTTCACATGCATTGCTCCAAATCCTTCCAGCTTTATTGAAGGAACAGCTGTTTGTGATATTGTGTTAATAGTATTTGATTGTTCATAACAGCATCTTCATTAATCACTGTTATGTGCTCCTACATTACAAGATGTGTTATTGCCTCCCAAAGGGTATTTCATGTGATTGACTGAAATTACCACAGACTGTACTCCTATAAACACAAGCTCAAAAAACATCTCTTGACTTTGAATGTTTGTCTTTATTTGTTGACTGCAAGACATAAAGTAATAAACACAAAATTACATCTCACTGCATAGTGTCATTTTAAGTATATACAAAAAAGTATTAGTATTGTAAAAGAAAATCCCAATCGCGACAGAAAAAAATAATCTGTTGAATGACTAAATATATAGGCAGTTTGATTTAGTTGATTTAAACTAATAGTTAATGTAACCTAAAATGTATCAACACAAACTTGTGTTTTTAATAAACATTTGCTTTACAAAGTCCATAATGGATCATCATGCTACACTTGGTTGTGTGGATTTGTTGATGTTTCTCACCTGCTATAATGAAGCTCTTGTCATACTGTTCAAACTAAACAGATTTGTTAATTCGTATTGTATTCTTTCCACACTGACCACAAGGGAACAGTTTGAATTGCGTGTACAGCCTTGTGAACTTCTATTAGTTATTTGAATTACTACAATCTTTTCCACACTGATCACAAGCATAGGGTTTCTGTCCAGTGTGAACTCTCTGGTGGCTTTTAAGGCCAGACAATGCAGAGAAGTTTTGTCAGCACTGAATACATCCATAGGGTTTCTCTCCTGTGTGAAATTTCTTGTGTGTTTTAACGCTGGCCATATGAGAGAAGTGTTGTCCACACTGACTGATCACATCCATAGGGTTTCTCTCCAGTGTGTATTCTCTGGTGGCTTTTAAGGCTGAACATATGAGAGAAGCATTGTCCACACTCATCACATTCATAGGGTTTCTCTCCAGTGTGAACTCTCTGGTGGCTTTTAAGGCCGGACAATGCAGAGAAGTGTTCTCCACACTGTATACACCCATAGGGCTTCTCTCCAGTGTGAATTCTCTGGTGGATTTTAAGTTTGGACATTGTAGTGAAGAGTTTACCACACTGATCACAGCAGTGGCATTTGTGTTTAGCCAAGCCTCTTTGTTCATTCACCTCTGGTAGAACAGGGAAGCCAGACTGATTAAATGGAAGCCAGAACACTGAAATGGAAACAAATACAAAGGTCAAGCCCTATATTGTTTAAAGGTAATTGATGGTCTACAACAACATAAACACATTTGTACACAATTAACAATTTTACGAGACATTTCAAATTTGATTCTACAATTTCCCTCGCTATCTCTCCTGGCACTCCATCGTGGCACAAATTATGTGTATACAACAGTTATTCTCTGTTGATGTGTTAGTGTTCTAGGCAGGGTTAAGATGGATAAACTGTTACATGTAGGCCTATGAGCCTGCTGATTCTAGATTATTTAGACGGTAATGGAACACATGTTTATGTGTTGATTAATTGCAAGGGAATTGTTGTGCATTTTAGAAAGACACAAAACAGGTTGTCTTTTAAGTCTATACTAATGTTGCTAACAAAAACATAAACATGTCTAGATTAAAACATCCTTATAACATGCTGTATACCCACATAAACACAGTAAGTAACTTACAGAGGTCTTGATGGTCATTGTGTCCTCCCTGTTGAGCAGAATTGATCCTGGTGTCCTTGATAGAGTTCATCTTCACCTGAAGCCTGCAGTCCACACAGACAGATCTGATCAGAAATGATTGATATCCTGGAGGAGTTGTGGAGAACTGACAATTACAAGCTCTTCTTATAGCCTGAGTTGGAACCATTAACTGCTTGGGATTGATTGGCCAAAGAGATGAACAATAGAACCCGCTCTAATGAGGCTCTTGTCACACTGTTCACACTAAACACATGTATCTCTCATATGTGTGCACGGCATGAGTCTCTCCCCCTCTTGTTATTCAGATAGACAATCAAGTCCCTATAGAAACCTAATTTTCACATGCATTGCTCCAAATCCTTCCAGCTTTATTGAAGGAACAGCTGTTTGTGATATTGTGTTAATAGTATTTGATTGTTCATAACAGCATCTTCATTAATCACTGTTATGTGCTCCTACATTACAAGGTGTGTTATTGCCTCCCAAAGGGTATTTCATGTGATTGACTGAAATTACCACAGACTGTACTCCTATAAACACAAGCTCAAAAAACATCTCTTGACTTTGAATGTTTGTCTTTATTTGTTGACTGCAAGACATAAAGTAATAAACACAAAATTACATCTCATTGCATAGTGTCATTTTAAGTATATACAAAAAAGTATTAGTATTGTAAAAGAAAATCCCAATTGCGACAGAAAAAAATAATCATAGCTATTTTAAATATCTGTTGAATGACTAAATATATAGGCAGTTTGATTTAGTTGATTTAAACTAATAGTTAATGTAACCTAAAATGTATCAACACAAACTTGTGGTTTTAATAAACATTTGCTTTACAAAGTCCATAATGGATCATCATGCTACACTTGGTTGTGTGGATTTGTTGATGTTTCTCACCTGCTCTAATGAAGCTCTTGTCATACTGTTCAAACTAAACAGATATGTGAATTCGTATTGTATTCTTTCCACACTGACCACAAGGGAACAGTTTGAATTGCGTGTACAGCCTTGTGAACTTCTATTAGTTATTTGAATTACTACAATCTTTTCCACACTGATCACAAGCATAGGGTTTCTGTCCAGTGTGAACTCTCTGGTGGCTTTTAAGGCCAGACAATGCAGAGAAGTTTTGTCAGCACTGAATACATCCATAGGGTTTCTCTCCTGTGTGAAATTTCTTGTGTGTTTTAACGCTGGCCATATGAGAGAAGTGTTGTCCACACTGACTGATCACATCCATAGGGTTTCTCTCCAGTGTGTATTCTCTGGTGGCTTTTAAGGCTGAACATATGAGAGAAGCATTGTCCACACTCATCACATTCATAGGGTTTCTCTCCAGTGTGAACTCTCTGGTGGCTTTTAAGGCCGGACAATGCAGAGAAGTGTTCTCCACACTGTATACACCCATAGGGCTTCTCTCCAGTGTGAATTCTCTGGTGGATTTTAAGTTTGGACATTGTAGTGAAGAGTTTACCACACTGATCACAGCAGTGGCATTTGTGTTTAGCCAAGCCTCTTTGTTCATTCACCTCTGGTAGAACAGGGAAGCCAGACTGATTAAATGGAAGCCAGAACACTGAAATGGAAACAAATACAAAGGTCAAGCCCTATATTGTTTAAAGGTAATTGATGGTCTACAACAACATAAACACATTTGTACACAATTAACAATTTTACGAGACATTTCAAATTTGATTCTACAATTTCCCTCGCTATCTCTCCTGGCACTCCATCGTGGCACAAATTATGTGTATACAACAGTTATTCTCTGTTGAAGTGTTAGTGTTCTAGGCAGGGTTAAGATGGATAAACTGTTACATGTAGGCCTATGAGCCTGCTGATTCTAGATTATTTATACGGTAATGGAACACATGTTTATGTGTTGATTAGTTGCAAGGGAATTGTTGTGCATTTTAGAAAGACACAAAACAGGTTGTCTTTTAAGTCTATACTAATGTTGCTAACAAAAACATAAACATGTCTAGATTAAAACATCCTTATAACATGCTGTATACCCACATAAACACAGTAAGTAACTTACAGAGGTCTTGATGGTCATTGTGTCCTCCCTGTTGAGCAGAATTGATCCTGGTGTCCTTGATAGAGTTCATCTTCACCTGAAGCCTGCAGTCCACACAGACAGATCTGATCAGAAATGATTGATATCCTGGAGGAGTTGTGGAGAACTGACAATTACAAGCTCTTCTTATAGCCTGAGTTGGAACCATTAACTGCTTGGGATTGATTGGCCAAAGAGATGAACAATAGAACCCGCTCTAATGAGGCTCTTGTCACACTGTTCACACTAAACACATGTATCTCTCATATGTGTGCACGGCATGAGTCTCTCCCCCTCTTGTTATTCAGATAGACAATCAAGTCCCTATAGAAACCTAATTTTCACATGCATTGCTCCAAATCCTTCCAGCTTTATTGAAGGAACAGCTGTTTGTGATATTGTGTTAATAGTATTTGATTGTTCATAACAGCATCTTCATTAATCACTGTTATGTGCTCCTACATTACAAGATGTGTTATTGCCTCCCAAAGGGTATTTCATGTGATTGACTGAAATTACCACAGACTGTACTCCTATAAACACAAGCTCAAAAAACATCTCTTGACTTTGAATGTTTGTCTTTATTTGTTGACTGCAAGACATAAAGTAATAAACACAAAATTACATCTCACTGCATAGTGTCATTTTAAGTATATACAAAAAAGTATTAGTATTGTAAAAGAAAATCCCAATCGCGACAGAAAAAAATAATCTGTTGAATGACTAAATATATAGGCAGTTTGATTTAGTTGATTTAAACTAATAGTTAATGTAACCTAAAATGTATCAACACAAACTTGTGTTTTTAATAAACATTTGCTTTACAAAGTCCATAATGGATCATCATGCTACACTTGGTTGTGTGGATTTGTTGATGTTTCTCACCTGCTATAATGAAGCTCTTGTCATACTGTTCAAACTAAACAGATTTGTTAATTCGTATTGTATTCTTTCCACACTGACCACAAGGGAACAGTTTGAATTGCGTGTACAGCCTTGTGAACTTCTATTAGTTATTTGAATTACTACAATCTTTTCCACACTGATCACAAGCATAGGGTTTCTGTCCAGTGTGAACTCTCTGGTGGCTTTTAAGGCCAGACAATGCAGAGAAGTTTTGTCAGCACTGAATACATCCATAGGGTTTCTCTCCTGTGTGAAATTTCTTGTGTGTTTTAACGCTGGCCATATGAGAGAAGTGTTGTCCACACTGACTGATCACATCCATAGGGTTTCTCTCCAGTGTGTATTCTCTGGTGGCTTTTAAGGCTGAACATATGAGAGAAGCATTGTCCACACTCATCACATTCATAGGGTTTCTCTCCAGTGTGAACTCTCTGGTGGCTTTTAAGGCCGGACAATGCAGAGAAGTGTTCTCCACACTGTATACACCCATAGGGCTTCTCTCCAGTGTGAATTCTCTGGTGGATTTTAAGTTTGGACATTGTAGTGAAGAGTTTACCACACTGATCACAGCAGTGGCATTTGTGTTTAGCCAAGCCTCTTTGTTCATTCACCTCTGGTAGAACAGGGAAGCCAGACTGATTAAATGGAAGCCAGAACACTGAAATGGAAACAAATACAAAGGTCAAGCCCTATATTGTTTAAAGGTAATTGATGGTCTACAACAACATAAACACATTTGTACACAATTAACAATTTTACGAGACATTTCAAATTTGATTCTACAATTTCCCTCGCTATCTCTCCTGGCACTCCATCGTGGCACAAATTATGTGTATACAACAGTTATTCTCTGTTGATGTGTTAGTGTTCTAGGCAGGGTTAAGATGGATAAACTGTTACATGTAGGCCTATGAGCCTGCTGATTCTAGATTATTTAGACGGTAATGGAACACATGTTTATGTGTTGATTAATTGCAAGGGAATTGTTGTGCATTTTAGAAAGACACAAAACAGGTTGTCTTTTAAGTCTATACTAATGTTGCTAACAAAAACATAAACATGTCTAGATTAAAACATCCTTATAACATGCTGTATACCCACATAAACACAGTAAGTAACTTACAGAGGTCTTGATGGTCATTGTGTCCTCCCTGTTGAGCAGAATTGATCCTGGTGTCCTTGATAGAGTTCATCTTCACCTGAAGCCTGCAGTCCACACAGACAGATCTGATCAGAAATGATTGATATCCTGGAGGAGTTGTGGAGAACTGACAATTACAAGCTCTTCTTATAGCCTGAGTTGGAACCATTAACTGCTTGGGATTGATTGGCCAAAGAGATGAACAATAGAACCCGCTCTAATGAGGCTCTTGTCACACTGTTCACACTAAACACATGTATCTCTCATATGTGTGCACGGCATGAGTCTCTCCCCCTCTTGTTATTCAGATAGACAATCAAGTCCCTATAGAAACCTAATTTTCACATGCATTGCTCCAAATCCTTCCAGCTTTATTGAAGGAACAGCTGTTTGTGATATTGTGTTAATAGTATTTGATTGTTCATAACAGCATCTTCATTAATCACTGTTATGTGCTCCTACATTACAAGGTGTGTTATTGCCTCCCAAAGGGTATTTCATGTGATTGACTGAAATTACCACAGACTGTACTCCTATAAACACAAGCTCAAAAAACATCTCTTGACTTTGAATGTTTGTCTTTATTTGTTGACTGCAAGACATAAAGTAATAAACACAAAATTACATCTCATTGCATAGTGTCATTTTAAGTATATACAAAAAAGTATTAGTATTGTAAAAGAAAATCCCAATTGCGACAGAAAAAAATAATCATAGCTATTTTAAATATCTGTTGAATGACTAAATATATAGGCAGTTTGATTTAGTTGATTTAAACTAATAGTTAATGTAACCTAAAATGTATCAACACAAACTTGTGGTTTTAATAAACATTTGCTTTACAAAGTCCATAATGGATCATCATGCTACACTTGGTTGTGTGGATTTGTTGATGTTTCTCACCTGCTCTAATGAAGCTCTTGTCATACTGTTCAAACTAAACAGATATGTGAATTCGTATTGTATTCTTTCCACACTGACCACAAGGGAACAGTTTGAATTGCGTGTACAGCCTTGTGAACTTCTATTAGTTATTTGAATTACTACAATATTTTCCACACTGATCACAAGCATAGGGTTTCTGTCCAGTGTGAACTCTCTGGTGGCTTTTAAGGCCAGACAATGCAGAGAAGTTTTGTCAGCACTGAATACATCCATAGGGTTTCTCTCCTGTGTGAAATTTCTTGTGTGTTTTAACGCTGGCCATATGAGAGAAGTGTTGTCCACACTGACTGATCACATCCATAGGGTTTCTCTCCAGTGTGTATTCTCTGGTGGCTTTTAAGGCTGAACATATGAGAGAAGCATTGTCCACACTCATCACATTCATAGGGTTTCTCTCCAGTGTGAACTCTCTGGTGGCTTTTAAGGCCGGACAATGCAGAGAAGTGTTCTCCACACTGTATACACCCATAGGGCTTCTCTCCAGTGTGAATTCTCTGGTGGATTTTAAGTTTGGACATTGTAGTGAAGAGTTTACCACACTGATCACAGCAGTGGCATTTGTGTTTAGCCAAGCCTCTTTGTTCATTCACCTCTGGTAGAACAGGGAAGCCAGACTGATTAAATGGAAGCCAGAACACTGAAATGGAAACAAATACAAAGGTCAAGCCCTATATTGTTTAAAGGTAATTGATGGTCTACAACAACATAAACACATTTGTACACAATTAACAATTTTACGAGACATTTCAAATTTGATTCTACAATTTCCCTCGCTATCTCTCCTGGCACTCCATCGTGGCACAAATTATGTGTATACAACAGTTATTCTCTGTTGAAGTGTTAGTGTTCTAGGCAGGGTTAAGATGGATAAACTGTTACATGTAGGCCTATGAGCCTGCTGATTCTAGATTATTTATACGGTAATGGAACACATGTTTATGTGTTGATTAGTTGCAAGGGAATTGTTGTGCATTTTAGAAAGACACAAAACAGGTTGTCTTTTAAGTCTATACTAATGTTGCTAACAAAAACATAAACATGTCTAGATTAAAACATCCTTATAACATGCTGTATACCCACATAAACACAGTAAGTAACTTACAGAGGTCTTGATGGTCATTGTGTCCTCCCTGTTGAGCAGAATTGATCCTGGTGTCCTTGATAGAGTTCATCTTCACCTGAAGCCTGCAGTCCACACAGACAGATCTGATCAGAAATGATTGATATCCTGGAGGAGTTGTGGAGAACTGACAATTACAAGCTCTTCTTATAGCCTGAGTTGGAACCATTAACTGCTTGGGATTGATTGGCCAAAGAGATGAACAATAGAACCCGCTCTAATGAGGCTCTTGTCACACTGTTCACACTAAACACATGTATCTCTCATATGTGTGCACGGCATGAGTCTCTCCCCCTCTTGTTATTCAGATAGACAATCAAGTCCCTATAGAAACCTAATTTTCACATGCATTGCTCCAAATCCTTCCAGCTTTATTGAAGGAACAGCTGTTTGTGATATTGTGTTAATAGTATTTGATTGTTCATAACAGCATCTTCATTAATCACTGTTATGTGCTCCTACATTACAAGATGTGTTATTGCCTCCCAAAGGGTATTTCATGTGATTGACTGAAATTACCACAGACTGTACTCCTATAAACACAAGCTCAAAAAACATCTCTTGACTTTGAATGTTTGTCTTTATTTGTTGACTGCAAGACATAAAGTAATAAACACAAAATTACATCTCACTGCATAGTGTCATTTTAAGTATATACAAAAAAGTATTAGTATTGTAAAAGAAAATCCCAATCGCGACAGAAAAAAATAATCTGTTGAATGACTAAATATATAGGCAGTTTGATTTAGTTGATTTAAACTAATAGTTAATGTAACCTAAAATGTATCAACACAAACTTGTGTTTTTAATAAACATTTGCTTTACAAAGTCCATAATGGATCATCATGCTACACTTGGTTGTGTGGATTTGTTGATGTTTCTCACCTGCTATAATGAAGCTCTTGTCATACTGTTCAAACTAAACAGATATGTTAATTCGTATTGTATTCTTTCCACACTGACCACAAGGGAACAGTTTGAATTGCGTGTACAGCCTTGTGAACTTCTATTAGTTATTTGAATTACTACAATCTTTTCCACACTGATCACAAGCATAGGGTTTCTGTCCAGTGTGAACTCTCTGGTGGCTTTTAAGGCCAGACAATGCAGAGAAGTTTTGTCAGCACTGAATACATCCATAGGGTTTCTCTCCTGTGTGAAATTTCTTGTGTGTTTTAACGCTGGCCATATGAGAGAAGTGTTGTCCACACTGACTGATCACATCCATAGGGTTTCTCTCCAGTGTGTATTCTCTGGTGGCTTTTAAGGCTGAACATATGAGAGAAGCATTGTCCACACTCATCACATTCATAGGGTTTCTCTCCAGTGTGAACTCTCTGGTGGCTTTTAAGGCCGGACAATGCAGAGAAGTGTTCTCCACACTGTATACACCCATAGGGCTTCTCTCCAGTGTGAATTCTCTGGTGGATTTTAAGTTTGGACATTGTAGTGAAGAGTTTACCACACTGATCACAGCAGTGGCATTTGTGTTTAGCCAAGCCTCTTTGTTCATTCACCTCTGGTAGAACAGGGAAGCCAGACTGATTAAATGGAAGCCAGAACACTGAAATGGAAACAAATACAAAGGTCAAGCCCTATATTGTTTAAAGGTAATTGATGGTCTACAACAACATAAACACATTTGTACACAATTAACAATTTTACGAGACATTTCAAATTTGATTCTACAATTTCCCTCGCTATCTCTCCTGGCACTCCATCGTGGCACAAATTATGTGTATACAACAGTTATTCTCTGTTGATGTGTTAGTGTTCTAGGCAGGGTTAAGATGGATAAACTGTTACATGTAGGCCTATGAGCCTGCTGATTCTAGATTATTTAGACGGTAATGGAACACATGTTTATGTGTTGATTAATTGCAAGGGAATTGTTGTGCATTTTAGAAAGACACAAAACAGGTTGTCTTTTAAGTCTATACTAATGTTGCTAACAAAAACATAAACATGTCTAGATTAAAACATCCTTATAACATGCTGTATACCCACATAAACACAGTAAGTAACTTACAGAGGTCTTGATGGTCATTGTGTCCTCCCTGTTGAGCAGAATTGATCCTGGTGTCCTTGATAGAGTTCATCTTCACCTGAAGCCTGCAGTCCACACAGACAGATCTGATCAGAAATGATTGATATCCTGGAGGAGTTGTGGAGAACTGACAATTACAAGCTCTTCTTATAGCCTGAGTTGGAACCATTAACTGCTTGGGATTGATTGGCCAAAGAGATGAACAATAGAACCCGCTCTAATGAGGCTCTTGTCACACTGTTCACACTAAACACATGTATCTCTCATATGTGTGCACGGCATGAGTCTCTCCCCCTCTTGTTATTCAGATAGACAATCAAGTCCCTATAGAAACCTAATTTTCACATGCATTGCTCCAAATCCTTCCAGCTTTATTGAAGGAACAGCTGTTTGTGATATTGTGTTAATAGTATTTGATTGTTCATAACAGCATCTTCATTAATCACTGTTATGTGCTCCTACATTACAAGGTGTGTTATTGCCTCCCAAAGGGTATTTCATGTGATTGACTGAAATTACCACAGACTGTACTCCTATAAACACAAGCTCAAAAAACATCTCTTGACTTTGAATGTTTGTCTTTATTTGTTGACTGCAAGACATAAAGTAATAAACACAAAATTACATCTCATTGCATAGTGTCATTTTAAGTATATACAAAAAAGTATTAGTATTGTAAAAGAAAATCCCAATTGCGACAGAAAAAAATAATCATAGCTATTTTAAATATCTGTTGAATGACTAAATATATAGGCAGTTTGATTTAGTTGATTTAAACTAATAGTTAATGTAACCTAAAATGTATCAACACAAACTTGTGGTTTTAATAAACATTTGCTTTACAAAGTCCATAATGGATCATCATGCTACACTTGGTTGTGTGGATTTGTTGATGTTTCTCACCTGCTCTAATGAAGCTCTTGTCATACTGTTCAAACTAAACAGATATGTGAATTCGTATTGTATTCTTTCCACACTGACCACAAGGGAACAGTTTGAATTGCGTGTACAGCCTTGTGAACTTCTATTAGTTATTTGAATTACTACAATCTTTTCCACACTGATCACAAGCATAGGGTTTCTGTCCAGTGTGAACTCTCTGGTGGCTTTTAAGGCCAGACAATGCAGAGAAGTTTTGTCAGCACTGAATACATCCATAGGGTTTCTCTCCTGTGTGAAATTTCTTGTGTGTTTTAACGCTGGCCATATGAGAGAAGTGTTGTCCACACTGACTGATCACATCCATAGGGTTTCTCTCCAGTGTGTATTCTCTGGTGGCTTTTAAGGCTGAACATATGAGAGAAGCATTGTCCACACTCATCACATTCATAGGGTTTCTCTCCAGTGTGAACTCTCTGGTGGCTTTTAAGGCCGGACAATGCAGAGAAGTGTTCTCCACACTGTATACACCCATAGGGCTTCTCTCCAGTGTGAATTCTCTGGTGGATTTTAAGTTTGGACATTGTAGTGAAGAGTTTACCACACTGATCACAGCAGTGGCATTTGTGTTTAGCCAAGCCTCTTTGTTCATTCACCTCTGGTAGAACAGGGAAGCCAGACTGATTAAATGGAAGCCAGAACACTGAAATGTAAACAAATACAAAGGTCAAGCCCTATATTGTTTAAAGGTAATTGATGGTCTACAACAACATAAACACATTTGTACACAATTAACAATTTTACGAGACATTTCAAATTTGATTCTACAATTTCCCTCGCTATCTCTCCTGGCACTCCACCGTGGCACAAATTATGTGTATACAACAGTTATTCTCTGTTGATGTGTTAGTGTTCTAGGCAGGGTTAAGATGGATAAACTGTTACATGTAGGCCTATGAGCCTGCTGATTCTAGATTATTTAGACGGTAATGGAACACATGTTTATGTGTTGATTAATTGCAAGGGAATTGTTGTGCATTTTAGAAAGACACAAAACAGGTTGTCTTTTAAGTCTATACTAATGTTGCTAACAAAAACATAAACATGTCTAGATTAAAACATCCTTATAACATGCTGTATACCCACATAAACACAGTAAGTAACTTACAGAGGTCTTGATGGTCATTGTGTCCTCCCTGTTGAGCAGAATTGATCCTGGTGTCCTTGATAGAGTTCATCTTCACCTGAAGCCTGCAGTCCACACAGACAGATCTGATCAGAAATGATTGATATCCTGGAGGAGTTGTGGAGAACTGACAATTACAAGCTCTTCTTATAGCCTGAGTTGGAACCATTAACTGCTTGGGATTGATTGGCCAAAGAGATGAACAATAGAACCCGCTCTAATGAGGCTCTTGTCACACTGTTCACACTAAACACATGTATCTCTCATATGTGTGCACGGCATGAGTCTCTCCCCCTCATGTTATTCAAACGAACCATTAGATAGACAATCAAGTCCCTATAGAAACCTAATTTTCACATGATTGCTAAAATCCTTCCAGCTTTAGTGAGGGAACAGCTGTTTGTGATATTGTGTTAATAGTATTTGATCGTTCATAACAGCATCTGCATTAATCACTGTTATGTGCTCCTACATTACAAGGTGTGTTATTGCCTCCCAAAGGGTATTTCATGTGATTGACTGAAATTACCACAGACTGTACTCCTATAAACACAAGCTCAAAAAACATCTCTTGACTTTGAATGTTTGTCTTTATTTGTTGACTGCAAGACATAAAGTAATAAACACAAAATTACATCTCACTACATAGTGTCATTTTAAGTATATACAAAAAAGTATTAGTATTGTAAAAGAAAATCCCAATCGCGACAGAAAAAAATAATCTGTTGAATGACTAAATATATAGGCAGTTTGATTTAGTTGATTTAAACTAATAGTTAATGTAACCTAAAATGTATCAACACAAACTTGTGTTTTTAATAAACATTTGCTTTACAAAGTCCATAATGGATCATCATGCTACACTTGGTTGTGTGGATTTGTTGATGTTTCTCACCTGCTATAATGAAGCTCTTGTCATACTGTTCAAACTAAACAGATATGTGAATTCGTATTGTATTATTTCCACACTGACCACAAGGGAACAGTTTGAATTGCGTGTACAGCCTTGTGAACTTCTATTAGTTATTTGAATTACTACAATCTTTTCCACACTGATCACAAGCATAGGGTTTCTGTCCAGTGTGAACTCTCTGGTGGCTTTTAAGGCCAGACAATGCAGAGAAGTTTTGTCAGCACTGAATACATCCATAGGGTTTCTCTCCTGTGTGAAATTTCTTGTGTGTTTTAACGCTGGCCATATGAGAGAAGTGTTGTCCACACTGACTGATCACATCCATAGGGTTTCTCTCCAGTGTGTATTCTCTGGTGGCTTTTAAGGCTGAACATATGAGAGAAGCATTGTCCACACTCATCACATTCATAGGGTTTCTCTCCAGTGTGAACTCTCTGGTGGCTTTTAAGGCCGGACAATGCAGAGAAGTGTTCTCCACACTGTATACACCCATAGGGCTTCTCTCCAGTGTGAATTCTCTGGTGGATTTTAAGTTTGGACATTGTAGTGAAGAGTTTACCACACTGATCACAGCAGTGGCATTTGTGTTTAGCCAAGCCTCTTTGTTCATTCACCTCTGGTAGAACAGGGAAGCCAGACTGATTAAATGGAAGCCAGAACACTGAAATGTAAACAAATACAAAGGTCAAGCCCTATATTGTTTAAAGGTAATTGATGGTCTACAACAACATAAACACATTTGTACACAATTAACAATTTTACGAGACATTTAAAATTTGATTCTACAATTTCCCTCGCTATCTCTCCTGGCACTCCACCGTGGCACAAATTATGTGTATACAACAGTTATTCTCTGTTGATGTGTTAGTGTTCTAGGCAGGGTTAAGATGGATAAACTGTTACATGTAGGCCTATGAGCCTGCTGATTCTAGATTATTTAGACGGTAATGGAACACATGTTTATGTGTTGATTAATTGCAAGGGAATTGTTGTGCATTTTAGAAAGACACAAAACAGGTTGTCTTTTAAGTCTATACTAATGTTGCTAACAAAAACATAAACATGTCTAGATTAAAACATCCTTATAACATGCTGTATACCCACATAAACACAGTAAGTAACTTACAGAGGTCTTGATGGTCATTGTGTCCTCCCTGTTGAGCAGAATTGATCCTGGTGTCCTTGATAGAGTTCATCTTCACCTGAAGCCTGCAGTCCACACAGACAGATCTGATCAGAAATGATTGATATCCTGGAGGAGTTGTGGAGAACTGACAATTACAAGCTCTTCTTATAGCCTGAGTTGGAACCATTAACTGCTTGGGATTGATTGGCCAAAGAGATGAACAATAGAACCCGCTCTAATGAGGCTCTTGTCACACTGTTCACACTAAACACATGTATCTCTCATATGTGTGCACGGCATGAGTCTCTCCCCCTCATGTTATTCAAACGAACCATTAGATAGACAATCAAGTCCCTATAGAAACCTAATTTTCACATGATTGCTAAAATCCTTCCAGCTTTAGTGAGGGAACAGCTGTTTGTGATATTGTGTTAATAGTATTTGATCGTTCATAACAGCATCTGCATTAATCACTGTTATGTGCTCCTACATTACAAGGTGTGTTATTGCCTCCCAAAGGGTATTTCATGTGATTGACTGAAATTACCACAGACTGTACTCCTATAAACACAAGCTCAAAAAACATCTCTTGACTTTGAATGTTTGTCTTTATTTGTTGACTGCAAGACATAAAGTAATAAACACAAAATTACATCTCACTACATAGTGTCATTTTAAGTATATACAAAAAAGTATTAGTATTGTAAAAGAAAATCCCAATCGCGACAGAAAAAAATAATCTGTTGAATGACTAAATATATAGGCAGTTTGATTTAGTTGATTTAAACTAATAGTTAATGTAACCTAAAATGTATCAACACAAACTTGTGTTTTTAATAAACATTTGCTTTACAAAGTCCATAATGGATCATCATGCTACACTTGGTTGTGTGGATTTGTTGATGTTTCTCACCTGCTATAATGAAGCTCTTGTCATACTGTTCAAACTAAACAGATATGTGAATTCGTATTGTATTATTTCCACACTGACCACAAGGGAACAGTTTGAATTGCGTGTACAGCCTTGTGAACTTCTATTAGTTATTTGAATTACTACAATCTTTTCCACACTGATCACAAGCATAGGGTTTCTGTCCAGTGTGAACTCTCTGGTGGCTTTTAAGGCCAGACAATGCAGAGAAGTTTTGTCAGCACTGAATACATCCATAGGGTTTCTCTCCTGTGTGAAATTTCTTGTGTGTTTTAACGCTGGCCATATGAGAGAAGTGTTGTCCACACTGACTGATCACATCCATAGGGTTTCTCTCCAGTGTGTATTCTCTGGTGGCTTTTAAGGCTGAACATATGAGAGAAGCATTGTCCACACTCATCACATTCATAGGGTTTCTCTCCAGTGTGAACTCTCTGGTGGCTTTTAAGGCCGGACAATGCAGAGAAGTGTTCTCCACACTGTATACACCCATAGGGCTTCTCTCCAGTGTGAATTCTCTGGTGGATTTTAAGTTTGGACATTGTAGTGAAGAGTTTACCACACTGATCACAGCAGTGGCATTTGTGTTTAGCCAAGCCTCTTTGTTCATTCACCTCTGGTAGAACAGGGAAGCCAGACTGATTAAATGGAAGCCAGAACACTGAAATGGAAACAAATACAAAGGTCAAGCCCTATATTGTTTAAAGGTAATTGATGGTCTACAACAACATAAACACATTTGTACACAATTAACAATTTTACGAGACATTTCAAATTTGATTCTACAATTTCCCTCGCTATCTCTCCTGGCACTCCATCGTGGCACAAATTATGTGTATACAACAGTTATTCTCTGTTGAAGTGTTAGTGTTCTAGGCAGGGTTAAGATGGATAAACTGTTACATGTAGGCCTATGAGCCTGCTGATTCTAGATTATTTATACGGTAATGGAACACATGTTTATGTGTTGATTAATTGCAAGGGAATTGTTGTGCATTTTAGAAAGACACAAAACAGGTTGTCTTTTAAGTCTATACTAATGTTGCTAACAAAAACATAAACATGTCTAGATTAAAACAACCTTATAACATGCTGTATACCCACATAAACACAGTAAGTAACTTACAGAGGTCTTGATGGTCATTGTGTCCTCCCTGTTGAGCAGAATTGATCCTGGTGTCCTTGATAGAGTTCATCTTCACCTGAAGCCTGCAGTCCACACAGACAGATCTGATCAGAAATGATTGATATCCTGGAGGAGTTGTGGAGAACTGACAATTACAAGCTCTTCTTATAGCCTGAGTTGGAACCATTAACTGCTTGGGATTGATTGGCCAAAGAGATGAACAATAGAACCCGCTCTAATGAGGCTCTTGTCACACTGTTCACACTAAACACATGTATCTCTCATATGTGTGCACGGCATGAGTCTCTCCCCCTCTTGTTATTCAGATAGACAATCAAGTCCCTATAGAAACCTAATTTTCACATGCATTGCTCCAAATCCTTCCAGCTTTATTGAAGGAACAGCTGTTTGTGATATTGTGTTAATAGTATTTGATTGTTCATAACAGCATCTTCATTAATCACTGTTATGTGCTCCTACATTACAAGATGTGTTATTGCCTCCCAAAGGGTATTTCATGTGATTGACTGAAATTACCACAGACTGTACTCCTATAAACACAAGCTCAAAAAACATCTCTTGACTTTGAATGTTTGTCTTTATTTGTTGACTGCAAGACATAAAGTAATAAACACAAAATTACATCTCACTGCATAGTGTCATTTTAAGTATATACAAAAAAGTATTAGTATTGTAAAAGAAAATCCCAATTGCGACAGAAAAAAATAATCATAGCTATTTTAAATATCTGTTGAATGACTAAATATATAGGCAGTTTGATTTAGTTGATTTAAACTAATAGTTAATGTAACCTAAAATGTATCAACACAAACTTGTGTTTTTAATAAACATTTGCTTTACAAAGTCCATAATGGATCATCATGCTACACTTGGTTGTGTGGATTTGTTGATGTTTCTCACCTGCTCTAATGAAGCTCTTGTCATACTGTTCAAACTAAACAGATATGTGAATTCGTATTGTATTCTTTCCACACTGACCACAAGGGAACAGTTTGAATTGCGTGTACAGCCTTGTGAACTTCTATTAGTTATTTGAATTACTACAATCTTTTCCACACTGATCACAAGCATAGGGTTTCTGTCCAGTGTGAACTCTCTGGTGGCTTTTAAGGCCAGACAATGCAGAGAAGTTTTGTCAGCACTGAATACATCCATAGGGTTTCTCTCCTGTGTGAAATTTCTTGTGTGTTTTAACGCTGGCCATATGAGAGAAGTGTTGTCCACACTCATCACATTCATAGGGTTTCTCTCCAGTGTGTATTCTCTGGTGGCTTTTAAGGCCGGACAATGCAGAGAAGTGTTCTCCACACTGTATACACCCATAGGGCTTCTCTCCAGTGTGAATTCTCTGGTGGATTTTAAGTTTGGACATTGTAGTGAAGAGTTTACCACACTGATCACAGCAGTGGCATTTGTGTTTAGCCAAGCCTCTTTGTTCATTCACCTCTGGTAGAACAGGGAAGCCAGACTGATTAAATGGAAGCCAGAACACTGAAATGGAAACAAATACAAAGGTCAAGCCCTATATTGTTTAAAGGTAATTGATGGTCTACAACAACATAAACACATTTGTACACAATTAACAATTTTACGAGACATTTCAAATTTGATTCTACAATTTCCCTCGCTATCTCTCCTGGCACTCCATCGTGGCACAAATTATGTGTATACAACAGTTATTCTCTGTTGATGTGTTAGTGTTCTAGGCAGGGTTAAGATGGATAAACTGTTACATGTAGGCCTATGAGCCTGCTGATTCTAGATTATTTAGACGGTAATGGAACACATGTTTATGTGTTGATTAATTGCAAGGGAATTGTTGTGCATTTTAGAAAGACACAAAACAGGTTGTCTTTTAAGTCTATACTAATGTTGCTAACAAAAACATAAACATGTCTAGATTAAAACATCCTTATAACATGCTGTATACCCACATAAACACAGTAAGTAACTTACAGAGGTCTTGATGGTCATTGTGTCCTCCCTGTTGAGCAGAATTGATCCTGGTGTCCTTGATAGAGTTCATCTTCACCTGAAGCCTGCAGTCCACACAGACAGATCTGATCAGAAATGATTGATATCCTGGAGGAGTTGTGGAGAACTGACAATTACAAGCTCTTCTTATAGCCTGAGTTGGAACCATTAACTGCTTGGGATTGATTGGCCAAAGAGATGAACAATAGAACCCGCTCTAATGAGGCTCTTGTCACACTGTTCACACTAAACACATGTATCTCTCATATGTGTGCACGGCATGAGTCTCTCCCCCTCATGTTATTCAAACGAACCATTAGATAGACAATCAAGTCCCTATAGAAACCTAATTTTCACATGATTGCTAAAATCCTTCCAGCTTTAGTGAGGGAACAGCTGTTTGTGATATTGTGTTAATAGTATTTGATCGTTCATAACAGCATCTGCATTAATCACTGTTATGTGCTCCTACATTACAAGGTGTGTTATTGCCTCCCAAAGGGTATTTCATGTGATTGACTGAAATTACCACAGACTGTACTCCTATAAACACAAGCTCAAAAAACATCTCTTGACTTTGAATGTTTGTCTTTATTTGTTGACTGCAAGACATAAAGTAATAAACACAAAATTACATCTCACTACATAGTGTCATTTTAAGTATATACAAAAAATTATTAGTATTGTAAAAGAAAATCCCAATCGCGACAGAAAAAAATAATCTGTTGAATGACTAAATATATAGGCAGTTTGATTTAGTTGATTTAAACTAATAGTTAATGTAACCTAAAATGTATCAACACAAACTTGTGTTTTTAATAAACATTTGCTTTACAAAGTCCATAATGGATCATCATGCTACACTTGGTTGTGTGGATTTGTTGATGTTTCTCACCTGCTCTAATGAAGCTCTTGTCATACTGTTCAAACTAAACAGATATGTGAATTCGTATTGTATTCTTTCCACACTGACCACAAGGGAACAGTTTGAATTGCGTGTACAGCCTTGTGAACTTCTATTAGTTATTTGAATTACTACAATCTTTTCCACACTGATCACAAGCATAGGGTTTCTGTCCAGTGTGAACTCTCTGGTGGCTTTTAAGGCCAGACAATGCAGAGAAGTTTTGTCAGCACTGAATACATCCATAGGGTTTCTCTCCTGTGTGAAATTTCTTGTGTGTTTTAACGCTGGCCATATGAGAGAAGTGTTGTCCACACTCATCACATTCATAGGGTTTCTCTCCAGTGTGTATTCTCTGGTGGCTTTTAAGGCCGGACAATGCAGAGAAGTGTTCTCCACACTGTATACACCCATAGGGCTTCTCTCCAGTGTGAATTCTCTGGTGGATTTTAAGTTTGGACATTGTAGTGAAGAGTTTACCACACTGATCACAGCAGTGGCATTTGTGTTTAGCCAAGCCTCTTTGTTCATTCACCTCTGGTAGAACAGGGAAGCCAGACTGATTAAATGGAAGCCAGAACACTGAAATGGAAACAAATACAAAGGTCAAGCCCTATATTGTTTAAAGGTAATTGATGGTCTACAACAACATAAACACATTTGTACACAATTAACAATTTTACGAGACATTTCAAATTTGATTCTACAATTTCCCTCGCTATCTCTCCTGGCACTCCATCGTGGCACAAATTATGTGTATACAACAGTTATTCTCTGTTGATGTGTTAGTGTTCTAGGCAGGGTTAAGATGGATAAACTGTTACATGTAGGCCTATGAGCCTGCTGATTCTAGATTATTTAGACGGTAATGGAACACATGTTTATGTGTTGATTAATTGCAAGGGAATTGTTGTGCATTTTAGAAAGACACAAAACAGGTTGTCTTTTAAGTCTATACTAATGTTGCTAACAAAAACATAAACATGTCTAGATTAAAACATCCTTATAACATGCTGTATACCCACATAAACACAGTAAGTAACTTACAGAGGTCTTGATGGTCATTGTGTCCTCCCTGTTGAGCAGAATTGATCCTGGTGTCCTTGATAGAGTTCATCTTCACCTGAAGCCTGCAGTCCACACAGACAGATCTGATCAGAAATGATTGATATCCTGGAGGAGTTGTGGAGAACTGACAATTACAAGCTCTTCTTATAGCCTGAGTTGGAACCATTAACTGCTTGGGATTGATTGGCCAAAGAGATGAACAATAGAACCCGCTCTAATGAGGCTCTTGTCACACTGTTCACACTAAACACATGTATCTCTCATATGTGTGCACGGCATGAGTCTCTCCCCCTCATGTTATTCAAACGAACCATTAGATAGACAATCAAGTCCCTATAGAAACCTAATTTTCACATGATTGCTAAAATCCTTCCAGCTTTAGTGAGGGAACAGCTGTTTGTGATATTGTGTTAATAGTATTTGATCGTTCATAACAGCATCTGCATTAATCACTGTTATGTGCTCCTACATTACAAGGTGTGTTATTGCCTCCCAAAGGGTATTTCATGTGATTGACTGAAATTACCACAGACTGTACTCCTATAAACACAAGCTCAAAAAACATCTCTTGACTTTGAATGTTTGTCTTTATTTGTTGACTGCAAGACATAAAGTAATAAACACAAAATTACATCTCACTACATAGTGTCATTTTAAGTATATACAAAAAATTATTAGTATTGTAAAAGAAAATCCCAATCGCGACAGAAAAAAATAATCTGTTGAATGACTAAATATATAGGCAGTTTGATTTAGTTGATTTAAACTAATAGTTAATGTAACCTAAAATGTATCAACACAAACTTGTGTTTTTAATAAACATTTGCTTTACAAAGTCCATAATGGATCATCATGCTACACTTGGTTGTGTGGATTTGTTGATGTTTCTCACCTGCTCTAATGAAGCTCTTGTCATACTGTTCAAACTAAACAGATATGTGAATTCGTATTGTATTCTTTCCACACTGACCACAAGGGAACAGTTTGAATTGCGTGTACAGCCTTGTGAACTTCTATTAGTTATTTGAATTACTACAATCTTTTCCACACTGATCACAAGCATAGGGTTTCTGTCCAGTGTGAACTCTCTGGTGGCTTTTAAGGCCAGACAATGCAGAGAAGTTTTGTCAGCACTGAATACATCCATAGGGTTTCTCTCCTGTGTGAAATTTCTTGTGTGTTTTAACGCTGGCCATATGAGAGAAGTGTTGTCCACACTCATCACATTCATAGGGTTTCTCTCCAGTGTGTATTCTCTGGTGGCTTTTAAGGCCGGACAATGCAGAGAAGTGTTCTCCACACTGTATACACCCATAGGGCTTCTCTCCAGTGTGAATTCTCTGGTGGATTTTAAGTTTGGACATTGTAGTGAAGAGTTTACCACACTGATCACAGCAGTGGCATTTGTGTTTAGCCAAGCCTCTTTGTTCATTCACCTCTGGTAGAACAGGGAAGCCAGACTGATTAAATGGAAGCCAGAACACTGAAATGGAAACAAATACAAAGGTCAAGCCCTATATTGTTTAAAGGTAATTGATGGTCTACAACAACATAAACACATTTGTACACAATTAACAATTTTACGAGACATTTCAAATTTGATTCTACAATTTCCCTCGCTATCTCTCCTGGCACTCCATCGTGGCACAAATTATGTGTATACAACAGTTATTCTCTGTTGATGTGTTAGTGTTCTAGGCAGGGTTAAGATGGATAAACTGTTACATGTAGGCCTATGAGCCTGCTGATTCTAGATTATTTAGACGGTAATGGAACACATGTTTATGTGTTGATTAATTGCAAGGGAATTGTTGTGCATTTTAGAAAGACACAAAACAGGTTGTCTTTTAAGTCTATACTAATGTTGCTAACAAAAACATAAACATGTCTAGATTAAAACATCCTTATAACATGCTGTATACCCACATAAACACAGTAAGTAACTTACAGAGGTCTTGATGGTCATTGTGTCCTCCCCGTTGAGCAGAATTGATCCTGGTGTCCTTGATAGAGTTCATCTTCACCTGAAGCCTGCAGTCCACACAGACAGATCTGATCAGAAATGATTGATATCCTGGAGGAGTTGTGGAGAACTGACAATTACAAGCTCTTCTTATAGCCTGAGTTGGAACCATTAACTGCTTGGGATTGATTGGCCAAAGAGATGAACAATAGAACCCGCTCTAATGAGGCTCTTGTCACACTGTTCACACTAAACACATGTATCTCTCATATGTGTGCACGGCATGAGTCTCTCCCCCTCTTGTTATTCAGATAGACAATCAAGTCCCTATAGAAACCTAATTTTCACATGCATTGCTCCAAATCCTTCCAGCTTTATTGAAGGAACAGCTGTTTGTGATATTGTGTTAATAGTATTTGATTGTTCATAACAGCATCTTCATTAATCACTGTTATGTGCTCCTACATTACAAGGTGTGTTATTGCCTCCCAAAGGGTATTTCATGTGATTGACTGAAATTACCACAGACTGTACTCCTATAAACACAAGCTCAAAAAACATCTCTTGACTTTGAATGTTTGTCTTTATTTGTTGACTGCAAGACATAAAGTAATAAACACAAAATTACATCTCACTGCATAGTGTCATTTTAAGTATATACAAAAAAGTATTAGTATTGTAAAAGAAAATCCCAATTGCGACAGAAAAAAATAATCATAGCTATTTTAAATATCTGTTGAATGACTAAATATATAGGCAGTTTGATTTAGTTGATTTAAACTAATAGTTAATGTAACCTAAAATGTATCAACACAAACTTGTGTTTTTAATAAACAATTGCTTTACAAAGTCCATAATGGATCATCATGCTACACTTGGTTGTGTGGATTTGTTGATGTTTCTCACCTGCTATAATGAAGCTCTTGTCATACTGTTCAAACTAAACAGATATGTGAATTCGTATTATATTCTTTCCACACTGACCACAAGGGAACAGTTTGAATTGCGTGTACAGCCTTGTGAACTTCTATTAGTTATTTGAATTACTACAATCTTTTCCACACTGATCACAAGCATAGGGTTTCTGTCCAGTGTGAACTCTCTGGTGGCTTTTAAGGCCAGACAATGCAGAGAAGTTTTGTCAGCACTGAATACATCCATAGGGTTTCTCTCCTGTGTGAAATTTCTTGTGTGTTTTAATGCTGGCCATATGAGAGAAGTGTTGTCCACACTGACTGATCACATCCATAGGGTTTCTCTCCAGTGTGTATTCTCTGGTGGCTTTTAAGGCTGAACATATGAGAGAAGCATTGTCCACACTCATCACATTCATAGGGTTTCTCTCCAGTGTGAACTCTCTGGTGGCTTTTAAGGCCGGACAATGCAGAGAAGTGTTCTCCACACTGTATACACCCATAGGGCTTCTCTCCAGTGTGAATTCTCTGGTGGATTTTAAGTTTGGACATTGTAGTGAAGCGTTTACCACACTGATCACAGCAGTGGCATTTGTGTTTAACCAAGCCTCTTTGTTCATTCACCTCTGGTAGAACAGGGAAGCCAGACTGATTAAATGGAAGCCAGAACACTGAAATGGAAACAAATACAAAGGTCAAGCCCTATATTGTTTAAAGGTAATTGATGGTCTACAACAACATAAACACATTTGTACACAATTAACAATTTTACGAGACATTTCAAATTTGATTCTACAATTTCCCTCGCTATCTCTCCTGGCACTCCATCGTGGCACAAATTATGTGTATACAACAGTTATTCTCTGTTGATGTGTTAGTGTTCTAGGCAGGGTTAAGATGGATAAACTGTTACATGTAGGCCTATGAGCCTGCTGATTCTAGATTATTTAGACGGTAATGGAACACATGTTTATGTGTTGATTAATTGCAAGGGAATTGTTGTGCATTTTAGAAAGACACAAAACAGGTTGTCTTTTAAGTCTATACTAATGTTGCTAACAAAAACATAAACATGTCTAGATTAAAACATCCTTATAACATGCTGTATACCCACATAAACACAGTAAGTAACTTACAGAGGTCTTGATGGTCATTGTGTCCTCCCCGTTGAGCAGAATTGATCCTGGTGTCCTTGATAGAGTTCATCTTCACCTGAAGCCTGCAGTCCACACAGACAGATCTGATCAGAAATGATTGATATCCTGGAGGAGTTGTGGAGAACTGACAATTACAAGCTCTTCTTATAGCCTGAGTTGGAACCATTAACTGCTTGGGATTGATTGGCCAAAGAGATGAACAATAGAACCCGCTCTAATGAGGCTCTTGTCACACTGTTCACACTAAACACATGTATCTCTCATATGTGTGCACGGCATGAGTCTCTCCCCCTCTTGTTATTCAGATAGACAATCAAGTCCCTATAGAAACCTAATTTTCACATGCATTGCTCCAAATCCTTCCAGCTTTATTGAAGGAACAGCTGTTTGTGATATTGTGTTAATAGTATTTGATTGTTCATAACAGCATCTTCATTAATCACTGTTATGTGCTCCTACATTACAAGGTGTGTTATTGCCTCCCAAAGGGTATTTCATGTGATTGACTGAAATTACCACAGACTGTACTCCTATAAACACAAGCTCAAAAAACATCTCTTGACTTTGAATGTTTGTCTTTATTTGTTGACTGCAAGACATAAAGTAATAAACACAAAATTACATCTCACTGCATAGTGTCATTTTAAGTATATACAAAAAAGTATTAGTATTGTAAAAGAAAATCCCAATTGCGACAGAAAAAAATAATCATAGCTATTTTAAATATCTGTTGAATGACTAAATATATAGGCAGTTTGATTTAGTTGATTTAAACTAATAGTTAATGTAACCTAAAATGTATCAACACAAACTTGTGTTTTTAATAAACAATTGCTTTACAAAGTCCATAATGGATCATCATGCTACACTTGGTTGTGTGGATTTGTTGATGTTTCTCACCTGCTATAATGAAGCTCTTGTCATACTGTTCAAACTAAACAGATATGTGAATTCGTATTATATTCTTTCCACACTGACCACAAGGGAACAGTTTGAATTGCGTGTACAGCCTTGTGAACTTCTATTAGTTATTTGAATTACTACAATCTTTTCCACACTGATCACAAGCATAGGGTTTCTGTCCAGTGTGAACTCTCTGGTGGCTTTTAAGGCCAGACAATGCAGAGAAGTTTTGTCAGCACTGAATACATCCATAGGGTTTCTCTCCTGTGTGAAATTTCTTGTGTGTTTTAATGCTGGCCATATGAGAGAAGTGTTGTCCACACTGACTGATCACATCCATAGGGTTTCTCTCCAGTGTGTATTCTCTGGTGGCTTTTAAGGCTGAACATATGAGAGAAGCATTGTCCACACTCATCACATTCATAGGGTTTCTCTCCAGTGTGAACTCTCTGGTGGCTTTTAAGGCCGGACAATGCAGAGAAGTGTTCTCCACACTGTATACACCCATAGGGCTTCTCTCCAGTGTGAATTCTCTGGTGGATTTTAAGTTTGGACATTGTAGTGAAGCGTTTACCACACTGATCACAGCAGTGGCATTTGTGTTTAACCAAGCCTCTTTGTTCATTCACCTCTGGTAGAACAGGGAAGCCAGACTGATTAAATGGAAGCCAGAACACTGAAATGGAAACAAATACAAAGGTCAAGCCCTATATTGTTTAAAGGTAATTGATGGTCTACAACATAAACACATTTGTACACAATTAACAATTGTACGAGACATTTCAAATTTGATTCTACAATTTCCCTCGCTATATCTCCTGGCACTCAGTCGTGGCACAAATTATGTGTATACAACAGTTATTCTCTGTTGATTTGTTAGTGTTCTAGGCAGGGTTAAGATGGATAAACTGTTACATGTAGGCCTATGAGCCTGCTGATTCTATATTATTTAGACGGTAATGGAACACATGTTTATGTGTTGATTAATTGCAAGGGAATTGTTGTGCATTTTAGAAAGACACAAAACAGGTTGTCTTTTAAGTCTATGCTAATGTTGCTAACAAAAACATAAAAATGCCTAGATTAAAACATCCTTATAACATGCTG
The DNA here is from genome assembly GCF_963924005.1 of Protomyctophum bolini. Taxonomy (NCBI): domain Eukaryota; kingdom Metazoa; phylum Chordata; class Actinopteri; order Myctophiformes; family Myctophidae; genus Protomyctophum; species Protomyctophum bolini. Next base: position 44,409,970 of record NC_137869.1, read on the forward strand.
TATACCCACATAAACACAGTAAGTAACTTACAGAGGTCTTGATGGTCATTGTGTCCTCCCTGTTGAGCAGAATTGATCCTGGTGTCCTTGATAGAGTTCATCTTCACCGGAAGCCTGCAGTCCACACAGACAGATCTGATCAGAAATGATTGATATCCTGGAGGAGTTGTGGAGAACTGACAATTACAAGCTCTTCTTATAGCCTGAGTTGGAACCATTAACTGCTTGGGATTGATTGGCCAAAGAGATGAACAATAGAACCCGCTCTAATGAGGCTCTTGTCACACTGTTCACACTAAACACATGTATCTCTCATGTGTGTGCACGGCATGAGTCTCTCCCCCTCTTGTTATTCAAACGAACCATTAGATAGACAATCAAGTCCCTATAGAAACCTAATTTTCACATGATTGCTCCAAATCCTTCCAGCTTTATTGAAGGAACAGCTGTTTGTGATATTGTGTTAATAGTATTTGATTGTTCATAACAGCATCTTCATTAATCACTGTTATGTGCTCCTACATTACAAGGTGTGTTATTGCCTCCCAAAGGGTATTTCATGTGATTGACTGAAATTACCACAGACTGTACTCCTATAAACACAAGCTCAAAAAACATCTCTTGACTTTGAATGTTTGTCTTTATTTGTTGACTGCAAGACATAAAGTAATAAACACAAAATTACATCTCACTGCATAGTGTCATTTTAAGTATATACAAAAAAGTATTAGTATTGTAAAAGAAAATCCCAATTGCGACAGAAAAAAATAATCATAGCTATTTTAAATATCTGTTGAATGACTAAATATATAGGCAGTTTGATTTAGTTGATTTAAACTAATAGTTAATGTAACCTAAAATGTATCAACACAAACTTGTGTTTTTAATAAACAATTGCTTTACAAAGTCCATAATGGATCATCATGCTACACTTGGTTGTGTGGATTTGTTGATGTTTCTCACCTGCTCTAATGAAGCTCTTGTCATACTTTTCATGACAACTAAACAGATACGTGAATTCGTATTGTATTCTTTCCACACTGACCACAAGGGAACAGTTTGAATTGCGTGTACAGCCTTGTGAACTTCTATTAGTTATTTGAATTACTACAATCTTTTCCACACTGATCACAAGCATAGGGTTTCTCTCCAGTGTGAACTCTCTGGTGGCTTTTAAGGCCAGACAATGCAGAGAAGTGTTGTCCGCACTGAATACATCCATAGGGTTTCTCTCCTGTGTGAAATTTCTTGTGTGTTTTAACACTGGCCATATGAGAGAAGTGTTGTCCACACTGACTGATCACATCCATAGGGTTACTCTCCAGTGTGTATTCTCTGGTGGCTTTTAAGGCTGAACATATGAGAGAAGCATTGTCCACACTCATCACATTCATAGGGTTTCTCTCCAGTGTGAACTCTCTGGTGGCTTTTAAGGCCGGACAATGCAGAGAAGTGTTCTCCACACTGTATACACCCATAGGGCTTCTCTCCAGTGTGAATTCTCTGGTGGATTTTAAGTTTGGACATTGTAGTGAAGCGTTTACCACACTGATCACAGCAGTGGCATTTGTGTTTAACCAAGCCTCTTTGTTCATTCACCTCTGGTAGAACAGGGAAGCCAGACTGATTAAATGGAAGCCAGAACACTGAAATGGAAACAAATACAAAGGTCAAGCCCTATATTGTTTAAAGGTAATTGATGGTCTACAACAACATAAACACATTTGTACACAATTAACAATTGTACGAGACATTTCAAATTTGATTCTACAATTTCCCTCGCTATCTCTCCTGGCACTCCATCGTGGCACAAATGATGTGTATACAACAGTTATTCTCTGTTGATTTGTTAGTGTTCTAGGCAGGGTTAAGATGGATAAACTGTTACATGTAGGCCTATGAGCCTGCTGATTCTATATTATTTAGACGGTAATGGAACACATGTTTATGTGTTGATTAATTGCAAGGGAATTGTTGTGCATTTTAGAAAGACACAAAACAGGTTGTCTTTTAAGTCTATGCTAATGTTGCTAACAAAAACATAAACATGCCTAGATTAAAACATCCTTATAACATGCTGTATACCCACATAAACACAGTAAGTAACTTACAGAGGTCTTGATGGTCATTGTGTCCTCCCTGTTGAGCAGAATTGATCCTGGTGTCCTTGATAGAGTTCATCTTCACCTGAAGCCTGCAGTCCACACAGACAGATCTGATCAGAAATGATTGATATCCTGGAGGAGTTGTGGAGAACTGACAATTACAAGCTCTTCTTATAGCCTGAGTTGGAACCATTAACTGCTTGGGATTGATTGGCCAAAGAGATGAACAATAGAACCCGCTCTAATGAGGCTCTTGTCACACTGTTCACACTAAACACATTGTAATTCCCTCAGTACAGACGACAGCAACGAGTTTTTAATTTACTGGCAGGATTTATTCGGTTCATCCAGACCGTGAAAACTGTAATCAAAACATGTACACAAATACAATAATCACTAGTCAAAATAATAAACAAACGCATACAGTAATCTCTCAACATTGTCTTGATAATGTCGTCACTTTCAATTACTGTATACACAAATGAACCTTGGTTACATAATCCACATTAAACACAAAGACCACATCTGACAAACTACAGCCCAACATATAATTGACTGCAGCAAATACATTTGTTAGCCCTTAGCTGTTTAACAACATCCAACAATTCAATACAAAACAATGGACAAAACAACACACAAAAAGTCAGCAAACTGTACCTTAGTAGCTGCATTGTATGAAGAGAATTGTGTAGCTTGGTATTATTCTGTATGATTGTCCATCTTGATGCTATGAACTAGCTTGCAGATGCAATATACACTGAGAAACATGTACTAAATCCGCGGACTTTCTTGGACGAGTGTTACGCTAAAAGTATGTCTTGACGGAAACGGGCGATATAAAACAAAGGTTCCGCCTTAGAGAACTTTGGTTCCTACCAAAATAAATAACTCAGAAATACTGCGCTGACTGACACAGAGGCAGTTACACTCCCACCAAAACATATCACATGTATATGTTATATTTTCTTCAACTATTGAGAGACAACATACTGAGTAGAAAAGATAAACAAAAAAAACGAAACTTCAGTCCTTGGCTTCCCCAGAGAACGATCACCATGACTGCACCTATAGTGAGACAGATAGAGAGAGAAGAGGGAGGAAACAGAAAGAGAGAGACCGGAGTCTTCAGTCTGCTTCCATCAGCGTCACCGTCTTATGGATGGGCCTTTCCAGGTGGACAGGTTTGGAGATGCGCTTTCCTTTCTCATCAAGGGTTGAGTCGCTGATGAGCAACTTGAGTCTTCGCACCTTCCCATCCTTTCCTGGGTACACTTCGATAACCTTTGCCATCCTCCACTGGTTACGTGGTGTAGTATCATCTTGCAGGAGTACAACATCGCAGACCTTTGCATTCCTGCGATCTTTGGTCCACTTCTGCCTCTGTTGGAGGCTCAGGAGGTACTCCTTCTTCCATCTTGTCCAGAAGTGGTTGGATAAGAATTGAACTCGACGCCATCTCTTGCGGAGGTATAGATCTTCCTTGACGAACTTCCCAGGAGGTGGAGCGAGTATCGTGGACTTCATGGTCAAAATGTGGTTTGGTGTCAGGGGCTCTGGACTGGATGAATCATTCAGACAATCAGTGGTCAGAGGTCTACTGTTCACTATTGCCATGACTTCATACAGGAACGTTCTTAGAGAGGAGCAGTCAAGCTGCGTAGCTGACTGTTCTAGAATGGACGTCAAGACACTTCTTATGGTGCGAATTTGTCTTTCCCAGACGCCACCCATATGACTTGAAGCTGGGGTGTTCATGATGAACTCACATCCAAGCTGCTTGAGCTCTTCCTGATCCATTTCTTTCAATGCTTCAGCAAACTCTCGTCTCGCTCCGACGAAGTTTGTTCCTTGATCACTTCTTATCTGACGTACCTTTCCACGAATGGCGATGAATGAACGCAGTGCGTTAATGAAGGCATCCGTGGTCATGTCGTCAAGCATCTCAATGTGAACCGCTCTGGAACACATGCAGGTGAGTAACAATCCATAACGCTTTAGCTCTTTCCTTCCTTCCTTTATGGATGGTCCAAAACAGTCCATACCGCAGTAGGTGAATGGAGGAGCTGTTTCCATTCTGTCCTCTGGAAGGTCTGACATTTTCTGCTGTTCAGTGCATCTTCTGAACTTCCTGCACTTAGTGCACTTGTAGATATGAGATGATACAGCCTTGCTGCAGCCCAGTATCCATATGCCATTAGATCGGAGTGCATTCATGGTCATTCCTCGTCCTTGATGGTACACTCTTTCATGATAGTGCTTGACAAGTAAATTTGACACATGACTGTCCTTTGGAAGGACCGCTGGATGCTTCACCTGTGGATGTAGGGCAGCATGAGTTAAGCGGCCTCCAACTCTGAGGACACCTTGGTCATCCAGGAATGGACTTAACCGGTGCAACTTATTGGCTTTGCCCTTGACTGGCGTCTCCTTGTCACTTTGGAGTAACTGTATATCTTGTGAGAAGGTTGCTTCTTGAACCATCTTGATTATGGTCAACTCCGCTTCTCTCCTTTCCTCTAAACTGCTGGCTTCACAGGACTTTGGCTGAAGCCCTTTAATTTCTTTCACATGGCGCTGGAGTCTGGCGATAGCTTTCACCATTCTGGACCAGTCTGAAAACTTGTGTAGGCGATCTAGCAGCGACTTGACTTCTTTCGCCTGGGTGTCGAGAACCTGGACCTTCTTAAGTTCAGGATCGTCATATGTGATCTCTCCCACCTTGACATCTCCACTTGGTAACTCCTTCTGCCAAAGAAAGTCTGGGCCTGTGAACCAGTTAGAGGATACCAGTTGCTCTGCTGTGAGACCTCTTGAGGCGTGGTCTGCTGGATTATCTTCTGAAGCCACATACTTCCATTGTGTAGACTCTGTGCTTTGCTTGATGCGTTCCACACGATTTGCCACAAACACGTGAAATCTTCTGGCTTCATTATTGATGTAACCAAGGACCACTCTTGAATCAGTCCAGAAGACTTCTTGTAGGCATTCTATTTCCAGTTCTTTCTTGAGCATGTCACTGGTGCGGACAGCTACCACTGCTGCTGACAGCTCGAGTCTTGGTATGGTTGTGACCTTAGTAGGAGCGACTCTCGACTTTCCCATTACAAAGGAACAGTGGACTTCACGTGACGTACTCACTGCTCTGAGGTACGAGCACTCTCCATAGCCTGACTCACTGGCATCGGCGAAATGGTGGAGTTCGTAGTGTTGGACCTTGAAGCTTGATGGAATGTAGCATCTTGGAATCTTCACCTCAGCTAGATTTCGCAGGTCTTGAAGCCAGCTTTCCCACAGAGGTCGTAGGTCATCAGGTAAGGTGTCATCCCAACTGAGCTTGTCACGACACATCTGCTGCAGGATCTGCTTTCCCAACAAGATGAACGGTGCCACAAATCCAAGAGGGTCGTAGACTGAAGCGACTGTGGACAGGACTCCTCTTCGAGTAAGTGGATTCTCTTTGACGATTACTCTGAACTGGAACTCATCAGAAGCCACGCACCACTGCACACCGAGTGCTCTTTCCATGTGCAGTTCACCCAGTGCCATGTCCTTGTCTTTGGCAGCTGCAGCACATTCTTCTTTTGGGATTGTGTCTAGGACCTCCTTGCTGTTAGAGATAAACTTATGCAGCCTGAGTTTGCCTGTGCTGCAAAGCTCTCTTGCTTCTTTCACCAGTTGGATCGCTTGGTCTTCAGATGCTACACTTGACAATCCATCATCAACGTAGAAGTTCCGTTGAATGAACCTTATGGTGTCGTCACTAAAGTTTCCTTGTCCTTCAGCAGCGACGTGCTTCAGCCCATAGTTGGCACAGCCAGGTGACGACGCTGCACCAAACAAGTGGACCTTCATCCGATAGATGGAAGGTTGGCTTTCGAGATCTCCATTGTCCCACCAAAGGAACCGCAAGTAATCTTGGTCTTCTGCCTTAACATGGAACTGGTGAAACATGCGTTCGATGTCACACATGATTGCCACAGGACCTCTTCGGAAGCGATACAGAACTCCCACCAAGGTGTTTGTCAACTCAGGACCCGTCAGGAGGTGGTCGTTCAAGGACGTTCCTTGGTACTTGGCGGAGCAATCGAAGACAACTCGTATCTTCCCAGGCTTTTGTGGGTGATACACCCCATGATGCGGAATGTACCAAGCTGGAGCTTTGTGGATGTCTTCCGCCGGGACCTTTTCTGCATCTCCGCGTCTTATGGTCTCATCCATGAAGGTCTTGTAGTCTTTGTAGTACTGGTCGTTTCTTCTCAGCTTTCTTTCTAGGCACCTGAGACGATGGATAGCACAGATCTTATTATCAGGTAAGTTAGGTCTTTCTTTCTTGAATGGCAGCGGCATTTCGTAATGACCGTCGCTCTTTAACTTGATGCTCTTTTCAATTTTTGACAGGAACCTTAGATCTTCTTGAGAGATGGGGCTGGTCTCCGACGCTCTTTCAGCGAAGTCAGACTCCAGCATCTTGATGACATCTGCAGGTAAGAGAACTTCTTTGATCTGTGTCCTACAGACATAGTGCACTTCCTTTGTGAGGTCTGAAGAGGACGGTAGACCTGGCATCACTTGCTTCACCATGACTTGGTGACTTATTCCAATTGCATCTCCATAGTTGAGACACGGGTTGCCATATCCCACTACACTCCAGCCCAAGTCTGTCTTCTGTGCAAACGGCTGGTGTTCCTCACCAGGCACCACTTGTCTTGGAACGAGGGCTTGGGCACAGTTGTAGCCAATTAACAGGCCAACATCACAGCTTTGCTGAGGAGCAATCTCATCTGCAATGTGTTCAAGATGAGGCCATGCTTTCGCCGTATCTGGTGTTGGAATATGGTCTCTGTTTGCAGGGATAAACTCTCTTGTGTAAGTCACTGGAAGAGTGATTATCTTGTCTGAATAAAAACCTCTAACTTGTAGACCAGCTAGCTTCCGACAGGACACGATTGTGTTTCTTGAAGCCAACGTGGAGAGGTTTAGCTGAACTGGTTCACTCCTAGCATTGAGAGCCTTCGCTGTCTCGTCGAGGATAAAGGTTGTGTCACTTTGTGTATCAAGGAGTGCGTACACCAGAACTTCACGACTTGGCACACTTGTAGATGACACCCACACTGGAATTATTGTGGAGGTATGAGTGTCTCCAACATTCTGGATGACTCTAAGTGCCGTCGCCTCACGTGATGGTCTCTCTGACTGGTCTTGTGACTGTTCATTCTTCCTTTCTTTGTACTCTTCTTTGTCTTTGTCACTGTACCTTGCTCTGTCAGATCTTGTAGACATCCTTTCTTCCTTGGTGCGATCGTCATGAAGACAAGTTGGGTGTCTTCTCTCACAGGTGTCGCAGCTGTCTCTTTCTCTACAATCTTTAGATCGGTGGCCAAAATTGAGACAGCCAAAACACAATTTATTTTCTTGAACAAACTTGATTCGCTCCAAGATTGTCCCTTGCATAAACTTGTAACACCTTTGTAGACTGTGTCCTGCCTTCTCACAGAAGACACAGCTTGTGACGACGGCTTTCTCATCTGAGGTGGTTGCTAACACCTTTGCTCCAGGACCTCCGCTCTTTACACTCTTGTCTGGAATCCTTTCACTTGGCTTAAGAGCATGAAGAGATGTTATTGGGCTGCAAGCGATTTTAGCTTCACGTGTGAGGAACTTGACAAACTGGCTGAAGCTCGGGAACATGTGAGTGTCTTCTTCTGCTTCTATGACTTTCCTATTCCACCTTGAAGTCAACCAGTCTGGGAGTTTAGAGAGAATTTTCTGGTTCTCGTTGCAATCATTAAGTATTTCAAGACCTCTGATCTGAGACATGGCTGCCTCACAGCAGCGCAGGAAGTCGGCGAGTTCTTGAAGTTCCATACTGCCTTTGGAGCTTATCTTGGGCCACGCGTCGAGCTTCTCTCTGAAGGCCTTGGCGATGAGGAATGGATTGCCGTATCGCTCTTCTAGGATGTCCCATGCTGCATAATACGCTGGCTCTGTGCCAAGTAAAAAGTAGCTCTCTATGGCCTTTTTAGCAGATCCACCCACATACTTGCGTAGATAATATATCTTCTCTTCAGCTGGTATGTTCTTCCTGTCAACGAGCGTCTGAAAGGACACTTTCCAGTCGTTGAATCGGAGTGGGTCACCACTGAACACTGTAGGTTCAGGTAGAGGAATGCGACTCGCACTGATGGCTTCTGCGAGCGCTTTGACGAGAGCTGTTGTGCCATCTTCATATTTGTTTTCTTGCCTTGCTTGTGCTACAGCTGGTGGTGTAGAATGTTGCCGCAGCGGGCTAGTTTGAGGCTTGACTTCTTCTTCTTTCTTCACAGAGACACGATGGAGAAGATCATTTATAGTTTGAGGCTTGACTTCCTCTTCTTTCTTCACAGAGCCACGATGGAGAAGATAATTTATTTCTTCATCTGAGCCGTCGCCCTTAGCTGCCGGACATGAATCTATACTCTGGTCATATACTTGCTGTCGTGCCTCGGCGGCCTTTAGCTTCTTAATAGTCTCCAATCGATCTAGTTCTCTGCGCTTGGCTTCTAGCACTCTTTGTCTCTCTGCATTTTCAGCCTCTTGTTTGGCTTTTAGCTGAGCGGCTTCAACTTCCAGTCTCTGAAGCTCTTTAATATAATGCTCTTGCTCCAGCTGTACTTCTAAGGTGGCTTTGTTGGCAGCAACCTCAGCAGCTGCACTCTTCCTGCTTGCAGAGGAGCACTTAGTGTGGTAAGAGCTAATGCCTGTCCTTCCTGAGGCTACAGACATTACCTCTTCAATGACTCGATGTTCTTCATGTCTTTGACTTGTAGTATGCCTATGGGCTGTAGCTTTCTCCCTTGCATTTACAAGGTCTATTGCATCCTTGAACATCTTCTTTGTTACTGTTTCACAGGTGTCGATTTTGCGACGTGTGTTAAGGTCAGGAACCTCAAGGCGTTTCCAATCGTCATAAACGTCATTTAGACTCCTAGAGGTATTGCGTACTTTAGTCATGTGTCCCTCTAGCAGGTCGTCTGAGCACTTTCCACTCAGCGCTTGGTTGGCTTCTTTAGTGGCATCCTTCCACTTCTCATAGCACACACTGAACCGATGTGCAACCTTTATTACTTGCTCATCATGCTGTTCTTGACCCTTTTCCGTCATTCTGCGGACTCTTTGGCATAATGGTGGCTCTTCTGAGGAAGCGGGGTTGTCCACTATGATGCCTTCAGTCGCTTGTGGCTGCACGGTTGAGCTGTGCTCGTGCACACACTCTGTCTTGTCGGGTGCGTGTGACTCCATGTCTGGGAGATGTACATCTGCAATTGTGTGCTCTTCGCCATTTCGGGACATCTTACTTGCCTTACTGTTGTCATTCACTGCTCTTTGGTGCTGTCTTCGTGAGCAGTTAAGTTTTCACTGTAATTCCCTCAGTACAGACGACAGCAACGAGTTTTTAATTTACTGGCAGGATTTATTCGGTTCATCCAGACCGTGAAAACTGTAATCAAAACATGTACACAAATACAATAATCACTAGTCAAAATAATAAACAAACGCATACAGTAATCTCTCAACATTGTCTTGATAATGTCGTCACTTTCAATTACTGTATACACAAATGAACCTTGGTTACATAATCCACATTAAACACAAAGACCACATCTGACAAACTACAGCCCAACATATAATTGACTGCAGCAAATACATTTGTTAGCCCTTAGCTGTTTAACAACATCCAACAATTCAATACAAAACAATGGACAAAACAACACACAAAAAGTCAGCAAACTGTACCTTAGTAGCTGCATTGTATGAAGAGAATTGTGTAGCTTGGTATTATTCTGTATGATTGTCCATCTTGATGCTATGAACTAGCTTGCAGATGCAATATACACTGAGAAACATGTACTAAATCCGCGGACTTTCTTGGACGAGTGTTACGCTAAAAGTATGTCTTGACGGAAACGGGCGATATAAAACAAAGGTTCCGCCTTAGAGAACTTTGGTTCCTACAAAAATAAATAACTCAGAAATACTGCGCTGACTGACACAGAGGCAGTTACACACATGTATCTCTCATATGTGTGCACGGCATGAGTCTCTCCCCCTCTTGTTATTCAGATAGACAATCAAGTCCCTATAGAAACCTAATTTTCACATGCATTGCTCCAAATCCTTCCAGCTTTAGTGAAGGAACAGCTGTTTGTGATATTGTGTTAATAGTATTTGATTGTTCATAACAGCATCTTCATTAATCACTGTTATGTGCTCCTACATTACAAGGTGTGTTATTGCCTCCCAAAGGGTATTTCATGTGATTGACTGAAATTACCACAGACTGTACTCCTATAAACACAAGCTCAAAAAACATCTCTTGACTTTGAATGTTTGTCTTTATTTGTTGACTGCAAGACATAAAGTAATAAACACAAAATCACATCTCACTACATAGTGTCATTTTAAGTATATACAAAAAAGTATTAGTATTGTAAAAGAAATTCCCAATTGCGACAGAAAAAAATAATCATAGCTATTTTAAATATCTGTTAAATGACTAAATATATAGGCAGTTTGATTTAGTTGATTTAAACTAATAGTTAATGTAACCTAAAATGTATCAACACAAACTTGTGTTTTTAATAAACAATTGCTTTACAAAGTCCATAATGGATCATCATGCTACACTTGGTTGTGTGGATTTGTTGATGTTTCTCACCTACTCTAATGAAGCTCTTGTCATACTGTTCAAACTAAACAGATATGTGAATTCGTATTGTATTCTTTCCACACTGACCACAAGGGAACAGTTTGAATTGCGTGTACAGCCTTGTGAACTTCTATTAGTTATTTGAATTACTACAATCTTTTCCACACTGATCACAAGCATAGGGTACTCTCCAGTGTGAACTCTCTGGTGGCTTTTAAGGCCAGACAATGCAGAGAAGTGTTGTCCGCACTGAATACATCCATAGGGTTTCTCTCCTGTGTGAAATTTCTTGTGTGTTTTAACGCTGGCCATATGAGAGAAGTGTTGTCCACACTGACTGATCACATCCATAGGGTTTCTCTCCAGTGTGTATTCTCTGGTGGCTTTTAAGGCTGAACATATGAGAGAAGCATTGTCCACACTCATCACATTCATAGGGTTTCTCTCCAGTGTGAACTCTCTGGTGGCTTTTAAGGCCGGACAATGCAGAGAAGTGTTCTCCACACTGTATACACCCATAGGGCTTCTCTCCAGTGTGAATTCTCTGGTGGATTTTAAGTTTGGACATTGTAGTGAAGCGTTTACCACACTGATCACAGCAGTGGCATTTGTGTTTAGCCAAGCCTCTTTGTTCATTCACCTCTGGTAGAACAGGGAAGCCAGACTGATTAAATGGAAGCCAGAACACTGAAATGGAAACAAATACAAAGGTCAAGCCCTATATTGTTTAAAGGTAATTGATGGTCTACAACAACATAAACACATTTGTACACAATTAACAATTTTACGAGACATTTCAAATTTGATTCTACAATTTCCCTCGCTATCTCTCCTGGCACTCCATTGTGGCACAAATTATGTGTATACAACAGTTATTCTCTGTTGATTTGTTAGTGTTATAGGCAGGGTTAAGATGGATAAACTGTTACATGTAGGCCTATGAGCCTGCTGATTCTAGATTATTTAGACGGTAATGGAACACATGTTTATGTGTTGATTAATTGCAAGGGAATTGTTGTGCATTTTAGAAAGACACAAAACAGGTTGTCTTTTAAGTCTATACTAATGTTGCTAACAAAAACATGCCTAGATTAAAACATCCTTATAACATGCTGTATACCCACATAAACACAGTAAGTAACTTACAGAGGTCTTGATGGTCATTGTGTCCTCCCTGTTGAGCAGAATTGATCCTGGTGTCCTTGATAGAGTTCATCTTCACCTGAAGCCTGCAGTCCACACAGACAGATCTGATCAGAAATGATTGATATCCTGGAGGAGTTGTGGAGAACTGACAATTACAAGCTCTTCTTATAGCCTGAGTTGGAACCATTAACTGCTTGGGATTGATTGGCCAAAGAGATGAACAATAGAACCCGCTCTAATGAGGCTCTTGTCACACTGTTCACACTAAACACATGTATCTCTCATATGTGTGCACGGCATGAGTCTCCCCCCCTCTTGTTATTCAGATAGACAATCAAGTCCCTATAGAAACCTACTTTTCACATGCATTGCTCCAAATCCTTCCAGCTTTAGTGAAGGAACAGCTGTTTGTGATATTGTGTTAATAGTATTTGATTGTTCATAACAGCATCTTCATTAATCACTGTTATGTGCTCCTACATTACAAGGTGTGTTATTGCCTCCCAAAGGGTATTTCATGTGATTGACTGAAATTACCACAGACTGTACTCCTATAAACACAAGCTCAAAAAACATCTCTTGACTTTGAATGTTTGTCTTTATTTGTTGACTGCAAGACATAAAGTAATAAACACAAAATTACATCTCACTACATAGTGTCATTTTAAGTATATACAAAAAAGTATTAGTATTGTAAAAGAAAATCCCAATCGCGACAGAAAAAAATAATCATAGCTATTTTAAATATCTGTTGAATGACTAAATATTTAGGCAGTTTGATTTAGTTGATTTAAACTAATAGTTAATGTAACCTAAAATGTATCAACACAAACTTGTGTTTTTAATAAACAATTGCTTTACAAAGTCCATAATGGATCATCATGCTACACTTGGTTGTGTGGATTTGTTGATGTTTCTCACCTGCTCTAATGAAGCTCTTGTCATACTGTTCAAACTTAACAGATACGTGAATTCGTATTGTATTCTTTCCACACTGACCACAAGGGAACAGTTTGAATTGCGTGTACAGCCTTGTGAACTTCTATTAGTTATTTGAATTACTACAATCTTTTCCACACTGATCACAAGCATAGGGTTTCTGTCCAGTGTGAACTCTCTGGTGGCTTTTAAGGCCAGACAATGCAGAGAAGTTTTGTCAGCACTGAATACATCCATAGGGTTTCTCTCCTGTGTGAAATTTCTTGTGTGTTTTAATGCTGGCCATATGAGAGAAGTGTTGTCCACACTGACTGATCACATCCATAGGGTTTCTCTCCAGTGTGTATTCTCTGGTGGCTTTTAAGGCTGAACATATGAGAGAAGCATTGTCCACACTCATCACATTCATAGGGTTTCTCTCCAGTGTGAACTCTCTGGTGGCTTTTAAGGCCGGACAATGCAGAGAAGTGTTCTCCACACTGTATACACCCATAGGGCTTCTCTCCAGTGTGAATTCTCTGGTGGATTTTAAGTTTGGACATTGTAGTGAAGCGTTTACCACACTGATCACAGCAGTGGCATTTGTGTTTAACCAAGCCTCTTTGTTCATTCACCTCTGGTAGAACAGGGAAGCCAGACTGATTAAATGGAAGCCAGAACACTGAAATGGAAACAAATACAAAGGTCAAGCCCTATATTGTTTAAAGGTAATTGATGGTCTACAACAACATAAACACATTTGTACACAATTAACAATTGTACGAGACATTTCAAATTTGATTCTACAATTTCCCTCGCTATATCTCCTGGCACTCAGTCGTGGCACAAATTATGTGTATACAACAGTTATTCTCTGTTGATTTGTTAGTGTTCTAGGCAGGGTTAAGATGGATAAACTGTTACATGTAGGCCTATGAGCCTGCTGATTCTATATTATTTAGACGGTAATGGAACACATGTTTATGTGTTGATTAATTGCAAGGGAATTGTTGTGCATTTTAGAAAGACACAAAACAGGTTGTCTTTTAAGTCTATGCTAATGTTGCTAACAAAAACATAAAAATGCCTAGATTAAAACATCCTTATAACATGCTGTATACCCACATAAACACAGTAAGTAACTTACAGAGGTCTTGATGGTCATTGTGTCCTCCCTGTTGAGCAGAATTGATCCTGGTGTCCTTGATAGAGTTCATCTTCACCGGAAGCCTGCAGTCCACACAGACAGATCTGATCAGAAATGATTGATATCCTGGAGGAGTTGTGGAGAACTGACAATTACAAGCTCTTCTTATAGCCTGAGTTGGAACCATTAACTGCTTGGGATTGATTGGCCAAAGAGATGAACAATAGAACCCGCTCTAATGAGGCTCTTGTCACACTGTTCACACTAAACACATGTATCTCTCATGTGTGTGCACGGCATGAGTCTCTCCCCCTCTTGTTATTCAAACGAACCATTAGATAGACAATCAAGTCCCTATAGAAACCTAATTTTCACATGATTGCTCCAAATCCTTCCAGCTTTATTGAAGGAACAGCTGTTTGTGATATTGTGTTAATAGTATTTGATTGTTCATAACAGCATCTTCATTAATCACTGTTATGTGCTCCTACATTACAAGGTGTGTTATTGCCTCCCAAAGGGTATTTCATGTGATTGACTGAAATTACCACAGACTGTACTCCTATAAACACAAGCTCAAAAAACATCTCTTGACTTTGAATGTTTGTCTTTATTTGTTGACTGCAAGACATAAAGTAATAAACACAAAATGACATCTCACTGCATAGTGTCATTTTAAGTATATACAAAAAAGTATTAGTATTGTAAAAGAAAATCCCAATTGCGACAGAAAAAAATAATCATAGCTATTTTAAATATCTGTTGAATGACTAAATATATAGGCAGTTTGATTTAGTTGATTTAAACTAATAGTTAATGTAACCTAAAATGTATCAACACAAACTTGTGTTTTTAATAAACAATTGCTTTACAAAGTCCATAATGGATCATCATGCTACACTTGGTTGTGTGGATTTGTTGATGTTTCTCACCTGCTCTAATGAAGCTCTTGTCATACTTTTCATGACAACTAAACAGATACGTGAATTCGTATTGTATTCTTTCCACACTGACCACAAGGGAACAGTTTGAATTGCGTGTACAGCCTTGTGAACTTCTATTAGTTATTTGAATTACTACAATCTTTTCCACACTGATCACAAGCATAGGGTTTCTCTCCAGTGTGAACTCTCTGGTGGCTTTTAAGGCCAGACAATGCAGAGAAGTGTTGTCCGCACTGAATACATCCATAGGGTTTCTCTCCTGTGTGAAATTTCTTGTGTGTTTTAACACTGGCCATATGAGAGAAGTGTTGTCCACACTGACTGATCACATCCATAGGGTTACTCTCCAGTGTGTATTCTCTGGTGGCTTTTAAGGCTGAACATATGAGAGAAGCATTGTCCACACTCATCACATTCATAGGGTTTCTCTCCAGTGTGAACTCTCTGGTGGCTTTTAAGGCCGGACAATGCAGAGAAGTGTTCTCCACACTGTATACACCCATAGGGCTTCTCTCCAGTGTGAATTCTCTGGTGGATTTTAAGTTTGGACATTGTAGTGAAGCGTTTACCACACTGATCACAGCAGTGGCATTTGTGTTTAACCAAGCCTCTTTGTTCATTCACCTCTGGTAGAACAGGGAAGCCAGACTGATTAAATGGAAGCCAGAACACTGAAATGGAAACAAATACAAAGGTCAAGCCCTATATTGTTTAAAGGTAATTGATGGTCTACAACAACATAAACACATTTGTACACAATTAACAATTGTACGAGACATTTCAAATTTGATTCTACAATTTCCCTCGCTATCTCTCCTGGCACTCCATCGTGGCACAAATTATGTGTATACAACAGTTATTCTCTGTTGATTTGTTAGTGTTCTAGGCAGGGTTAAGATGGATAAACTGTTACATGTAGGCCTATGAGCCTGCTGATTCTATATTATTTAGACGGTAATGGAACACATGTTTATGTGTTGATTAATTGCAAGGGAATTGTTGTGCATTTTAGAAAGACACAAAACAGGTTGTCTTTTAAGTCTATGCTAATGTTGCTAACAAAAACATAAACATGCCTAGATTAAAACATCCTTATAACATGCTGTATACCCACATAAACACAGTAAGTAACTTACAGAGGTCTTGATGGTCATTGTGTCCTCCCTGTTGAGCAGAATTGATCCTGGTGTCCTTGATAGAGTTCATCTTCACCTGAAGCCTGCAGTCCACACAGACAGATCTGATCAGAAATGATTGATATCCTGGAGGAGTTGTGGAGAACTGACAATTACAAGCTCTTCTTATAGCCTGAGTTGGAACCATTAACTGCTTGGGATTGATTGGCCAAAGAGATGAACAATAGAACCCGCTCTAATGAGGCTCTTGTCACACTGTTCACACTAAACACATGTATCTCTCATATGTGTGCACGGCATGAGTCTCTCCCCCTCTTGTTATTCAGATAGACAATCAAGTCCCTATAGAAACCTAATTTTCACATGCATTGCTCCAAATCCTTCCAGCTTTAGTGAAGGAACAGCTGTTTGTGATATTGTGTTAATAGTATTTGATTGTTCATAACAGCATCTTCATTAATCACTGTTATGTGCTCCTACATTACAAGGTGTGTTATTGCCTCCCAAAGGGTATTTCATGTGATTGACTGAAATTACCACAGACTGTACTCCTATAAACACAAGCTCAAAAAACATCTCTTGACTTTGAATGTTTGTCTTTATTTGTTGACTGCAAGACATAAAGTAATAAACACAAAATCACATCTCACTACATAGTGTCATTTTAAGTATATACAAAAAAGTATTAGTATTGTAAAAGAAATTCCCAATTGCGACAGAAAAAAATAATCATAGCTATTTTAAATATCTGTTGAATGACTAAATATATAGGCAGTTTGATTTAGTTGATTTAAACTAATAGTTAATGTAACCTAAAATGTATCAACACAAACTTGTGTTTTTAATAAACAATTGCTTTACAAAGTCCATAATGGATCATCATGCTACACTTGGTTGTGTGGATTTGTTGATGTTTCTCACCTACTCTAATGAAGCTCTTGTCATACTGTTCAAACTAAACAGATATGTGAATTCGTATTGTATTCTTTCCACACTGACCACAAGGGAACAGTTTGAATTGCGTGTACAGCCTTGTGAACTTCTATTAGTTATTTGAATTACTACAATCTTTTCCACACTGATCACAAGCATAGGGTACTCTCCAGTGTGAACTCTCTGGTGGCTTTTAAGGCCAGACAATGCAGAGAAGTGTTGTCCGCACTGAATACATCCATAGGGTTTCTCTCCTGTGTGAAATTTCTTGTGTGTTTTAACGCTGGCCATATGAGAGAAGTGTTGTCCACACTGACTGATCACATCCATAGGGTTTCTCTCCAGTGTGTATTCTCTGGTGGCTTTTAAGGCTGAACATATGAGAGAAGCATTGTCCACACTCATCACATTCATAGGGTTTCTCTCCAGTGTGAACTCTCTGGTGGCTTTTAAGGCCGGACAATGCAGAGAAGTGTTCTCCACACTGTATACACCCATAGGGCTTCTCTCCAGTGTGAATTCTCTGGTGGATTTTAAGTTTGGACATTGTAGTGAAGCGTTTACCACACTGATCACAGCAGTGGCATTTGTGTTTAGCCAAGCCTCTTTGTTCATTCACCTCTGGTAGAACAGGGAAGCCAGACTGATTAAATGGAAGCCAGAACACTGAAATGGAAACAAATACAAAGGTCAAGCCCTATATTGTTTAAAGGTAATTGATGGTCTACAACAACATAAACACATTTGTACACAATTAACAATTTTACGAGACATTTCAAATTTGATTCTACAATTTCCCTCGCTATCTCTCCTGGCACTCCATTGTGGCACAAATTATGTGTATACAACAGTTATTCTCTGTTGATTTGTTAGTGTTATAGGCAGGGTTAAGATGGATAAACTGTTACATGTAGGCCTATGAGCCTGCTGATTCTAGATTATTTAGACGGTAATGGAACACATGTTTATGTGTTGATTAATTGCAAGGGAATTGTTGTGCATTTTAGAAAGACACAAAACAGGTTGTCTTTTAAGTCTATACTAATGTTGCTAACAAAAACATGCCTAGATTAAAACATCCTTATAACATGCTGTATACCCACATAAACACAGTAAGTAACTTACAGAGGTCTTGATGGTCATTGTGTCCTCCCTGTTGAGCAGAATTGATCCTGGTGTCCTTGATAGAGTTCATCTTCACCTGAAGCCTGCAGTCCACACAGACAGATCTGATCAGAAATGATTGATATCCTGGAGGAGTTGTGGAGAACTGACAATTACAAGCTCTTCTTATAGCCTGAGTTGGAACCATTAACTGCTTGGGATTGATTGGCCAAAGAGATGAACAATAGAACCCGCTCTAATGAGGCTCTTGTCACACTGTTCACACTAAACACATGTATCTCTCATATGTGTGCACGGCATGAGTCTCCCCCCCTCTTGTTATTCAGATAGACAATCAAGTCCCTATAGAAACCTACTTTTCACATGCATTGCTCCAAATCCTTCCAGCTTTAGTGAAGGAACAGCTGTTTGTGATATTGTGTTAATAGTATTTGATTGTTCATAACAGCATCTTCATTAATCACTGTTATGTGCTCCTACATTACAAGGTGTGTTATTGCCTCCCAAAGGGTATTTCATGTGATTGACTGAAATTACCACAGACTGTACTCCTATAAACACAAGCTCAAAAAACATCTCTTGACTTTGAATGTTTGTCTTTATTTGTTGACTGCAAGACATAAAGTAATAAACACAAAATTACATCTCACTACATAGTGTCATTTTAAGTATATACAAAAAAGTATTAGTATTGTAAAAGAAAATCCCAATCGCGACAGAAAAAAATAATCATAGCTATTTTAAATATCTGTTGAATGACTAAATATTTAGGCAGTTTGATTTAGTTGATTTAAACTAATAGTTAATGTAACCTAAAATGTATCAACACAAACTTGTGTTTTTAATAAACAATTGCTTTACAAAGTCCATAATGGATCATCATGCTACACTTGGTTGTGTGGATTTGTTGATGTTTCTCACCTGCTCTAATGAAGCTCTTGTCATACTGTTCAAACTTAACAGATACGTGAATTCGTATTGTATTCTTTCCACACTGACCACAAGGGAACAGTTTGAATTGCGTGTACAGCCTTGTGAACTTCTATTAGTTATTTGAATTACTACAATCTTTTCCACACTGATCACAAGCATAGGGTACTCTCCAGTGTGAACTCTCTGGTGGCTTTTAAGGCCAGACAATGCAGAGAAGTGTTGTCCGCACTGAATACATCCATAGGGTTTCTCTCCTGTGTGAAATTTCTTGTGTGTTTTAACGCTGGCCATATGAGAGAAGTGTTGTCCACACTGACTGATCACATCCATAGGGTTTCTCTCCAGTGTGTATTCTCTGGTGGCTTTTAAGGCTGAACATATGAGAGAAGCATTGTCCACACTCATCACATTCATAGGGTTTCTCTCCAGTGTGAACTCTCTGGTGGCTTTTAAGGCCGGACAATGCAGAGAAGTGTTCTCCACACTGTATACACCCATAGGGCTTCTCTCCAGTGTGAATTCTCTGGTGGATTTTAAGTTTGGACATTGTAGTGAAGCGTTTACCACACTGATCACAGCAGTGGCATTTGTGTTTAGCCAAGCCTCTTTGTTCATTCACCTCTGGTAGAACAGGGAAGCCAGACTGATTAAATGGAAGCCAGAACACTGAAATGGAAACAAATACAAAGGTCAAGCCCTATATTGTTTAAAGGTAATTGATGGTCTACAACAACATAAACACATTTGTACACAATTAACAATTTTACGAGACATTTCAAATTTGATTCTACAATTTCCCTCGCTATCTCTCCTGGCACTCCATTGTGGCACAAATTATGTGTATACAACAGTTATTCTCTGTTGATTTGTTAGTGTTATAGGCAGGGTTATGATGGATAAACTGTTACATGTAGGCCTATGAGCCTGCTGATTCTAGATTATTTAGACGGTAATGGAACACATGTTTATGTGTTGATTAATTGCAAGGGAATTGTTGTGCATTTTAGAAAGACACAAAACAGGTTGTCTTTTAAGTCTATACTAATGTTGCTAACAAAAACATGCCTAGATTAAAACATCCTTATAACATGCTGTATACCCACATAAACACAGTAAGTAACTTACAGAGGTCTTGATGGTCATTGTGTCCTCCCTGTTGAGCAGAATTGATCCTGGTGTCCTTGATAGAGTTCATCTTCACCTGAAGCCTGCAGTCCACACAGACAGATCTGATCAGAAATGATTGATATCCTGGAGGAGTTGTGGAGAACTGACAATTACAAGCTCTTCTTATAGCCTGAGTTGGAACCATTAACTGCTTGGGATTGATTGGCCAAAGAGATGAACAATAGAACCCGCTCTAATGAGGCTCTTGTCACACTGTTCACACTAAACACATGTATCTCTCATATGTGTGCACGGCATGAGTCTCTCCCCCTCTTGTTATTCAGATAGACAATCAAGTCCCTATAGAAACCTAATTTTCACATGCATTGCTCCAAATCCTTCCAGCTTTAGTGAAGGAACAGCTGTTTGTGATATTGTGTTAATAGTATTTGATTGTTCATAACAGCATCTTCATTAATCACTGTTATGTGCTCCTACATTACAAGGTGTGTTATTGCCTCCCAAAGGGTATTTCATGTGATTGACTGAAATTACCACAGACTGTACTCCTATAAACACAAGCTCAAAAAACATCTCTTGACTTTGAATGTTTGTCTTTATTTGTTGACTGCAAGACATAAAGTAATAAACACAAAATCACATCTCACTACATAGTGTCATTTTAAGTATATACAAAAAAGTATTAGTATTGTAAAAGAAATTCCCAATTGCGACAGAAAAAAATAATCATAGCTATTTTAAATATCTGTTGAATGACTAAATATATAGGCAGTTTGATTTAGTTGATTTAAACTAATAGTTAATGTAACCTAAAATGTATCAACACAAACTTGTGTTTTTAATAAACAATTGCTTTACAAAGTCCATAATGGATCATCATGCTACACTTGGTTGTGTGGATTTGTTGATGTTTCTCACCTACTCTAATGAAGCTCTTGTCATACTGTTCAAACTAAACAGATATGTGAATTCGTATTGTATTCTTTCCACACTGACCACAAGGGAACAGTTTGAATTGCGTGTACAGCCTTGTGAACTTCTATTAGTTATTTGAATTACTACAATCTTTTCCACACTGATCACAAGCATAGGGTACTCTCCAGTGTGAACTCTCTGGTGGCTTTTAAGGCCAGACAATGCAGAGAAGTGTTGTCCGCACTGAATACATCCATAGGGTTTCTCTCCTGTGTGAAATTTCTTGTGTGTTTTAACGCTGGCCATATGAGAGAAGTGTTGTCCACACTGACTGATCACATCCATAGGGTTTCTCTCCAGTGTGTATTCTCTGGTGGCTTTTAAGGCTGAACATATGAGAGAAGCATTGTCCACACTCATCACATTCATAGGGTTTCTCTCCAGTGTGAACTCTCTGGTGGCTTTTAAGGCCGGACAATGCAGAGAAGTGTTCTCCACACTGTATACACCCATAGGGCTTCTCTCCAGTGTGAATTCTCTGGTGGATTTTAAGTTTGGACATTGTAGTGAAGCGTTTACCACACTGATCACAGCAGTGGCATTTGTGTTTAGCCAAGCCTCTTTGTTCATTCACCTCTGGTAGAACAGGGAAGCCAGACTGATTAAATGGAAGCCAGAACACTGAAATGGAAACAAATACAAAGGTCAAGCCCTATATTGTTTAAAGGTAATTGATGGTCTACAACAACATAAACACATTTGTACACAATTAACAATTTTACGAGACATTTCAAATTTGATTCTACAATTTCCCTCGCTATCTCTCCTGGCACTCCATTGTGGCACAAATTATGTGTATACAACAGTTATTCTCTGTTGATTTGTTAGTGTTATAGGCAGGGTTAAGATGGATAAACTGTTACATGTAGGCCTATGAGCCTGCTGATTCTAGATTATTTAGACGGTAATGGAACACATGTTTATGTGTTGATTAATTGCAAGGGAATTGTTGTGCATTTTAGAAAGACACAAAACAGGTTGTCTTTTAAGTCTATACTAATGTTGCTAACAAAAACATGCCTAGATTAAAACATCCTTATAACATGCTGTATACCCACATAAACACAGTAAGTAACTTACAGAGGTCTTGATGGTCATTGTGTCCTCCCTGTTGAGCAGAATTGATCCTGGTGTCCTTGATAGAGTTCATCTTCACCTGAAGCCTGCAGTCCACACAGACAGATCTGATCAGAAATGATTGATATCCTGGAGGAGTTGTGGAGAACTGACAATTACAAGCTCTTCTTATAGCCTGAGTTGGAACCATTAACTGCTTGGGATTGATTGGCCAAAGAGATGAACAATAGAACCCGCTCTAATGAGGCTCTTGTCACACTGTTCACACTAAACACATGTATCTCTCATATGTGTGCACGGCATGAGTCTCTCCCCCTCTTGTTATTCAGATAGACAATCAAGTCCCTATAGAAACCTAATTTTCACATGCATTGCTCCAAATCCTTCCAGCTTTAGTGAAGGAACAGCTGTTTGTGATATTGTGTTAATAGTATTTGATTGTTCATAACAGCATCTTCATTAATCACTGTTATGTGCTCCTACATTACAAGGTGTGTTATTGCCTCCCAAAGGGTATTTCATGTGATTGACTGAAATTACCACAGACTGTACTCCTATAAACACAAGCTCAAAAAACATCTCTTGACTTTGAATGTTTGTCTTTATTTGTTGACTGCAAGACATAAAGTAATAAACACAAAATCACATCTCACTACATAGTGTCATTTTAAGTATATACAAAAAAGTATTAGTATTGTAAAAGAAATTCCCAATTGCGACAGAAAAAAATAATCATAGCTATTTTAAATATCTGTTGAATGACTAAATATATAGGCAGTTTGATTTAGTTGATTTAAACTAATAGTTAATGTAACCTAAAATGTATCAACACAAACTTGTGTTTTTAATAAACAATTGCTTTACAAAGTCCATAATGGATCATCATGCTACACTTGGTTGTGTGGATTTGTTGATGTTTCTCACCTACTCTAATGAAGCTCTTGTCATACTGTTCAAACTAAACAGATATGTGAATTCGTATTGTATTCTTTCCACACTGACCACAAGGGAACAGTTTGAATTGCGTGTACAGCCTTGTGAACTTCTATTAGTTATTTGAATTACTACAATCTTTTCCACACTGATCACAAGCATAGGGTACTCTCCAGTGTGAACTCTCTGGTGGCTTTTAAGGCCAGACAATGCAGAGAAGTGTTGTCCGCACTGAATACATCCATAGGGTTTCTCTCCTGTGTGAAATTTCTTGTGTGTTTTAACGCTGGCCATATGAGAGAAGTGTTGTCCACACTGACTGATCACATCCATAGGGTTTCTCTCCAGTGTGTATTCTCTGGTGGCTTTTAAGGCTGAACATATGAGAGAAGCATTGTCCACACTCATCACATTCATAGGGTTTCTCTCCAGTGTGAACTCTCTGGTGGCTTTTAAGGCCGGACAATGCAGAGAAGTGTTCTCCACACTGTATACACCCATAGGGCTTCTCTCCAGTGTGAATTCTCTGGTGGATTTTAAGTTTGGACATTGTAGTGAAGCGTTTACCACACTGATCACAGCAGTGGCATTTGTGTTTAGCCAAGCCTCTTTGTTCATTCACCTCTGGTAGAACAGGGAAGCCAGACTGATTAAATGGAAGCCAGAACACTGAAATGGAAACAAATACAAAGGCCAAGCCCTATATTGTTTAAAGGTAATTGATGGTCTACAACAACATAAACACATTTGTACACAATTAACAATTTTACGAGACATTTCAAATTTGATTCTACAATTTCCCTCGCTATCTCTCCTGGCACTCCATTGTGGCACAAATTATGTGTATACAACAGTTATTCTCTGTTGATTTGTTAGTGTTATAGGCAGGGTTAAGATGGATAAACTGTTACATGTAGGCCTATGAGCCTGCTGATTCTAGATTATTTAGACGGTAATGGAACACATGTTTATGTGTTGATTAATTGCAAGGGAATTGTTGTGCATTTTAGAAAGACACAAAACAGGTTGTCTTTTAAGTCTATACTAATGTTGCTAACAAAAACATGCCTAGATTAAAACATCCTTATAACATGCTGTATACCCACATAAACACAGTAAGTAACTTACAGAGGTCTTGATGGTCATTGTGTCCTCCCTGTTGAGCAGAATTGATCCTGGTGTCCTTGATAGAGTTCATCTTCACCTGAAGCCTGCAGTCCACACAGACAGATCTGATCAGAAATGATTGATATCCTGGAGGAGTTGTGGAGAACTGACAATTACAAGCTCTTCTTATAGCCTGAGTTGGAACCATTAACTGCTTGGGATTGATTGGCCAAAGAGATGAACAATAGAACCCGCTCTAATGAGGCTCTTGTCACACTGTTCACACTAAACACATGTATCTCTCATATGTGTGCACGGCATGAGTCTCTCCCCCTCTTGTTATTCAGATAGACAATCAAGTCCCTATAGAAACCTAATTTTCACATGCATTGCTCCAAATCCTTCCAGCTTTAGTGAAGGAACAGCTGTTTGTGATATTGTGTTAATAGTATTTGATTGTTCATAACAGCATCTTCATTAATCACTGTTATGTGCTCCTACATTACAAGGTGTGTTATTGCCTCCCAAAGGGTATTTCATGTGATTGACTGAAATTACCACAGACTGTACTCCTATAAACACAAGCTCAAAAAACATCTCTTGACTTTGAATGTTTGTCTTTATTTGTTGACTGCAAGACATAAAGTAATAAACACAAAATCACATCTCACTACATAGTGTCATTTTAAGTATATACAAAAAAGTATTAGTATTGTAAAAGAAATTCCCAATTGCGACAGAAAAAAATAATCATAGCTATTTTAAATATCTGTTGAATGACTAAATATATAGGCAGTTTGATTTAGTTGATTTAAACTAATAGTTAATGTAACCTAAAATGTATCAACACAAACTTGTGTTTTTAATAAACAATTGCTTTACAAAGTCCATAATGGATCATCATGCTACACTTGGTTGTGTGGATTTGTTGATGTTTCTCACCTACTCTAATGAAGCTCTTGTCATACTGTTCAAACTAAACAGATATGTGAATTCGTATTGTATTCTTTCCACACTGACCACAAGGGAACAGTTTGAATTGCGTGTACAGCCTTGTGAACTTCTATTAGTTATTTGAATTACTACAATCTTTTCCACACTGATCACAAGCATAGGGTACTCTCCAGTGTGAACTCTCTGGTGGCTTTTAAGGCCAGACAATGCAGAGAAGTGTTGTCCGCACTGAATACATCCATAGGGTTTCTCTCCTGTGTGAAATTTCTTGTGTGTTTTAACGCTGGCCATATGAGAGAAGTGTTGTCCACACTGACTGATCACATCCATAGGGTTTCTCTCCAGTGTGTATTCTCTGGTGGCTTTTAAGGCTGAACATATGAGAGAAGCATTGTCCACACTCATCACATTCATAGGGTTTCTCTCCAGTGTGAACTCTCTGGTGGCTTTTAAGGCCGGACAATGCAGAGAAGTGTTCTCCACACTGTATACACCCATAGGGCTTCTCTCCAGTGTGAATTCTCTGGTGGATTTTAAGTTTGGACATTGTAGTGAAGCGTTTACCACACTGATCACAGCAGTGGCATTTGTGTTTAGCCAAGCCTCTTTGTTCATTCACCTCTGGTAGAACAGGGAAGCCAGACTGATTAAATGGAAGCCAGAACACTGAAATGGAAACAAATACAAAGGTCAAGCCCTATATTGTTTAAAGGTAATTGATGGTCTACAACAACATAAACACATTTGTACACAATTAACAATTTTACGAGACATTTCAAATTTGATTCTACAATTTCCCTCGCTATCTCTCCTGGCACTCCATTGTGGCACAAATTATGTGTATACAACAGTTATTCTCTGTTGATTTGTTAGTGTTATAGGCAGGGTTAAGATGGATAAACTGTTACATGTAGGCCTATGAGCCTGCTGATTCTAGATTATTTAGACGGTAATGGAACACATGTTTATGTGTTGATTAATTGCAAGGGAATTGTTGTGCATTTTAGAAAGACACAAAACAGGTTGTCTTTTAAGTCTATACTAATGTTGCTAACAAAAACATGCCTAGATTAAAACATCCTTATAACATGCTGTATACCCACATAAACACAGTAAGTAACTTACAGAGGTCTTGATGGTCATTGTGTCCTCCCTGTTGAGCAGAATTGATCCTGGTGTCCTTGATAGAGTTCATCTTCACCTGAAGCCTGCAGTCCACACAGACAGATCTGATCAGAAATGATTGATATCCTGGAGGAGTTGTGGAGAACTGACAATTACAAGCTCTTCTTATAGCCTGAGTTGGAACCATTAACTGCTTGGGATTGATTGGCCAAAGAGATGAACAATAGAACCCGCTCTAATGAGGCTCTTGTCACACTGTTCACACTAAACACATGTATCTCTCATATGTGTGCACGGCATGAGTCTCCCCCCCTCTTGTTATTCAGATAGACAATCAAGTCCCTATAGAAACCTACTTTTCACATGCATTGCTCCAAATCCTTCCAGCTTTAGTGAAGGAACAGCTGTTTGTGATATTGTGTTAATAGTATTTGATTGTTCATAACAGCATCTTCATTAATCACTGTTATGTGCTCCTACATTACAAGGTGTGTTATTGCCTCCCAAAGGGTATTTCATGTGATTGACTGAAATTACCACAGACTGTACTCCTATAAACACAAGCTCAAAAAACATCTCTTGACTTTGAATGTTTGTCTTTATTTGTTGACTGCAAGACATAAAGTAATAAACACAAAATTACATCTCACTACATAGTGTCATTTTAAGTATATACAAAAAAGTATTAGTATTGTAAAAGAAAATCCCAATCGCGACAGAAAAAAATAATCATAGCTATTTTAAATATCTGTTGAATGACTAAATATTTAGGCAGTTTGATTTAGTTGATTTAAACTAATAGTTAATGTAACCTAAAATGTATCAACACAAACTTGTGTTTTTAAT
Organism: Protomyctophum bolini; assembly: GCF_963924005.1. Taxonomy (NCBI): domain Eukaryota; kingdom Metazoa; phylum Chordata; class Actinopteri; order Myctophiformes; family Myctophidae; genus Protomyctophum; species Protomyctophum bolini. Next base: position 44,437,188 of record NC_137869.1, read on the forward strand.
AAACAATTGCTTTACAAAGTCCATAATGGATCATCATGCTACACTTGGTTGTGTGGATTTGTTGATGTTTCTCACCTGCTCTAATGAAGCTCTTGTCATACTGTTCAAACTTAACAGATACGTGAATTCGTATTGTATTCTTTCCACACTGACCACAAGGGAACAGTTTGAATTGCGTGTACAGCCTTGTGAACTTCTATTAGTTATTTGAATTACTACAATCTTTTCCACACTGATCACAAGCATAGGGTACTCTCCAGTGTGAACTCTCTGGTGGCTTTTAAGGCCAGACAATGCAGAGAAGTGTTGTCCGCACTGAATACATCCATAGGGTTTCTCTCCTGTGTGAAATTTCTTGTGTGTTTTAACGCTGGCCATATGAGAGAAGTGTTGTCCACACTGACTGATCACATCCATAGGGTTTCTCTCCAGTGTGTATTCTCTGGTGGCTTTTAAGGCTGAACATATGAGAGAAGCATTGTCCACACTCATCACATTCATAGGGTTTCTCTCCAGTGTGAACTCTCTGGTGGCTTTTAAGGCCGGACAATGCAGAGAAGTGTTCTCCACACTGTATACACCCATAGGGCTTCTCTCCAGTGTGAATTCTCTGGTGGATTTTAAGTTTGGACATTGTAGTGAAGCGTTTACCACACTGATCACAGCAGTGGCATTTGTGTTTAGCCAAGCCTCTTTGTTCATTCACCTCTGGTAGAACAGGGAAGCCAGACTGATTAAATGGAAGCCAGAACACTGAAATGGAAACAAATACAAAGGTCAAGCCCTATATTGTTTAAAGGTAATTGATGGTCTACAACAACATAAACACATTTGTACACAATTAACAATTTTACGAGACATTTCAAATTTGATTCTACAATTTCCCTCGCTATCTCTCCTGGCACTCCATTGTGGCACAAATTATGTGTATACAACAGTTATTCTCTGTTGATTTGTTAGTGTTATAGGCAGGGTTATGATGGATAAACTGTTACATGTAGGCCTATGAGCCTGCTGATTCTAGATTATTTAGACGGTAATGGAACACATGTTTATGTGTTGATTAATTGCAAGGGAATTGTTGTGCATTTTAGAAAGACACAAAACAGGTTGTCTTTTAAGTCTATACTAATGTTGCTAACAAAAACATGCCTAGATTAAAACATCCTTATAACATGCTGTATACCCACATAAACACAGTAAGTAACTTACAGAGGTCTTGATGGTCATTGTGTCCTCCCTGTTGAGCAGAATTGATCCTGGTGTCCTTGATAGAGTTCATCTTCACCTGAAGCCTGCAGTCCACACAGACAGATCTGATCAGAAATGATTGATATCCTGGAGGAGTTGTGGAGAACTGACAATTACAAGCTCTTCTTATAGCCTGAGTTGGAACCATTAACTGCTTGGGATTGATTGGCCAAAGAGATGAACAATAGAACCCGCTCTAATGAGGCTCTTGTCACACTGTTCACACTAAACACATGTATCTCTCATATGTGTGCACGGCATGAGTCTCCCCCCCTCTTGTTATTCAGATAGACAATCAAGTCCCTATAGAAACCTACTTTTCACATGCATTGCTCCAAATCCTTCCAGCTTTAGTGAAGGAACAGCTGTTTGTGATATTGTGTTAATAGTATTTGATTGTTCATAACAGCATCTTCATTAATCACTGTTATGTGCTCCTACATTACAAGGTGTGTTATTGCCTCCCAAAGGGTATTTCATGTGATTGACTGAAATTACCACAGACTGTACTCCTATAAACACAAGCTCAAAAAACATCTCTTGACTTTGAATGTTTGTCTTTATTTGTTGACTGCAAGACATAAAGTAATAAACACAAAATTACATCTCACTACATAGTGTCATTTTAAGTATATACAAAAAAGTATTAGTATTGTAAAAGAAAATCCCAATTGCGACAGAAAAAAATAATCATAGCTATTTTAAATATCTGTTGAATGACTAAATATATAGGCAGTTTGATTTAGTTGATTTAAACTAATAGTTAATGTAACCTAAAATGTATCAACACAAACTTGTGTTTTTAATAAACAATTGCTTTACAAAGTCCATAATGGATCATCATGCTACACTTGGTTGTGTGGATTTGTTGATGTTTCTCACCTGCTATAATGAAGCTCTTGTCATACTGTTCAAACTAAACAGATATGTGAATTCGTATTGTATTCTTTCCACACTGACCACAAGGGAACAGTTTGAATTGCGTGTACAGCCTTGTGAACTTCTAGTAGTTATTTGAATTACTACAATCTTTTCCACACTGATCACAAGCATAGGGTTTCTGTCCAGTGTGAACTCTCTGGTGGCTTTTAAGGCCAGACAATGCAGAGAAGTTTTGTCAGCACTGAATACATCCATAGGGTTTCTCTCCTGTGTGAAATTTCTTGTGTGTTTTAATGCTGGCCATATGAGAGAAGTGTTGTCCACACTGACTTATCACATCCATAGGGTTTCTCTCCAGTGTGTATTCTCTGGTGGCTTTTAAGGCTGAACATATGAGAGAAGCATTGTCCACACTCATCACATTCATAGGGTTTCTCTCCAGTGTGAACTCTCTGGTGGCTTTTAAGGCCGGACAATGCAGAGAAGTGTTCTCCACACTGTATACACCCATAGGGCTTCTCTCCAGTGTGAATTCTCTGGTGGATTTTAAGTTTGGACATTGTAGTGAAGCGTTTACCACACTGATCACAGCAGTGGCATTTGTGTTTAACCAAGCCTCTTTGTTCATTCACCTCTGGTAGAACAGGGAAGCCAGACTGATTAAATGGAAGCCAGAACACTGAAATGGAAACAAATACAAAGGTCAAGCCCTATATTGTTTAAAGGTAATTGATGGTCTACAACAACATAAACACATTTGTACACAATTAACAATTGTACGAGACATTTCAAATTTGATTCTACAATTTCCCTCGCTATATCTCCTGGCACTCAGTCGTGGCACAAATTATGTGTATACAACAGTTATTCTCTGTTGATTTGTTAGTGTTCTAGGCAGGGTTAAGATGGATAAACTGTTACATGTAGGCCTATGAGCCTGCTGATTCTATATTATTTAGACGGTAATGGAACACATGTTTATGTGTTGATTAATTGCAAGGGAATTGTTGTGCATTTTAGAAAGACACAAAACAGGTTGTCTTTTAAGGCGAGACACCCCAGGTGAATAGGGGAAAAAAGTTAAATAATAGCTATCACAATGAAACTTCTCCAGTTGATTACTTATATTAAAACTAAGATTTTTTGTATTACAAGTTTTCTGAAATTATATGTTTAAATATGCAAATTAGGCATTATATGCGCTAATTTGCATACATTTCGGGACGATAAATCTGAAGATCGGATAAAGCCAGGTTCAAAATGATCATTTCATTTTGTTGACACATTAGAGACAAAGAAAATTACACATGGGATTTTTGATATCTCTAATTATCACTCCACAAATCAGAAAATAGTGTCAACAGGCATAAAAAACCCAATTTTCGGCATTTTTTTGGTATAAAATGTGATGTAAATCAGGCTGTGAATGATATATCAACAAATCCATGTGTAAATGTCTGCGGAATATAGTTATGAATAAGACTGGAAAGTTTGGTGTATGTGAGTTCAACTGAAGTGGAAATTCTTTGTCCCAAGTATGAGGAAAACTCATTTTGAGAAAACGGCCTTTAAAGATTTGTATTGTAAAATTCCAAAACGTTTTATTTGAAGCCACTATTTTGAGACAAAATATCTCATCCAAACCTTGGCAACAACATATAATGGCATATATCATTGGAAAGGTCTGGACCTCAAGCTGACTGTGGTCTGATCCAAATATGGTCACTTCCTTTGTACCAACAACCAATCATGAAAATAGAGATGGTGGCTTTTCACCCCGAAAAACGAGCTGTCATTGGCTAAAATAAACAATCCAACTAAACATCTAAATCTGTATTTTTAATGTGTATTTTGCTTTAGTTTGAAAGAAAACATGTTTAGGAAGCAAAATAGCAAAAAAAAAAAAAAATGAAAAATCATGATTTCACCTGGGGTGTCTCACCTTAAGTCTATGCTAATGTTGCTAACAAAAACATAAAAATGCCTAGATTAAAACATCCTTATAACATGCTGTATACCCACATAAACACAGTAAGTAACTTACAGAGGTCTTGATGGTCATTGTGTCCTCCCTGTTGAGCAGAATTGATCCTGGTGTCCTTGATAGAGTTCATCTTCACCGGAAGCCTGCAGTCCACACAGACAGATCTGATCAGAAATGATTGATATCCTGGAGGAGTTGTGGAGAACTGACAATTACAAGCTCTTCTTATAGCCTGAGTTGGAACCATTAACTGCTTGGGATTGATTGGCCAAAGAGATGAACAATAGAACCCGCTCTAATGAGGCTCTTGTCACACTGTTCACACTAAACACATGTATCTCTCATGTGTGTGCACGGCATGAGTCTCTCCCCCTCTTGTTATTCAAACGAACCATTAGATAGACAATCAAGTCCCTATAGAAACCTAATTTTCACATGATTGCTCCAAATCCTTCCAGCTTTATTGAAGGAACAGCTGTTTGTGATATTGTGTTAATAGTATTTGATTGTTCATAACAGCATCTTCATTAATCACTGTTATGTGCTCCTACATTACAAGGTGTGTTATTGCCTCCCAAAGGGTATTTCATGTGATTGACTGAAATTACCACAGACTGTACTCCTATAAACACAAGCTCAAAAAACATCTCTTGACTTTGAATGTTTGTCTTTATTTGTTGACTGCAAGACATAAAGTAATAAACACAAAATGACATCTCACTGCATAGTGTCATTTTAAGTATATACAAAAAAGTATTAGTATTGTAAAAGAAAATCCCAATTGCGACAGAAAAAAATAATCATAGCTATTTTAAATATCTGTTGAATGACTAAATATATAGGCAGTTTGATTTAGTTGATTTAAACTAATAGTTAATGTAACCTAAAATGTATCAACACAAACTTGTGTTTTTAATAAACAATTGCTTTACAAAGTCCATAATGGATCATCATGCTACACTTGGTTGTGTGGATTTGTTGATGTTTCTCACCTGCTCTAATGAAGCTCTTGTCATACTTTTCATGACAACTAAACAGATACGTGAATTCGTATTGTATTCTTTCCACACTGACCACAAGGGAACAGTTTGAATTGCGTGTACAGCCTTGTGAACTTCTATTAGTTATTTGAATTACTACAATCTTTTCCACACTGATCACAAGCATAGGGTTTCTCTCCAGTGTGAACTCTCTGGTGGCTTTTAAGGCCAGACAATGCAGAGAAGTGTTGTCCGCACTGAATACATCCATAGGGTTTCTCTCCTGTGTGAAATTTCTTGTGTGTTTTAACACTGGCCATATGAGAGAAGTGTTGTCCACACTGACTGATCACATCCATAGGGTTACTCTCCAGTGTGTATTCTCTGGTGGCTTTTAAGGCTGAACATATGAGAGAAGCATTGTCCACACTCATCACATTCATAGGGTTTCTCTCCAGTGTGAACTCTCTGGTGGCTTTTAAGGCCGGACAATGCAGAGAAGTGTTCTCCACACTGTATACACCCATAGGGCTTCTCTCCAGTGTGAATTCTCTGGTGGATTTTAAGTTTGGACATTGTAGTGAAACGTTTACCACACTGATCACAGCAGTGGCATTTGTGTTTAACCAAGCCTCTTTGTTCATTCACCTCTGGTAGAACAGGGAAGCCAGACTGATTAAATGGAAGCCAGAACACTGAAATGGAAACAAATACAAAGGTCAAGCCCTATATTGTTTAAAGGTAATTGATGGTCTACAACAACATAAACACATTTGTACACAATTAACAATTGTACGAGACATTTCAAATTTGATTCTACAATTTCCCTCGCTATCTCTCCTGGCACTCCATCGTGGCACAAATTATGTGTATACAACAGTTATTCTCTGTTGATTTGTTAGTGTTCTAGGCAGGGTTAAGATGGATAAACTGTTACATGTAGGCCTATGAGCCTGCTGATTCTATATTATTTAGACGGTAATGGAACACATGTTTATGTGTTGATTAATTGCAAGGGAATTGTTGTGCATTTTAGAAAGACACAAAACAGGTTGTCTTTTAAGTCTATGCTAATGTTGCTAACAAAAACATAAACATGCCTAGATTAAAACATCCTTATAACATGCTGTATACCCACATAAACACAGTAAGTAACTTACAGAGGTCTTGATGGTCATTGTGTCCTCCCTGTTGAGCAGAATTGATCCTGGTGTCCTTGATAGAGTTCATCTTCACCTGAAGCCTGCAGTCCACACAGACAGATCTGATCAGAAATGATTGATATCCTGGAGGAGTTGTGGAGAACTGACAATTACAAGCTCTTCTTATAGCCTGAGTTGGAACCATTAACTGCTTGGGATTGATTGGCCAAAGAGATGAACAATAGAACCCGCTCTAATGAGGCTCTTGTCACACTGTTCACACTAAACACATGTATCTCTCATATGTGTGCACGGCATGAGTCTCTCCCCCTCTTGTTATTCAGATAGACAATCAAGTCCCTATAGAAACCTAATTTTCACATGCATTGCTCCAAATCCTTCCAGCTTTAGTGAAGGAACAGCTGTTTGTGATATTGTGTTAATAGTATTTGATTGTTCATAACAGCATCTTCATTAATCACTGTTATGTGCTCCTACATTACAAGGTGTGTTATTGCCTCCCAAAGGGTATTTCATGTGATTGACTGAAATTACCACAGACTGTACTCCTATAAACACAAGCTCAAAAAACATCTCTTGACTTTGAATGTTTGTCTTTATTTGTTGACTGCAAGACATAAAGTAATAAACACAAAATCACATCTCACTACATAGTGTCATTTTAAGTATATACAAAAAAGTATTAGTATTGTAAAAGAAATTCCCAATTGCGACAGAAAAAAATAATCATAGCTATTTTAAATATCTGTTGAATGACTAAATATATAGGCAGTTTGATTTAGTTGATTTAAACTAATAGTTAATGTAACCTAAAATGTATCAACACAAACTTGTGTTTTTAATAAACAATTGCTTTACAAAGTCCATAATGGATCATCATGCTACACTTGGTTGTGTGGATTTGTTGATGTTTCTCACCTACTCTAATGAAGCTCTTGTCATACTGTTCAAACTAAACAGATATGTGAATTCGTATTGTATTCTTTCCACACTGACCACAAGGGAACAGTTTGAATTGCGTGTACAGCCTTGTGAACTTCTATTAGTTATTTGAATTACTACAATCTTTTCCACACTGATCACAAGCATAGGGTACTCTCCAGTGTGAACTCTCTGGTGGCTTTTAAGGCCAGACAATGCAGAGAAGTGTTGTCCGCACTGAATACATCCATAGGGTTTCTCTCCTGTGTGAAATTTCTTGTGTGTTTTAACGCTGGCCATATGAGAGAAGTGTTGTCCACACTGACTGATCACATCCATAGGGTTTCTCTCCAGTGTGTATTCTCTGGTGGCTTTTAAGGCTGAACATATGAGAGAAGCATTGTCCACACTCATCACATTCATAGGGTTTCTCTCCAGTGTGAACTCTCTGGTGGCTTTTAAGGCCGGACAATGCAGAGAAGTGTTCTCCACACTGTATACACCCATAGGGCTTCTCTCCAGTGTGAATTCTCTGGTGGATTTTAAGTTTGGACATTGTAGTGAAGCGTTTACCACACTGATCACAGCAGTGGCATTTGTGTTTAGCCAAGCCTCTTTGTTCATTCACCTCTGGTAGAACAGGGAAGCCAGACTGATTAAATGGAAGCCAGAACACTGAAATGGAAACAAATACAAAGGTCAAGCCCTATATTGTTTAAAGGTAATTGATGGTCTACAACAACATAAACACATTTGTACACAATTAACAATTTTACGAGACATTTCAAATTTGATTCTACAATTTCCCTCGCTATCTCTCCTGGCACTCCATTGTGGCACAAATTATGTGTATACAACAGTTATTCTCTGTTGATTTGTTAGTGTTATAGGCAGGGTTAAGATGGATAAACTGTTACATGTAGGCCTATGAGCCTGCTGATTCTAGATTATTTAGACGGTAATGGAACACATGTTTATGTGTTGATTAATTGCAAGGGAATTGTTGTGCATTTTAGAAAGACACAAAACAGGTTGTCTTTTAAGTCTATACTAATGTTGCTAACAAAAACATGCCTAGATTAAAACATCCTTATAACATGCTGTATACCCACATAAACACAGTAAGTAACTTACAGAGGTCTTGATGGTCATTGTGTCCTCCCTGTTGAGCAGAATTGATCCTGGTGTCCTTGATAGAGTTCATCTTCACCTGAAGCCTGCAGTCCACACAGACAGATCTGATCAGAAATGATTGATATCCTGGAGGAGTTGTGGAGAACTGACAATTACAAGCTCTTCTTATAGCCTGAGTTGGAACCATTAACTGCTTGGGATTGATTGGCCAAAGAGATGAACAATAGAACCCGCTCTAATGAGGCTCTTGTCACACTGTTCACACTAAACACATGTATCTCTCATATGTGTGCACGGCATGAGTCTCCCCCCTCTTGTTATTCAGATAGACAATCAAGTCCCTATAGAAACCTACTTTTCACATGCATTGCTCCAAATCCTTCCAGCTTTAGTGAAGGAACAGCTGTTTGTGATATTGTGTTAATAGTATTTGATTGTTCATAACAGCATCTTCATTAATCACTGTTATGTGCTCCTACATTACAAGGTGTGTTATTGCCTCCCAAAGGGTATTTCATGTGATTGACTGAAATTACCACAGACTGTACTCCTATAAACACAAGCTCAAAAAACATCTCTTGACTTTGAATGTTTGTCTTTATTTGTTGACTGCAAGACATAAAGTAATAAACACAAAATTACATCTCACTACATAGTGTCATTTTAAGTATATACAAAAAAGTATTAGTATTGTAAAAGAAAATCCCAATCGCGACAGAAAAAAATAATCATAGCTATTTTAAATATCTGTTGAATGACTAAATATTTAGGCAGTTTGATTTAGTTGATTTAAACTAATAGTTAATGTAACCTAAAATGTATCAACACAAACTTGTGTTTTTAATAAACAATTGCTTTACAAAGTCCATAATGGATCATCATGCTACACTTGGTTGTGTGGATTTGTTGATGTTTCTCACCTGCTCTAATGAAGCTCTTGTCATACTGTTCAAACTTAACAGATACGTGAATTCGTATTGTATTCTTTCCACACTGACCACAAGGGAACAGTTTGAATTGCGTGTACAGCCTTGTGAACTTCTATTAGTTATTTGAATTACTACAATCTTTTCCACACTGATCACAAGCATAGGGTTTCTCTCCAGTGTGAACTCTCTGGTGGCTTTTAAGGCCAGACAATGCAGAGAAGTGTTGTCCGCACTGAATACATCCATAGGGTTTCTCTCCTGTGTGAAATTTCTTGTGTGTTTTAACACTGGCCATATGAGAGAAGTGTTGTCCACACTGACTGATCACATCCATAGGGTTACTCTCCAGTGTGTATTCTCTGGTGGCTTTTAAGGCTGAACATATGAGAGAAGCATTGTCCACACTCATCACATTCATAGGGTTTCTCTCCAGTGTGAACTCTCTGGTGGCTTTTAAGGCCGGACAATGCAGAGAAGTGTTCTCCACACTGTATACACCCATAGGGCTTCTCTCCAGTGTGAATTCTCTGGTGGATTTTAAGTTTGGACATTGTAGTGAAACGTTTACCACACTGATCACAGCAGTGGCATTTGTGTTTAACCAAGCCTCTTTGTTCATTCACCTCTGGTAGAACAGGGAAGCCAGACTGATTAAATGGAAGCCAGAACACTGAAATGGAAACAAATACAAAGGTCAAGCCCTATATTGTTTAAAGGTAATTGATGGTCTACAACAACATAAACACATTTGTACACAATTAACAATTTTACGAGACATTTCAAATTTGATTCTACAATTTCCCTCGCTATCTCTCCTGGCACTCCATTGTGGCACAAATTATGTGTATACAACAGTTATTCTCTGTTGATTTGTTAGTGTTATAGGCAGGGTTAAGATGGATAAACTGTTACATGTAGGCCTATGAGCCTGCTGATTCTAGATTATTTAGACGGTAATGGAACACATGTTTATGTGTTGATTAATTGCAAGGGAATTGTTGTGCATTTTAGAAAGACACAAAACAGGTTGTCTTTTAAGTCTATACTAATGTTGCTAACAAAAACATGCCTAGATTAAAACATCCTTATAACATGCTGTATACCCACATAAACACAGTAAGTAACTTACAGAGGTCTTGATGGTCATTGTGTCCTCCCTGTTGAGCAGAATTGATCCTGGTGTCCTTGATAGAGTTCATCTTCACCTGAAGCCTGCAGTCCACACAGACAGATCTGATCAGAAATGATTGATATCCTGGAGGAGTTGTGGAGAACTGACAATTACAAGCTCTTCTTATAGCCTGAGTTGGAACCATTAACTGCTTGGGATTGATTGGCCAAAGAGATGAACAATAGAACCCGCTCTAATGAGGCTCTTGTCACACTGTTCACACTAAACACATGTATCTCTCATATGTGTGCACGGCATGAGTCTCCCCCCTCTTGTTATTCAGATAGACAATCAAGTCCCTATAGAAACCTACTTTTCACATGCATTGCTCCAAATCCTTCCAGCTTTAGTGAAGGAACAGCTGTTTGTGATATTGTGTTAATAGTATTTGATTGTTCATAACAGCATCTTCATTAATCACTGTTATGTGCTCCTACATTACAAGGTGTGTTATTGCCTCCCAAAGGGTATTTCATGTGATTGACTGAAATTACCACAGACTGTACTCCTATAAACACAAGCTCAAAAAACATCTCTTGACTTTGAATGTTTGTCTTTATTTGTTGACTGCAAGACATAAAGTAATAAACACAAAATTACATCTCACTACATAGTGTCATTTTAAGTATATACAAAAAAGTATTAGTATTGTAAAAGAAAATCCCAATCGCGACAGAAAAAAATAATCATAGCTATTTTAAATATCTGTTGAATGACTAAATATTTAGGCAGTTTGATTTAGTTGATTTAAACTAATAGTTAATGTAACCTAAAATGTATCAACACAAACTTGTGTTTTTAATAAACAATTGCTTTACAAAGTCCATAATGGATCATCATGCTACACTTGGTTGTGTGGATTTGTTGATGTTTCTCACCTGCTCTAATGAAGCTCTTGTCATACTGTTCAAACTTAACAGATACGTGAATTCGTATTGTATTCTTTCCACACTGACCACAAGGGAACAGTTTGAATTGCGTGTACAGCCTTGTGAACTTCTATTAGTTATTTGAATTACTACAATCTTTTCCACACTGATCACAAGCATAGGGTACTCTCCAGTGTGAACTCTCTGGTGGCTTTTAAGGCCAGACAATGCAGAGAAGTGTTGTCCGCACTGAATACATCCATAGGGTTTCTCTCCTGTGTGAAATTTCTTGTGTGTTTTAACGCTGGCCATATGAGAGAAGTGTTGTCCACACTGACTGATCACATCCATAGGGTTTCTCTCCAGTGTGTATTCTCTGGTGGATTTTAAGGCTGAACATATGAGAGAAGCATTGTCCACACTCATCACATTCATAGGGTTTCTCTCCAGTGTGAACTCTCTGGTGGCTTTTAAGGCCGGACAATGCAGAGAAGTGTTCTCCACACTGTATACACCCATAGGGCTTCTCTCCAGTGTGAATTCTCTGGTGGATTTTAAGTTTGGACATTGTAGTGAAGCGTTTACCACACTGATCACAGCAGTGGCATTTGTGTTTAGCCAAGCCTCTTTGTTCATTCACCTCTGGTAGAACAGGGAAGCCAGACTGATTAAATGGAAGCCAGAACACTGAAATGGAAACAAATACAAAGGTCAAGCCCTATATTGTTTAAAGGTAATTGATGGTCTACAACAACATAAACACATTTGTACACAATTAACAATTTTACGAGACATTTCAAATTTGATTCTACAATTTCCCTCGCTATCTCTCCTGGCACTCCATTGTGGCACAAATTATGTGTATACAACAGTTATTCTCTGTTGATTTGTTAGTGTTATAGGCAGGGTTATGATGGATAAACTGTTACATGTAGGCCTATGAGCCTGCTGATTCTAGATTATTTAGACGGTAATGGAACACATGTTTATGTGTTGATTAATTGCAAGGGAATTGTTGTGCATTTTAGAAAGACACAAAACAGGTTGTCTTTTAAGTCTATACTAATGTTGCTAACAAAAACATGCCTAGATTAAAACATCCTTATAACATGCTGTATACCCACATAAACACAGTAAGTAACTTACAGAGGTCTTGATGGTCATTGTGTCCTCCCTGTTGAGCAGAATTGATCCTGGTGTCCTTGATAGAGTTCATCTTCACCTGAAGCCTGCAGTCCACACAGACAGATCTGATCAGAAATGATTGATATCCTGGAGGAGTTGTGGAGAACTGACAATTACAAGCTCTTCTTATAGCCTGAGTTGGAACCATTAACTGCTTGGGATTGATTGGCCAAAGAGATGAACAATAGAACCCGCTCTAATGAGGCTCTTGTCACACTGTTCACACTAAACACATGTATCTCTCATATGTGTGCACGGCATGAGTCTCCCCCCCTCTTGTTATTCAGATAGACAATCAAGTCCCTATAGAAACCTACTTTTCACATGCATTGCTCCAAATCCTTCCAGCTTTAGTGAAGGAACAGCTGTTTGTGATATTGTGTTAATAGTATTTGATTGTTCATAACAGCATCTTCATTAATCACTGTTATGTGCTCCTACATTACAAGGTGTGTTATTGCCTCCCAAAGGGTATTTCATGTGATTGACTGAAATTACCACAGACTGTACTCCTATAAACACAAGCTCAAAAAACATCTCTTGACTTTGAATGTTTGTCTTTATTTGTTGACTGCAAGACATAAAGTAATAAACACAAAATTACATCTCACTACATAGTGTCATTTTAAGTATATACAAAAAAGTATTAGTATTGTAAAAGAAAATCCCAATCGCGACAGAAAAAAATAATCATAGCTATTTTAAATATCTGTTGAATGACTAAATATTTAGGCAGTTTGATTTAGTTGATTTAAACTAATAGTTAATGTAACCTAAAATGTATCAACACAAACTTGTGTTTTTAATAAACAATTGCTTTACAAAGTCCATAATGGATCATCATGCTACACTTGGTTGTGTGGATTTGTTGATGTTTCTCACCTGCTCTAATGAAGCTCTTGTCATACTGTTCAAACTTAACAGATACGTGAATTCGTATTGTATTCTTTCCACACTGACCACAAGGGAACAGTTTGAATTGCGTGTACAGCCTTGTGAACTTCTATTAGTTATTTGAATTACTACAATCTTCTCCACACACATCACAATGATTTGGGTTTCTCTCCAGTGTGAATTCTCTGTTTTAAGGTTTGACATTTAAGAGAAGTGTTGTCTGATCACAAGCATAGGATTTCTCTCCAGTGTGAACTCTCTGGTGGCTTTTAAGGTCAGACAATGCAGATAAGTGTTGTCCGCACTGAATACATCCATAGGGTTTCTCTCCTGTGTGAAATTTCTGGTGTAAATGGTAAATGGTAAATGGTGCATTTATATAGCGCCTTTATCCAAGGCGCTTTACATAGATTGTGCATTACATTCACCCATTCATACACCGATGGCAGCGGAAACCATGCAAGGCACCAACTAGCACATCGGGAGCAATTAGGGGTTCAGTGTCTTGCTCAAGGACACTTCGACAGTAACTCTGGGGGAGCCCGGGTTCGAACTGGCAACCTTGCGGTTCCCATCCAGGCACTCTACCCCTGATCCACCGCCGCCCCGGTGTGTTTTAACACTGGACATATGAGAGAAGTGTTGTCCACACTGACTGATCACATCCATAGGGTTTCTCTCCAGTATGTATTCTCTGGTGGCTTTTAAGGCTGAACATATGAGAGAAGCATTGTCCACACTCATCACATTCATAGGGTTTCTCTCCAGTGTGAACTCTCTGGTGGCCCTTGAGGAAAATTAATTGGGGAACCCTGCTCTATGGCAATAGCACAAACTTTGGCATGCTACTAGTCCTACATACAAAATGATGAAAAACGAGGATATTCTTTTTTCTCCAAAAATTCAAAAAACGATGGGCTATAACCCATCGTTTTTTTCATTTTTCCATTTTTTTCAAATCCTCAAAAATGATGGAAAACGGCGTGCTATAGTATGCCGTACGATACGGCATACCATGGTCCAAAATGATGTAAAACAAGGATAATGTTTTTTTTCAAACATTCAAAAAACGATGGGCTATAACCCATCGTTCTTTTTTTTCAAGTCCTCAAAAATTATGAAAAACGGCGTGCTATAGTATTCCGTACGATACGGGCTATAGCCCATGGTCCAAAATGATGAAAAACAAGGATATTTTTTTTTTCAAACATTCAAAAAACGATGCTATACGTTTTTATATGCTATAACGGCGTTCTTTTTTCATTTTTTTCAAGTCCTCAAAAATGATGAAAAACGGCGTGCTATAGTATGCCGTACGATATGGGCTATAGCCCATGGTCCAAAATGATGAAAAACGAGGACATTTTTTTCTTTCAAAAATTCAAAAAACTATATGGGCTATCGATAAAACTATCGTTTTTTTTCATTTTTTCATTTTTTTATCCTCAAACCCTCATAGAAAACCTCATATTTTTAAAACAAAGCAATACAGCCTCATCAAAGTTGGTGTTGTAACTATATTGTCAATTACTTCCTTGAGAGGTGGGTCCAATGGAGTTCAAAGCACTTTTTACTACTTTCCATTGGTTCAATATTTTCGAAAACAACACACAGGCGTAAAGGGATTTAAAACCTCAAAAATGGAGTTCCTCCCGACAGCAACGATAATGTAAGTAAATACTTTTGAGATGAGAAGTCTGATCAAAGGTCTCGATACTCATATTGATTTGCATTGAAATATTATTATTTTACACACTGTACGTGTTTTCAAACATTACTGGCCTGATGACAGCGCTGCAAGGTGACCTGCAACAGACACAGAAGGAGCAAAGTGCAACGCGGCAGGAGCTTCAAGCAGCGATGGAGAGACTCACGGACAGCGACAGTCAGATTAAAGGTATTTCTACTCACCACGTTGTGTGTTTGTTGGAGTAAAAGTTAATTTGTATTTAATGAATTTAACCTTTATTTAACCAGTAAAAAACACATTCTCTTTTACAAGTGTGAACTGGCCAAGAGAACAGGCAAAATAAGTGACACAGCTCTGCCAGTAACAATGAATACACAATAAAAACAGGACAGACATGTAACGTGCATAAACACAGTAGGCTACCCACTACAGAAGAAGTTCAAAGGGAGAACAGGAACATCTAATAACGCAACCAATAACGTATAATGAATAAAAACTATAAAGTAACAAAATTTGCTAATAAACTGAAAAAACAAGAGAACCAACATTTGCTATAGGTCAAAGCAGGAGCAATGTCTGGGAAGTGTGCCCATGGCAATCCTTTTTAAAACTCATTATAGGGGAATCACAGAAGTCAGTTTGAGTCTGGTCTGTAGGTCATTCCAAGATCATGCAGGGTTAAAAAAAAGCAAGGCTTTTTTTTTCCAGCCTCAGATTTTGCTGGGGGCACGACATATCGCAGCCAAGCATTTGATCTGAGGTTGAGAGACTTTTGGACAAGTTCAAATTTAGAACAAATGTAAAGTGGGAGATTTCATATTTGACCAAAGTGTTTTCAAACGTGACTGTTTCATTAACGTTTGGGAACGCTCCACACGTCCCAAACCTTCTGGCTCCAAAACTATGGAATGCACTTCCCATTACAATCAGAACTGCAGCCTCACTCCCAATCTCCCGCCGTAGTCTAAAAACCTTTTCAGACTCCATCATGGCCTTGGATAGCACTTAGTCATAGCACTAGTAGGCCTATAGTATGTATAGTTGATATGTATAGTTTCATTATATAGATATTCCACTGTTACGTTCTTAGTTTACGCATGTTTCATAACTACTTTTTATGTATGTGATGTCTGCTAAATGCCAAATTGTATTCTCCGCTTCTGTTGAAACCATTGAAGGCAGATCAAATGCCACACATCATGAGGTGCAGTTCCTGCAGAAACTGAATGAAGGTATAATAAGTAAGCAACAAAAATATACTTCCGTGTTCATACATAGGCCTGCTAATAATCTGCATGCATGCATTATCATTCAATCCCATTACATGTTGTGTGTTTTACAGTCAGACAAGTGTCTTTCTCAGCCTCCCTTTTGGCCTCTGGAAGTGGAAACACTGGACCTTACAATGTTGACACTATCCTGACCTACAGATATGTCATCACCAATGTTGATAATGGATATAATCCAGACACAGGCATGGTGAATGGTGAATAATGCATAAAAAGATCATGCAAACTGTAAATGGTTAGCCTACATATCGTTGCTGTCGGGAGGAAACCACCTAACTCCATTGTTGAGGTTTTCGATTATTTTTTGCATAAATCAGTGCTAGTCTGTGTGTTGGTTACAATACTATTGAACCAATGAAAAGTATTAAAAAGCGCTTTGGACAAAACCTCTTAACTCCATTGGACCCAGCTCAAACTGTCTGCCAAAGCAGCTAACTCCACCACCTCTCCCCCCACAGGTTTCTTCATTGTGTCCGTGAAAGGTGTCTACCAGTTCAATGTCTTCGCCTATGGTCATGGAGGAAATATTCCCACAGGAGCTGTCTTGTGTAAAAACGGCCAGCCTGTAGTTATTGCATATGAATACCAACCTAGCCAATATAGTGCGTCTAATGGAGCCTCACTGCTGCTAGAGGCAGGGGATGTAGTCTATGTGAAACTCTATCCTAACACATGGATATATGACAATTACAATCACCATAGTACATTCAGTGGTCACCTGCTGTTTACAGTGCGAGAAAGAGAAAAGACCCTTTGGCCAATGGTTGTGTCTGTGTCATTTTTTGAGGGGTGCTAGCCCCTCCTATATTCAGCTTTGTGTAGATCTTCGTCTTACACAAACATTGAATTCCCATTGATGCATGCAAGAATTTATGTCACGATGATGTACGATTGTACGATGATAAGAGTGCCCCTCACTTCACACAGGTGTGATTTTTGATTGTAGAGTTGTCTTTTCAAAAATAGCAGATTGTGGGAGGTTGGGTGGGAAAATATAACTCAGAGTGCAGTATCAGGGGTTAGACACACGAGGGCGCCCCTTTCTTTATTTCTCCAAAAGGTTCAAACCAAGTCAGTTGCACAAACAGAACTCAAACAGTTATTATTCTTTGCATGAGGTCCCGGTTCCGAGGCGGGAGTCGTCACTGCAGAGGATGAGAGGGGATGTTAGCATACGGTCAGAGCACACGGTAAGTACAAAGTTGGGGCCTGAGACTCCCGGTCTAGGCAGTCTACCAACTAGACATTTGTATAACTCTTTCTCTTCTTCTTTTCCAGGTTCCAGAGGAGGCCAGGAGGCTCCCCCGGAGGTAGGTAAGGTGGTACGTAGCTTTCTCTATCCACAGGGCATAAAAGAGTACTTTAGAGTAGAAGTACTCGGATACGGGGCGGTGAGTATTCAGAGTGAAAGTACTTGGTATGGTACCGGGTGAGTATGGTACACAGGGCCCCTTAGGCTCGGCCAACAGGAAGATACACAAGCATTTACACTCTTATTTCTCTCTATCTACTGGGTGGCCGTGTCGGTACGACAACGGCAGTCAGGGGGTTAACACAAAGTAAGCGCTCTAGTTTCTAACGGTCTTCTTTCACCGGGCCTGGCGGCGCAAGCCAACTTAAAGTCTCTTCAAAGGGTGAAATAAACATAACACAGGCCTGTCTTCTTTCACAGGGTGGACGTGACACTTTATCTAGAGCCTGCTAGCTTCCATTAGTCTCTACGGGGTTATCTTCATTCAACAATCTTCAGTGTACAACACCACGGTGACACTCTTCATTCACAGTCTTCATTTAGCATCGACAGGGTGACTTCCTTCATTCACAATCTTCGTTATTATCCTTAGCTGCTCATTGCCACTATGAGTGCCTCTTCTTAATAACACGGGTGATAGATAGTGAACGGTTTGTCTTACTGCGACCTTATGGAGCTGTTGAGCTGCCGTTTCCATACGAGGGTCCCGTCTCCGCACTCGTCCCCGATACGAGCCAGGTGGGTCTCCAGCATGCATGCGGCTCTCCGTGTATACTTGTCTATGGGGGGCACACGCTCCTGCGTGTGCTTCCAGCCCCACTCCTACAAGCCTGGTGATGTGGGAATATAAGAGAGCAATTGAGTGGTGATACAAGCGATCAAACAATAAACATAGTCCATACGTTAGGGTCCATAAGTGAGAGGAGTGTGGACTTACCATCCAACGCCGAGTGGACGGCATATGCTGCGCGAGCGTCTGTGTGTAGCAGGGATCTGATAGTGCTAGGCGTGCGGTTCGTTTATAAAGGGTGCGGCTGACAGGTTGCGGCTGCCGTTAATTGCTAACAAGGGCGGTGGTCGGAATTAGGCGCAGCTGATTCAAGATTGCTCTGGGGTAGAACACTGTGTCTATGACACGGCCGTGGGAGTGCCGTGTCGCCGCTTGTCTGGTTGTCAGGGGAACGCGCCCCTCCCACTGTGGCGAGACCTGACAGACTCCACACACTCCCCCCCTAAGTTTCTTGCTACCGCAAGGAGCTTGACTACTTCCCTCGTCTTCGTACAGTCTTGAGAGCGCGTCCGCGTGTTTCATCTTGGTCCCGGGCCGGTGCTCTATCTCGAACTTGTAGCTCTGGAGCTCGACGAACCAGCGGGTGACACGGTCGTTGCGGTCTTTGTTCGCCGCCATCCACTTGAGTGGCGCGTGGTCGGTCACGAGGGTGAACTGTCTGCCCCATAAGTAGTACCGGAGGTGATGGATGGCCCATTTCACGGCCAGACACTCCTTCTCGACAGTGGAGTAGTTACGCTCGTGCTTCAGCAGCTTCCTGCTGATGTACAGTACGGGATGCTCATCTCCGTCTAGCGGCTGGGACAGGACGGCGCCGACCCCGGTGATGGACGCATCCCTGGAGAGGATGAAGGGCCTTGTGAAGTCCGGCGCCACGAGCACCGGCTCGCTGCACAGGGCGGTCTTCAACGTGCGGAAGGCCTCGTCCGCCTCGTCCGTCCACTGGACGTGGTGGGGAAGGTTCTTCTTGGTCAAGTCGTGGAGGGGGGCCGCGATCGTGGCGAAGTTCTGGACGAACTTCTGGTAATAGGCGATCAGGCCGAGGAAGGACTTGACCTGCTTCTTGGTCACCGGGCGTGGCCAGGTCTGGATCTTCTCCACCTTCCTCGTCTGTGGTCGGATGCACCCTCGGCCGATGGTGTAGCCGAGGTAGTCCGTCTCGGTCCAACCAATGCGGCACTTCTTTGCGTTGGCGGTCAGGCCGGCCGCCCGTAGGGTGGCTAGGACTGTGTCGACCCGCTCCAGGTGCTGTCCCCAGGTGGCGCTGTGGATGATTACATCGTCCAGGTAGGCCGCCGCGAAGGCCTGGTGGGGTCGCAGTATCCGGTCCATCAGCCGTTGGAACGTGGCGGGGGCCCCGTGTACTCCGAAGGGCATCACTCGGTACTGGAAGAGTCCATCGGGAGTGATGAAGGCCGTCTTCTGCTTGGCTCTCTCCGTGAGGGGAACCTGCCAGTACCCTTTCGTCAGGTCGAGGGTACTGATGAACCGGGCGGGCCCCAGCCGGTCAATCAGCTCATCGACGCGGGCCATGGGATACGCGTCGAACACGGAGATCTCATTTAACTTCCGGAAATCATTGCAGAAGCGGAGTGTGCCGTCGGGTTTGGGGACAATCACGATCGGGCTCGACCAGGCACTGTGGGACTCCTCGATGACCCCCAGCTCGAGCATCTTCTGGACCTCTTCTCCGATTGCCTTCCTTCGTGCCTCCGGGATCCGGTACGGCCGTAGTCTCACTACCTGGCCGTTAGGGGTGTCGATGTCATGCTTTAGCACGGAGGTGTGGCCTGGTAACTCTGAGAACACGTCGCGGTTCCGATCGAGTAGCTCCCGCAAGTCCTGTGTCTGCTGGGGCGTCAGACCCTCACCAAGGGCCACGGCCGGGGCCTGCGGGGAGACAAAGGTTACTAAAGCGGGTAGGGGCACTTCCTCCGGCGTATGCCACCGTTTCAGTATGTTCACGTGGTAGATCTGGTGTCCGCGTCTTCTGCCTGGCTGACTCACCCGGTAGTTTACGTCTCCTTTCCTCTCTACGACTTCATATGGGCCCTTCCATCGGGCCAGGAACTTACATTCGCTGGTGGGGACCAACACCAGCACTTTATCGCCGGGGGCGAACTCTCGGATCTTGGCGCCCTTATTGTAGGTGCGCGCCTGGGCCGTCTGGGCCGCGGCCATGTGCTCTCTTACGATGGGCCAGATGCGTTTGGCGCGCTCCTGGAGCGCGTCGACGTGTTCGATGACGCTGCGGAGGGGGGACGGCTGGCTCTCCCAGGCTTCTTTAGCCAGGTCGAGGAGGCCACGCGGTTTCCTCCCGTACAGGAGCTCAAAGGGCGAAAACCCGGTTGACGCTTGGGGTACTTCGCGAATTGCGAAGAGTACAAACGGGATGAGGCGGTCCCAGTCTTTGGCGTCCTCTTCCGTGACGCGTTTTAACATTTTCTTCAGCGTTTGGTTGAACCGTTCGACCAAACCATCCGTCTCAGGGTGGTAGGCGGAGGTCCGTATACGCTTGACCTTCAGCCATTTATACAGGGATGCTAGGACTCTGGACATGAAGCACGTGCCCTGGTCCGTCAGGATTTCGTCCGCTATGCCGACGTGGCTGAATAACATCAGCAGCTCGTGGGCGATGGCCCGGGCGTTGGCGGTGCGGAGGGGGATGGCCTCCGGATAGCGCGTCGCATAATCCATGATGACTAGGATGTACCGGTGGCCCCGGGCGGACTTAGGGAGGGGTCCGACAATATCCATGGCGATACGGGAGAACGGTACATTGATAATTGGCATTGGAATTAGGGGCTATGGGGCACGCCGCGGGGGGCGGTTAGCTGACATTCGGCACAGGAGCGGCAAAACTCCTCAATGGCCTTCTTAACGCCTGGCCAATAGAAGCGGGCGGCGACCCGGTCGTAAGTCTTTTGTACGGCCAGGTGGGCTCCTAACTGGTGGGAGTGGGCGAGATACATTACTCGGGACACATACGTTTTGGGGACGAGTAATTGTTCGACGACCTCCCCAGCGGGGTCTTTGCAAGCGCGGTACAGTAAGTCGTGTTGGACGAAGAAGTGTGGGAAAGGTTTCTCACTCACCCCCGGGTTCAGCTTCCCGTCGACGGCCACGACGTTCCACCTGGCGCCAGCCAGGTTGGGGTCGGCCCACTGAGCGGTGGCGAACGATCCTTGCCGCCGGGGGGGCGGCGCGTCTATCCTGGGGAACTCTAGGAAGGGGTCTTCACCGAGGGCCGGCGTGTCGTCGGCGTCGGAGGCCTCCGCTTCTTCCGGCCAGGGTTCTGGCTGGGGACTTCCTCTGCCGCTGCTGGTGGACGAGGTCCCGTCTTCGCGGAGGGCGGGGCAGGCGACGAGGGGTACGCTACTTCGGCGGCGTCGGCGTCCTGGGGGGCCCTCGTCGTCCCGGGTTCCAGTATTTCTCGAACAGCGGACAGTCCGTTCCGATCAAGAGGGGGACTGGGAGTTCGGGGACCACTCCGGCGGCGACCAACGCGGCGCCACGGGGGGTCTGTACGGTCACGTGGGCGACGGGGTACCGTCGGACATCTCCGTGGACACACGTGACCAGGATGGTGGGTCCATTGGTGGCGGAGGCGAGGTCACCCCGGACCAGCGTCACCACACTGCCTGAGTCCAGCAAGGCATGGGTGTCGGTCCCATCAACCCGGGCGGGGAGGGTGGTCTGTCGTCGGCTCTCACTTCCGGTGTGGAGGCAGGGGCGGGGCCCTCTCATGCTGTCCGCGGAGGGCATGGAGACATCGGGGCCGGGGGGCCGCTCTGGGCAGGCCCAGGACAGGTGGTCCTCCCGATTACAGACGTAGCACCTGCGGATCCGCGGGCTGCGGTCGGGGGGGCCGGAGGCACAGGGCCGGACCGGGGCCGGCGGGGTCGGCGGGGCTGGTCGGCGTCGGTCTCGGCGGTCGTCTGTCTTGGGGACGGCGTCGCTCTTGGTCTGGCGGAGCATATCCGAGCAGACGTGGTGGTTCTCCAGGAGGGCGATCAGGGCGTCCACGGATGTGGGGCTGACTCGGGCAACATATTTCTTGGCGTCGGATGGCAGGGCACGGACACACCGGTCTATGACTAATCTCTCAATCCACGGGGTCTCTCCGCCCGTGGTCAGCCAGCTCTGCGTCAGGCGGTAGAGGTCGGCGACCTGAGCGCGAGGGGGCTGGGCCTGCTGATAGGCCCACATGTGGTACCGCTGGGCCCGGGCGGGCAGGCTGTAGCCGAGGGTGGACAAGATGGTGCCCTTCAGCGTCTCGTAGTCTCGAGCGTCTCTGGCGGGAAGGTCCCGACATGCGCGTTGAGCCTCTCCCGAGAGGTAGGGCGCCAGTATGCCGGCCCAGTCGGCGGCGGGCCACTGCTCGCGGTCGGCGGTGCGTTCGAAGAGTTCGAGGTACGCCTCGATGTCATCCTCGGGGGTCTGCTTGGAGAGGACGGCGTTGGGGGTCCTAGGGACATCGCCGTGTCGGTCTAGCCTGCGGACAACCTCACGCACAGCGTTCTGTAGTTCAGTCTGACTTCGGAGAAGGGCGGCCAATTCGAGGCTGGCCATGTTTAGGCGGTGGTTGAGATCAGATGAATACCCACATTCTCCACCATATGTGGGAGGTCGGGTGGGAAAATATAACTCAGAGTGCAGTATCAGGGGTTAGACACACGAGGGCGCCCCTTTCTTTATTTCTCCAAAAGGTTCAAACCAAGTCAGTTGCACAAACAGAACTCAAACAGTTATTATTCTTTGCATGAGGTCCCGGTTCCGAGGCGGGAGTCGTCACTGCAGAGGATGAGAGGGGATGTTAGCATACGGTCAGAGCACACGGTAAGTACAAAGTTGGGGCCTGAGACTCCCGGTCTAGGCAGTCTACCAACTAGACATTTGTATAACTCTTTCTCTTCTTCTTTTCCAGGTTCCAGAGGAGGCCAGGAGGCTCCCCCGGAGGTAGGTAAGGTGGTACGTAGCTTTCTCTATCCACAGGGCATAGAAGAGTACTTTAGAGTAGAAGTACTCGGATACGGGGCGGTGAGTAATCAGAGTGAAAGTACTTGGTATGGTACCGGGTGAGTATGGTACACAGGGCCCCTTAGGCTCGGCCAACAGGAAGATACACAAGCATTTACACTCTTATTTCTCTCTATCTACTGGGTGGCCGTGTCGGTACGACAACGGCAGTCAGGGGGTTAACACAAAGTAAGCGCTCTAGTTTCTAACGGTCTTCTTTCACCGGGCCTGGCGGCGCAAGCCAACTTAAAGTCTCTTCAAAGGGTGAAATAAACATAACACGGGCCTGTCTTCTTTCACAGGGTGGACGTGACACTTTATCTAGAGCCTGCTAGCTTCCATTAGTCTCTACGGGGTTATCTTCGTTCAACAATCTTCAGTGTACAACACCACGGTGACACTCTTCATTCACAGTCTTCATTTAGCATCGACAGGGTGACTTCCTTCATTCACAATCTTCGTTATTATCCTTAGCTGCTCATTGCCACTATGAGTGCCTCTTCTTAATAACACGGGTGATAGATAGTGAACGGTTTGTCTTACTGCGACCTTATGGAGCTGTTGAGCTGCCGTTTCCATACGAGGGTCCCGTCTCCGCACTCGTCCCCGATACGAGCCAGGTGGGTCTCCAGCATGCATGCGGCTCTCCGTGTATACTTGTCTATGGGGGGCACACGCTCCTGCGTGTGCTTCCAGCCCCACTCCTACAAGCCTGGTGATGTGGGAATATAAGAGAGCAATTGAGTGGTGATACAAGCGATCAAACAATAAACATAGTCCATACGTGAGGGTCCATAAGTGAGAGGAGTGTGGACTTACCATCCAACGCCGAGTGGACGGCATATGCTGCGCGAGCGTCTGTGTGTAGCAGGGATCTGATAGTGCTAGGCGTGCGGTTCGTTTATAAAGGGTGCGGCTGACAGGTTGCGGCTGCCGTTAATTGCTAACAAGGGCGGCGGTCGGAATTAGGCGCAGCTGATTCAAGATTGCTCTGGGGTAGAACACTGCGTCTATGACACGGCCGTGGGCGTGCCGTGTCGCCGCTTGTCTGGTTGTCAGGGGAACGCGCCCCTCCCACTGTGGCGAGACCTGACAGACTCCACAAGATATACAAGCATAATACATCCACTATTGTTTTTCAGATTATTTTTTTTTTGATTATTATTATTTTTTCTTTCTTTTTTTTGGCACAAATCTTCTCTTCTGGGGGATCCCTGGCCATAAAACATTTTCAGATGGCGGTCCGCGGCCATATATACAACAAATTGGTGTTCTATACAAATATGCATTATTTGTGTTGTGTTATGATACCACTATTACCACTGTTTTAGTAGGCTGCATTTAGTCATTTCTTTGTATGTTCAAGTTTTGGTCATATCTGCCAGGTAAACAGAAATGTAATTGGTTTGGTAAGGCATTAAAGGGATCTTTCCCTTTCAAACATGTTTGGGGCCAGTGAGTATGACAGGAAAAAGAATACATGAGAAATAGAAAGATATGTTATGTTCCCGTTTGTCCAGCAGGGGGCACCATAACACCACATCTGCATGGTTCCTGTGAGGTCTGAGGCTGAGCATCGAGACATATAACTATGATCGAGACACAATGACACACACGCACATCATTCATTTATAAATATTTCAAGATATAAAGCTATAACGTTGTGTATAACAGTTTCGACTGTGTTTGTACACGATTGTAGCTGTATATTAAAAATACAGAGTTATTTCATTGTATTCAAAATACTGTACTGTCTGTATACATATCTATCTACTCTACTGTGACAGTAATATAATGTGTGTGCATGTAGACCACTGGTTCCCAAAGTGTTGTCCGGGGACCCCCAGGGGTCCTCGCAGTTCCAGGGGGTCCCCAGCTAAATGATGGGCCCTTTAAGGGTCTGTAACTCTGAGTGTCTACAATGGTCTGAAGTTTGTACACTATCAGAGTTAAATTAACAAGCTTGTTGTTGTGTGTAGGCTACATTATCTAGATACATATCTACTATATATAAGGCCTGTCTGTCTGTCTGTCTGTCTGTCTGTCTGTCTGTCTGTCTGTCTGTCTGTCTGTCTGTCTGTCTGTCTGTCTGTCTGCCTGCCTGCCTGCCTGCCTGTCTGTCTGTCTGTCTGCCTGCCTGCCTGCCTTCCTGCCTGCCTGCCTGCCTGTCTGTCTGTCTGTCTGTCTACATACTGTGAGTGTAATATATATTATTGTAATGTGACAGTTTGTCCACAAGGGGGCACAACGACACCACATCTTCACGGTTCCGGTGACGTCAGAGAAGTGAGTCAACAGCTCTGACCAGCCAGACATGACAACAGACATAATACAGTCTATACAATAACAACTTTTCTGAACAATCTTTTGAAAGTGTTTTTATTTTTTCTATTATTTTGTTTTAGTATGCTTTTGTAACACAAATCTTTTCCTTTCTGACACAAAATGTTTTCAGATGGGTGTCCGCGGGCCAATTAGGCCTACACCTAATTTTTGGGGTCCAAATAAACTCTGCACATGATGGTGTGAGCCTGTGAGGTGACATTTAAGTGATCAGTTTTGGACCGGCCTAGCGGTCCGTGCACTATATAGGCTTCTAATCCAGCCTGACAGCGTGTTGTGTTGTGGGTTCAACTCCCTTTCCCGATGACCCTTTCTGCGTGTATCTCCCCATCTCTCTCCCCTCATTACCTGTCAGTTTACTATAGGCCCTACAGTGTATAGTATATCAAATAAAGTCATACAAAAAAGTATAAGAGAAACCTGTTGAAAAACCTGTTCTTATGGGGTGCCAAAAGTCCAAATGCACAATGCAATTGCAGTAACATGTGTTTGCAGTTGCATAATACATGAGTTATAATGTATGTTGAAGCTGGTGGGTGGTGGTTCTCTACAGTGTAGAGAACCACCAGCTTCAACATATACATTATCTCACCTTGCAACATGATTGTGTAGAGTCTACACAATCATGTTGCAAGGTGAGATGTTGTTTCGTAATGCAGCTCCGGTCATGTGATCCGACCTGGGATATTCTTAGACTATATAGAACACACTAAACAACATTAGAGACACGGACACACACGTGCGCGCACGCATGATTGATTGAAATATTTATTAACAGAATTACAGTAGCCTATATACATTTCAAGCCCAACACAATACAAAGACTGTTAACTGTGAGTGGACGACCCAATAAAGCATTACACTTGTTTACAAGAGGGTCCACCTTGTTCAATTCATCGAAACATTTAGAGACGTACAAATAGACACTTCTATCATAGCCAAAGAACAGAACAGGAATTCATCATAATGAATTCAACCCACCTCTTCAGACTCCATCTTAGCCCGTAGTACTTTCCCTGCAGCCTCGACCTCCTGGCGTATGCAAAGGCTCAACTTATGTATATAGATAGCATTTTATGTATACTTATAGATAGCAGTTTATATAGACTCATAGCATTTGATGTAGACTTATATCATTTTATGTAAACATAGCACTATATCGTGTATATATGCATAGTTTCATTAATGTAGACGTTCCACTGTTACGTTCTTAGCTTACGCATGATTCCTTGCTTAATGTAAATCGCTCTGGATTAATAGCGTCTGCTAAATGCCTACATTTTAAATTGTAAATCGTAAGGGCCCGGGGGTCCTTCCTTGGGCTGTATGCAATATATGCTCAGTCATAAACCTACATCACGCATAACATATAGGCCTATTTGTGGCGTGACCTTCTTTCACAACAACATCTCTTGCGTCCCTCGTGAGTCGTGCCTGTTTGTTATCTGGGACTGGGTGAGTGTTGCTGGACAACTCCGCCACATGGGGGCGTGTTCCCACCATTATTATTCCAATGATGATCCCTGCGTCGTGAAACAGCACGAGACCTCATCAGGAGGCGAGAGCACGATGTCCGCGCGCGCGCACGCGCGCGCAGGTGCTGCACATGCAGGGGGAAGTTTGGTTAAAAAAGAAATTAAAGGCCCCATTTTATTTTTGCAGAACTATTTGCAACACTATATTATTTGCACACACACCACAGCACAGAAACTCAGTAGGCTAAAGACCGTATAAGATGACAAATGCAACATTTAAGTGATTTGTTGTAAAATGCTCAATTGTGCATAATGATAGCATGGCATCATTTGGCTACTGTAATACTAATGTATTATACTTCCTGTGGCCAATATACTACTACCTACTTTGTTGCAGGCTACTCAAGTATAGCAAACATTGGCCTCTTACTACTTAGGCCTACTTAATAATAGAGCAATTCCACAATGTGTCATTTTGCTATTTAGGCTACTTAAAAACTGTGAGTGCTCACTGCTTCTTCCAATGCTGTCAGCATTGAAATGCACACACACACACACACACACACACACACACACACACACACACACACACACACACACACACACACAGCTGAGCTGGAAATTCCATGAAACCCATGCACCCACCTTCTCCTTCAATGCAGTTGCAGTAAACACAGGAGAGAGAGAGAAGAAGTGAGGAGGGAGGGGAGGGGGGGGATTCTCCGAAACTCGCCCACGTGGGTTCCCGGCATTAGGTTACCGCCGCGGCCAATGGACGCGCGGCGCAGGGAAGTCCCTGTCCAATGGGAGACGGGAGCGCCTGCCCGGTAACCACGCCCCCGACCGAAAGCGTATAAGATGCTCGGAGTTTCACCCGGTTGAGTCAGAAACTCTCTGAGAACTTGCACAACGAAACCAAACGGACTTTTACCAGAACAAAACGACTTGGGGATTATTACTGTAGCCTACTATTATTCATATACCACCACACTGGACAACGCAAGACCAGACCTGCTTCTTTCTATTGGTTGTTTGGTTGTTCACCTCCTTGGCAAAGAAAAGGGAACACCATCATTCTCTTTGGAATATATCGTTTTTGTTCCTACCCTGGCTCTTATTGTGGATTATTACCGTAACACCTCCGACTTCACTATGACTCTGGAAGAGGTGGACGGGTGCAGTAACACCGACAAAAAGTGAGTTCTGCCAAATGATTCCATAACCTCACCATGACAATGTATATGCACGTTTAAGCAGACGCTCTTATATTATCCAAGGGCGAGTTTTTGCATTTATACAGACAATATAGCATTTAATCAGATAAAGAATTGATGCTCGCGCAGCTGTTTTGCAGAGACGTGTTCCCAAACGCTTGCTTCTTGCGCAACGGAGTCACGAGCTTAATTAATAGCTTAAATTAGTCATGTGCACATGCATGCTTGGCATGGATGGTCGTGACTTGTAGTAGGTTTTTGACACATTCCACTGGAGTTTCATAATTATTATCATGTCTAATGAATGCCTCGTCGTGTCTTGTTCCTTCCCTCCAGGATGGAGACGGTGAGTCAGGCTCTCGAGGAGCTGCTCGCGGCGGCGCAGAGGCAGGAGTGTCTGACCGTGGGAGTGTACGAGTCCGCCAAGCTCATGAATGTGTAAGTACACCACACTGCTACTGTTGAGACCTATTCACATGCATGTTTCAGAACCTTTATAGTGTGTCCCTATATATATGCACTGTCTGGCGTCTGCAGACCTTGGCTTTTGTCTTAACTCTTGCATTGGAATGCATTGACCAAGCTGGCTTTGCACAAATGAAGAATTCCAGCTGCACTTTAGCTCGTTTTTCGGGACCCTTTTTCTGTATGGAAAGGGCTATAGCTGCACCTTTGAACCTGTATTTGCGTCGTATTAAACTATAACATACAGATATATATATACCCACAAACAAACAGTTCTCTAATGTGTATGTGCTCTCTCTCTCTCTCTCTCTTGCTGCAGAGATCCGGACAGCGTGGTTCTCTGCGTGCTCGCGGCGGACGAGGAGGACGAGGCGGACATCGCGCTGCAGATCCACTTCACGCTCATCCGCGCGTTCTGCTGCGACAACGACATCAACATCCTGCGGGTGTCGGGGCTCCGGCGGCTGGAGCAGGTCCTCTGCACCGAGCAGCCCGGTGCAGGCAGCGGCAGCACCGGCGGGGTGACAAGCACCAACACCACCACCACCATCACCACCTCCTCCTCCACCACCACGGAGAATAACAACAACAACAACAACAATGTCCCCGCAGCGGCGGAGCCCAGAGACCTGCACTGCATTCTGGTCACGGTACGTGCGTTGACTTATTATTATATGCCTGGAATCTGGATCGATCGATGCATGGATTGGATTATACCTCCATGTTTTTACTGTAGGCTACCATCATAGGCGGCGGGTGAGTTTTACCTTTGGGTAGGCTACAGAATTGCGTTTGGGGGAGGACTCTCGCGGCCGAGCGAAGCGAGGCCGCCGCCGCGGATTTATTTATTTATTTATTTCCCAGATGGTCTAAAAATGAGTTATTTAGCATACTTTTACCAATGAATTAGCCTATACACAGACAACGACTTTTGGACGTCTTTTTCTCAAGTCTCGAGTCAGTCAGTACTCAGTGTAGATTACCCGGCGGTGTTGCTGCCCCTCCGGGAGTCGCGGCTCATGGCTCTACAGACGGCACAGAGACAGCAGTCACTCCGCTGAACGTGTCAGTGTTGCTGCAGTGGTGTGAACTGTGAACCGTGCAGCCTAGGCACTGGTGCTGCTGAGTTCTGACACAGCCGACTCACAGCTTCTTCTTCTGAATTAGGCTACTTTATATTTGCATTGAAAAATACATTTTGCTGTTTCCCAAAACAAACCAGCGCGCGGCCGCGCGCTACTCTTTGCTACAAAGCGACTGGAAGGACGAGGTTTACAGACATACCAATAGTAGTCAATCATATGCTGTATAGTGTATAGCCTATCCGATCAGCGATCACCATGGGGGGCAGCGACAACACACACACACACACACAATAGCCTTCTATAATGCTGCGCACATATATTATATATATTTAAAAAAATATCCAGCATAATTTTTGGGAAGGCTAAGCCTTCCCTAGCCTTATGCACCCGCCGCCTATGGCTACCATGTAGTAGTTAGTTATAGTGGGGCAGGGTGTTGACCAAACTGTGGGCCGCGGACCCGTCTTGGGGGTCGCGGGCACGACTTTTATAGGTCCAAAACAAAAAGTGTCTTAGTGTTTTAGTTTTCTTTCTAAAGATAGAATGATAAGAAACAAAAATCTAAATAATTTAAAAAATATGTATATTTTTAAAAAAAAAATCGTTTTGAAGTATGATATTAGAAGTATGATATTAGCAGACGTGCAAGCTGGTCGACCAGCTATATTTTCACCATTTCTGAACTATAAATTATGAATCCACAATGCACATATGTGGCCATTGTATATACATAGGCCTATACTCCATAACGTGTGTGGTGGTGTGCTGGTGTTTGAATCCAATACTAATCGTGTGTCTCTTTGTACATATCTCTCCACAACAACAGAACTCGCAGTGCGCTGCCCTGGACTCCCAGCAGGCCTTGCAGCGAGTGGGGAGCTACTGTGAGGAGCGCCGCGGCCAGTACCAGTGGGTTCCATACCTCTCCCTGCAGGAGCGCTGATGAGCCCCGCGACGACGTAGTATACACACTAGAGCAAAACGCCTCTGAGTGAAGACGACACGCTGGAGAGAACACGAGGTCGACGACCACGAGGGGGGGAACCCGTCGCCGTCGTCACGACGATGACGGGGCCCGTTCGACGTCTATAAAAACGACCTTCTATACGTTCGGCAGGAAAAATATGGGACTGTAGAAGAAGGAGGAGCTAGCCGGGTGCGCTGGTTTGGCTGGCTGTGCCACGTCAGTCACATGTCATACAGTCAGGGGCGTATATATACACATGTGCTGCTGGGTTGGAAATGTTTTTTTTCCACCCTCCGCAAACAAGGCGTGATGACGCTCCTCTGCTTCTGCCTGCCTGCCTGTGCGTACACACAGCGTATGGTGGCGTGGGCTCAGAAACTCCCCCGCGGAAACGGAGAGAGACAGAGACACGGAGAGAGAGAGAGGAGTGAGTGGAGGACGGGGAGGGTTTATTTTTTCCCACCGTCAGAACTGGACTGAACCGACTGCTGTTTTTTAGGCTCGTTGGAATTTATTCCACGGGCTGACTTGAGAGGAGGAGGAGGTTTGGGGAGAGACATGGGAAGAGAACAAGTGACTTGGAGGCTCTAGGTTACCACAGAGGAGGGGAGGAGGGGGGTGTCGTGGGGTAAAAACGACAGCGTCCCCCCGAAGTCGACGCTGCAGGAAAAAAAAAAAGCAAAACCCCCCGCAGTTTATATAGTTTGTTTGAAACGTGGTGCCGTGGAGCCTTTATTTCATTGTTTATGCCGTGCAATGCAAATGTGAATGTTTTTTTTTTTAAACCTGAGAACTGCACAGATGTTATAGTGAGTGAAGTGACTTTGTGTTTATTTAATGATGTTACGCATGATTTGTCTCTCTTTTATTTTATTTTTTTAAACAAAATGTCACTGACACACAACGTGAGTTATGATTTGTTTGTTGTTTGCTTTGTTTGTTCTCTGATTTTTTTTTTGTTGAGAAAACCTATGGAAGCGTGATGCTATTTAAACGGAACAGAGTAATATATGAAATGTGAATTGATTGTTGATGGAAAAATGTATTGACAAAGGCTATTGAATAAATTATTGAACTGAATTTCTGCATACTTTGAGTGGTTCATAGTGTGTGTGTGTGTGTGTGGTGGGGGGGATTCTGAGATTCTGGGTTCTTTGAATTCCTGTCTTCTCTCCATGTAAGTTCCTGGAATGCCTTTGGAATGTCGGCCTGATCCATCCTGTGTTGGTCACATGACTGATCCTGTGTGGTGGTCAGGTCACATGCTGGGAATGAGACAGTATCGGCTGGTCAGCTGACATCACTCTCAGATATAGTTTAGTCCAGTGCTTCTTGCACCGTGGCCTTTAACTATTATAACTTAACTTCCTTTATTGTTGTGCTGGGTACTTTGAATCCTCTCCATACTTGGAGATCCCCCGACCTCACATTGTGAGAGCCACTGGTTTAGCACTCCTGAGACCTCGATATGGCAGCGTGATGTTCTATTTATTTAAAGAAGATTTGATTTGAAATGCAATGAAAAGCACAAGGATACAGCCAGTTTGTTGTGGATGAACGCAACAAAGTCTATAAGACTTATTTCTATCAGTGTTCCTCTCACATGCAACCAATCGATATTATGTTTAAAAGCACTACAACAAACACATGCTCCATACTATCCCTATAGACAAAATACCTTTTACAGAGAAGCCTTTTCTAATAGCCAAGTTGCTGCTTAATTAAGACCTCAGATTTATACCCTGCACAGTACAATACCGTGGCATGAATGCTTAACAACACTGTTACTGTACTACATTCCTACACCTTTCAACAACAATTAAAATGCAATGTGTTGAGGAATTTAAACAGTTGTGAGCTTGTCAAATTGGCAACAGGGCTGATGTGGTTACATGAGCTCACAGCAAAATTTAAATGACAGGTATTTCTCTGCTAAAAGCAGGTATCTATCAATCATATCAGACCATTATTTACACACAAGATGTACGTGACTATAACATAATACGTAACATGCAACGCCATTGAGGCCAAAGGTATCACGCGGTACGAATACATTCCGGTATCAAACTATTCCAACTAATGCGGTTTCATACTTCATGGTTATTATGGGGGTCGGTCAATGGTTCTCAAAGTGGGACCCCCATGGGGTCCTTGAGGGGTTTCCACAAGGTCCCCATGCATGAGCCAAATGAATGGTAACTCGGAGTGTTCATGTATCCCTTTAACTTTAACTGTGAGAATGTTAAAACATGCGACCATATGGACCTGTGAGGGTCTCCCTACACACACACACACACACATACACAGTTCACTTTACCTGCCTGGTATCTTATAGTGCAGTGGTCCTCAAGCAGTGGTCCGGGGACCACCAGTGGTCCTTGAAGCTGTTCCAGGTGGTCCCCAGCTATACTTGATGGAGAGTTGGTACCCAAATGGACCCTTATTAGACCCTTTAACTCTTGAGTTAAAGGGTTAATAATAATAAACCAAATGGAACCTTTACGGCCGGTCCATTAGGTTTAATTTCACGCCCTGAAGAGTTCAGTTATTGCTAAGCGTCTGCATTACTTAATTTACAAGAAGTCTTACACAATTAGAGAATGTCAAAGAAATGTCATTTTGATCAACTTGAGCTTGCCTGTTATCTCTCCTAATGTTACGACACATCAACACAGCATGGAAGTGTGGACACAATCGTATCCAACGACAAAAAAATCCTTTAGTTTTCTCATCAAACGGTGGTCCGTGTGGCTCAAATGCATGAATAGATAATGGACCCTTGATAATGAAAAGGGTTGAAAAGCACTGTTGTAGTTTCTTCGAGGCACTGCATTGTTGTTCCCTATAGTCTGCACTCATGTGATGTGACAGTTAAGTCCATTACAGACAGAGATTCTTTACTCTGGAAATACACACGTACTTATTTCCAGCTCCTTATCTGCACTCTGTGTAACTTTAAACATGGATTGAGCTCGTGCCAGCCTGATGAAACACTATAAGCCTCGATCTCCACTTGCTTCTATACAATGTCTCTGCTGTCCTGAAGCATTAAAACCACCTAACTCCAAAATGCTCACGTTTCAGGAGATGAAAGAGAGAGAAAAAAATACATCCAGCTCAAGTGGAGTTAGGAGGTTTTTGTCCAAGCGTTTTTGTACAATTAATATAGCAGACAAATGTATTCATAGCGACTTAAGGTAAGTATAAGCTTAAGGTAACCTTGCAAGGTAAACACAATCTAGAATGAAAAAAAAAAAAAAGTAGCAAAAAAATCTAGCATCAGTCTGAAACAATTCAGACCTATAATGTCAAAAAAGAATAATCTGTACAAATGGAAAACAACAGAAAATATAGAATGCCATGCATGCAGGTAAACAAATGGAAACTATATAGAATGTCTGTCTAAATAACAATCTGTGTGTGTGTGTGTGTCACTGCAGGGGTTTCACCATACTGCTCTGTTTTGAGCACCCAGGAGGATTAGTGGTATGTGTGTCACATTATTAGCAGCGTGTCTAAGCATAGTGCTGGTATTTTTAGGTGCTGCACTGTACTATAGAAAGCCTGTTCTCCCTCTCTCTCTCTCTCTGTGTGTGTGTGTGTTTGTCATGATCTGAGCAGGCTATTTTCTGCGGCGCTGTGATGCGGCGCACGTACAGCGTCAGTCAGGCGGCGTGACCACGTACGCTCACGACGACCACGTAGCCTATACTTACGGCCCGGCGCCGTGCGGTGCGGTGTGTGGCCACGCTTAATTCACATGCAACGTCACGTTGTCATGGGAACTGAGAAACGGTTGGCCCGGCTGACAGCCTCCGTTATTTGTGAGTAGAGGTACATCTGCCTTGAGTGTCTTGTGAGGTGTATGTGTATGTGAGGCAACTATACATGCTTCTTCCCACGGTGCACGTGTGAGCTAAGATTGGATTATGTGTGTTACATAAAACCAGTGTTCCCTAACTGGGGTCCCCAGCTAAATGATAGCTTGGAACCAATGGACCTTTATTGGACTGTAACTCAGAGAGCGTACAAATGTAACCATTTGCAAAGGAAAGGAAAGGTATAGCCTACTATGTTTACCCAGGGTAACTGGACTAAGCTCAAGAACTTGTTTACAGCCAGGCCCTGCTCATATAGAATATTTCATGGTAGAGGTTCAATGCCTTGTCCATAAGGGCACTTCAGCGGTGGAAATCTTAACGTGCCGGTCCGGGGATACGAACTAGCGACCTTTCCGATATCAAGACCGCTCCGCAAACCGTTCGGCCACCGCTGCCTCAAACTCTGCACACTCCCAGAGTTAAAATAACATTGATTTTACAGTATAAATTGGGGGGGGGGTCCCAGAGATAGAAATGCCATTAATTGGGTGCATGTCAAACGCATGTCAAACTGGGGGAGTCCTTGAAATCACTGAATCACTAGCTGTGCAAGCACAATTTTGAGGTATTTTTTTTCCAATTCTACTCCACTATACTGTACAGCTCACAGGAAAATATTGTACTTTTACTCCACTGTAACTAGCTATTGAACACTGAACACTTTGGTTACTATGGTTACATTGTAGATGTTGGTTATTATTACAAAATACACGTAACATTTTCAGCCATTTGAGAATAGCCGATCTACAAGCTCACAATGCAAGGCATTGTGAGCTTGTAGATCGGCTATATTGTCAATACATTTTGTACATTTGGAAAACCTGTTGACACTAATTAGCCCGCAGAGTTGCGGACCCCCATTTGAAAAGATATACCAGGGACCCCCATAAGAGATGATTATCACGGCTCTAGCGGTGATTCTCAACCCGTTTAATTTCAAGGACCCCCAGTTTGACATGCATTTATATTGTAAAATCAATGTCAATTGAACTAGTTATACAGACCCATAAGGGGCCATTTGGTTCCAAACTATATCATTCAGCTGAGGACCCCCTGGAACTCCCTCAATGACCCCTGGGGGTCCCCGGACCCCACTTTGGGAACCACTGTACTGGAGGTCCTGGTATAGGAGATAAAACCAACAGTACCAGAGAGTTCCTGGTATAGGAGATAAGACCAGCAGCACTAGAGGTCCTGGTACAATGTATATTATGTGGAGCTTTATTGTTATTTGTCTGTTTGTTATGCAAGCTCTGCATGCCGAGGCAAAAATGTACCCTATTCTCCATGTCTGTGGGAGTTCCTTCCCCTTTGTTTTATTATGCTAATGAGCCGAGCCGTGGCTAATCAGCATGCCGTAGTGAGGGGATAGGCAGTGACGTGCAGGGGATCCTGTGGAAGTGTCACTGTCCATATTAGGTCGTGTTCTGTCCAGGTCTGAAACAAATGACTCATGCATGATTCATGAGCGCCGGAGACGACGACACATGGTCTGCAGCGGCTTGTTTGGGAAATGTAGTGTATATAGTCTTATTATATAATACATGATCAATGTGTTAAATGTGGTCTTATATGCTCAACTTGTTACATGTAGTCTTATATGCTCAACTTGTTAAATGTAGTCTTATATGCTCAACTTGTTCAATGTATAGTCTTATATGCTCAACTTGGTAAATGTAGTCTTATGCTCAACTTGTTACATGTAGTCTTATATGCTCAACTTGTTAAATGTAGTCTTATATGCTCAACTTGGTAAATGGTAAATGTAGTCTTATATGCTCAACTTGTTAAATGTAGTCTTATATGCTCAACTTGTTAAATGTAGTCTTATATGCTCAACTTGGTAAATGGTAAATGTAGTCTTATATGCTCAACTTGTTAAATGTAGTCTCATATGCTCAACTTGGTAAATGTAGTCTTATATGCTCAACTTGTTGCATGTAGTCTTATATGCAAGTATTGGCATCAAAATGTACTTAAAGTCAAATCGGCCTGTAAATGTAAAAGTAGCCTACTCATTATGCAGAATGTGCCATTTCAAGTTTGTTGTATACCGGTATAGTTTGATGTTCGATGTGTTTGATGTACTCTTTTGAAAAAAGCAGATCACAATAGTTCACAATATATCGCTCACAATGCGTCTCGAACGGCTGAAATGTATGTAGGGCTGAAGTGGTTACTGTATGTTTTGTAATAATAATAATCAAAACCTACAAAGTAACTATAAAGTTGTCAAATAATTGTCGTGGAGTAAAAGTACAATATGTGCCTACTACGTAGGTGGAAACTAAGTGAAGTTTGTTTTATTATCGGCCTTTTATAGGCACTTTTTTCGAGGTCAAGCACAAGTTCACGTGCATTTTAAAGGATTTCAAACCAAACAGAGAATGATAAATAATCAAAAGGACCTAGACTGAAAGCTGCATGTCAGTGTTCTACTCTCTGATCATAAATGAGTACATAATAAGCTATATAAATATAACCCTCTTAACATAATGCAATTATGTAACATTGCCTCTGAAATGTAGTGGAGTAGAAGTAAAAGTATATACTGACATTTGGTACATACTTCAAAACATGTTCAACTTAACCCATTTTGGGGCGGGCAGAACCCCTTTTGGTGTTTTAAGCATTATGTTATAATTTAGCTATTGGAAAATAGCAGATCTACAAGCTCATGAACTATGAACTTGTAGGTCTGCTATTTTTTTTTAATCGTCAAAATGTGCCTAAAATCTTTTTTCGACGTCAGGCCAGCTTAGCGACAGAACAGAGGCTGCATAAGACTAGCGCTTCAGTGCTCTGTCAGGAGTCCTATGTGTGCCAGGCTGACATGCATGGGTGAGGGCGAGACTGACAAGCATGCAGCCTTAACCCATTCTGACCTGAGATCAGATTCAAACGAGGTTTCCACTGGACACACACTGGTCTGATGAACCCATCCTGACCTGAGATCAGATTCTAAAAATGTCAGTCGTTCTTCGATTTTGGAAAAAATAGCAGACCTAGAAGCTCGTAGCGCGCCACTCGGTGGCGCGCTATGAGCTTGTAGATCTGCTATTTTTCGATAGCTAAAGCATAACGTAATGCTAACACCAAAAGGGGTTCCCGATTAAAATGGGTTAAGAAAATGTAAACCCTTCAGTTTGTCTTTACAGCTATTAGCAGTAAATGATAGACATGGTTATAATAATATACTAGACATAAGCTATAGCCTGTCACTTTACCATTACCTCTATATGCAGAACCAATGCGCTTACAGTAAGAAAGCTGGCATGTATATACAGCACAGAGCCTTTGCATACTGGAATTAATCTAATTCGATTAGATCGTTGTAGTTGGTGTTTTCAGACAGACAAACGAGAGTGGCGCGTCGCCAGCCCCTCCGATGTGTGCTTTTTGATGACTATACGTCAAATGGCAGCCAAAAAGTCTATGGAATTTTTAATGTTTGTTTAGAGCACTTATACTGTATGACGTAATTTGTTTGCCAGCCAAGTCTTTGGACTTTAATGTTTGTTTATGGCAGTGGTTCCCAAACCTTTTCATGTCAAAGACCCCCCAAATTGACAGTAATGAGCCCATGGACCCCCCATTAGAAAAGATATGCCAGAGGCCCCCAAAAGAGAAGAGTTTTACGGCTCTAACAGTGATTCTCAACCTGTTTAATGTCAAGGACCCCCAGTTTGACATGCATTATATGCTATACGGACCCCCATTTAATGGCATTTCTATGTCTGGGACCCCCCCATTTTGTATTGTAAAAGCAGTTAAAAGCTAAGTTAATTTAACTCTGAGAGTGTACAAATAGAACCAAATGGATCCCGTTATAGCTGGGTCCATTTGGTTCCATTTGTATACACTTGCAGTTAGGGGT
>NC_137869.1:44480897-44490897 GCF_963924005.1 Protomyctophum bolini
GGTCATTGTTGCACACACCTTACAGTTCCTGGTTGTGAGTTGAAACTTACTTTACTTTTTTGATGAATTGAACATGGCGGAGTAGGCGGACCCTGTTGTAAACAAGTGTAATGCTTAATTGGGTCGTCCAACTCACAGTTAACAGTCTTTGTATTGAGTTTGTGCTTGAAATGTATACTGTAATTCTGCAAACTGTTAATAAATATTTCAATCAATCAATCAAACACAGATGGTTCCTTTCTTGTCAGCGTGAAATTCCGCCGGCAAGCGACGCCGTCGTGAACAAATGATCAAATGAAAATAGCTGATCTACAAGCTCTCGACGCGTCACAGCGCTGCCTGCCTGCGACGCGTTGTGAGCTCGTGCTTGCTTATGCTTAGTTGATCGTATACAGTCCTCCATAGAGGCCTCTATGTTAGGGTTAGGCATATTAGGACCTCTCAAGACAGAGTCATGCAGAGAGCTGCCGGCAACTCCCGTTACACAACGTGCATAAAGGCCTCACTCACACCTAATATGACACACACTTGTGTCCTGTGTCTTCCGTGTGTCACGGCCGCCTCAATGCATTTCCAATGGGAGTCACATGGTTTCATGACACAACCCCCCCCCCCCCATGCAACAAGGTTGTGTCTTAAAACCATGTGATTCCCATTGGAAATGCATTGAGGCAGCCATGACACACAGAACACACACAGGACACAAGTGTGTCTTGCGTGTGTCTGAGGTGTAAGTGAGGCCAAAGAGTTTGTTAGTTAGTGGGAATGTAAACACCACCGGAAGAGGATAGGGCTGAAGGAAAGTGAGGTTGATATGATACAGTGATATAGTACTTTATTGTCAGTTCACACACTGAAATGTGTCTTGCGACCCGTCAGCCATGTATGCAGAACACACACATATATACACTGTGAGCACAGAGCGGACACCAACAAACAAGGCAGGATCAGATTGGGCCACCTGCACGGCCGTTTATAATGATAATTATGTGCTTCAGGTGCGCGGCATTAAATGCAAAACTCAAAGTCTCTTTAAACAACAGAACTCCGCCTCTTCTCTGACGTCTGTCACATGACACAGGCAGGATTGGGCGGTCAGTTAGGGTCCTTTTCCCTAACTGCATGGGCTTAGTGCGCCCTAATATAAATCACA
The DNA here is from genome assembly GCF_963924005.1 of Protomyctophum bolini. Taxonomy (NCBI): domain Eukaryota; kingdom Metazoa; phylum Chordata; class Actinopteri; order Myctophiformes; family Myctophidae; genus Protomyctophum; species Protomyctophum bolini. Next base: position 44,482,051 of record NC_137869.1, read on the forward strand.
CTCAGAATGTCCCCCGGGTTTGACAGGTATACTTCGTTCCCTGTATGTCAATATTCCCCCGGGGAAGTGGAACTCTCTCTCTCTCTCTCTCTCTCTCTCTCTCTCTCTCTCTCTGTGGTCACTATACGTTCGTCCGGAGCGGCGGGTTACCGCCAAGCATGCCCGAACTGTCCCTCTCAGTAGTCACTGGGGATTCGGGAATGAGCGCAGAAGCAGTCAGTCCTTCCCCTTTTAACCTTCCCTGGAAGGTGGCGTAGTAGGCGTGTACACTTGGCCTTGAGCCAATAGGGTAGCATACGTCTGTTGAATGACGAGGCCGAGTAGGCGTGTTCTCCTTGCCTCCTCCCCACTGGCTGTCTGGGCTACTAATATGCTCACCTGGCGGCTGGTTGGTTGCCTAGCGACAACCCACAACACACACATTTGACATAACACAATGAACAAAAGAATGTCACATACATAAAGACATGAAGACATGTCCACCGCCCCTAGATTACCCCATGGCTACTATACAACTCCTGATTATTAAGCCTCAAAGTCGACTGGTGGACAAATTAAGGACCTCTTTAGTCTGACCTTATTGTATACTGGGACACCATGGGCTCCATTTAAGTCACCAACTAAACCCCTTATCCCTAAACATATTTGCCTTTTATTTTTATTTTTACAATTGAGCTTGTAGACTGGCCATTTTAACTATTCAAAAATGTTTTGCAAAATGGTAAAAAAAAAAAGGCAAAGAATTTTAGGGATAAGGGGTTTAGCGGTGACGAAAATGGAGCCTCAATCTCCTTCCTGACGGTATAGCAAGTTAGCAAGACATCCATGATACAACACATGGCTAGTGGTTGAGGGGATATTCCTTGCTAACCTCAGGATGCTGTTATCATTGGATGTATGACGGGCCCAACATCCCTTCTCTACTACAGCACGTGGGTGAAATCACCCCTCGACGTCTTCTGACAGACATACTAGCGGTTGGATTAACATGCATCAAGCAAACCCCAACCCAGTAGTCACTTTGAGTGGCACCACACAAAGCCACGGGTGAACATAATATACTTCTCGGCATGGTACGGGGAATTGGGCGGTATATGGCCCATGCAGAGGCAAAAAACTAAAGTATGTTTTCCCCCGGCGATGGGTTCACAGATTGGTCAGATTATGACGCAATGACCTGTAATAAAAGTCCCATCAGCAGGTATACACACTCACACACTCGCAAAAAGGTTGAAAATTGAACACCATGCATGGTTGTTCCCAAACCTTTTCATGTCAAGGACCCCCAAATTTGGCACACAAGTGTAAATAATGTATTTGTCGTTGTATTTCGTTCTTGTTATTGTTCATACCTATGTGTGTTTACTTTGTCTATTTACTATTTGTATATTATCTTTGGTGAGAAGAACCACATGCTGTATAAGCCCTCCATGCGTTTCTTTTCTCACCTGCACATATTTCTCTTTTATTGATGTTATACCCTTTTTTTGTACACGTTTTTACTGTGCGAATAAACTAAACTAAACTAAAGCCTGCGGACCCTCATTAGAAAATATATGCCAGGGACCCCCATAAGAGAAGGGTTTTATCAGAGTTACAGACCCATAAGGGTCCATTTGGTTCCTAACTATCATTTAGCATGGGGACCCCCTGGAGCTCCCTCAAGGACCCTATAGGGGTCTCCGGACCCCACTTTGGGAACCACTGCTATATACAGCGCACAGCCGCACACACACATAGGTTCACACGGAACATCAACACCCTATTAACACACCTGCAACAGCACGCTTGAGATTGCACTTTGCTTTTTGCCCCTCTGAAGTCGTATGACGATATGCTTTTGTTATACTTGTGACATCTCACAAAGTAAATGTTTATAGTCTCCGTTCCTTCAGCATTGCACTTCTGTGGTTCTGTTTACTGACATGACTGACTAAAGCCCTTTGATAAGAAATGTTAAACGGCAAGAGAGCCACTCGTGTGCAATGAGTTATTGAGCAGACGCAGCCTTAATGCCGGGGACTGGAGTGGGGGACTTCCCAAGCATGCCTTAGGGGTGCTCGCACGCAAGCACGCACGCAACACAGCACATTATTGTGTTCTTGGTGTTATTATTTGCAGGGTTGAATGGATGTGATTGGGGGGATTTTCTGTGTTGTTTGTCATTGAGGTGCAGGTGCAGTGTAGTGGGCTAATTGTGTTCATCTAAGCATTTACTTGTGTGTGTGTGTGTGTGTGTGTGTGTGTATTCATTTTGGGGGAAAACCGTGTGTGGATGAAGTATACTGAGATTTTTAAAGTAGCGAATATACCACCATGTAGAAATGATTGGAAAGTATTGGCATTGTGGTCCACAATGACCACAATGGAAACAAGTCCCCCAGGACTTTGTTTTAGTCAATTAATAGTTACACTTTGTACATTTTGGATTATCCATTTGGGAGTGGTATTATACAACATGGTACAGTCAGACATTAAGGCTATTATTACCTATTCAAGTAATTGTGGAGTATAGGCCTAAACGTAAAATATTTGCCTCTGATATTTAGTGGAGTAGAAGTCAAAAGTACTGAGGAGGAACGGAAAACTGTCCAGCAAAGTGAAACTATACCACAAAGTTGTACTTGTACAGTAAGTACTTTGAGTACATGTACTCAAGTACTGTCCCCCCCCCCAAGAACACACAAGGCAGAGAGAGCTTCCTGTTGATTCCGGCAGGAGAGAAAGGACAGTGTGTGTGTGGGGGGGGGGGGGGTGTCCTGGGCACGACGGTCGCCGGGGTGTGGTTTGCTGCACCTGGCCCGGCAGGTTTCGACCTTCCCTGTTGGCCCGGGTGTGGCTCTCTCTCTCTCCCGGTGCTGCTGGTTGTGCCTCGGTGGTGGCTGTGCCCGGGGCGCCCCCCTCCGTGGACTTTGAGCTATAGACAAAGTCCACGGAAGCCTGGAGGAGAGGAGCAGTGACACATGCTTGGCCAACCACTGCTGACCCGCCGACTGGAGAGAGTGTAGTGGTTGACGGGTTGACCTTTGCGCGATTAACGAGCAACCGGGGTCTATATGAAAAGAAGCCCAAAAGAAGAAAGTACAGTGCACGCATCACTTTTCCACCGGGACACCCCCCATACTATCGAGCATTTTCTATTGTTTCGTGAAAAGACAGGAGACAATACATTGTGAACAGAACCAGTATCTTTTACTATAGGGACTTCAGACACAGTACTACACAGACGGAAGGCAATAATTGACCTTTTTTACCAATGGCTACCTGGCTAACATGTGTACAGTGTACCCGGCACTTTAAAACTGTAATTGTGTTTCCCCCGGACAGCGCTGGTTGGCACAACTTGGCAGGTATTAGACCAACATGTCTGTGTCAGCATGGATGATTACATTTAAGAGGCGATCACGCCTCTTGTCTTGATTGTTTAAAACATGACGTCATGTGCCGCTATATGCTCGATAACAGGCTTGATAAGCCCTATATAAGCTTATTGATAACGGGTACTCGATAAGCTTGTTATCAGACCTTTTCGGGGTATCGGTTATCGAGCTCCATCCCTAGAATGTATTGACGGAAAGCAGCTCATATAACATGTCTATGGTGGAGTTTTATGCAACCAAAGATAGAAAGAGGATAATTCAAGCTTTCCGTACAGCCGCAATGTTGCGTTTCACCGTTACGTGGTTTAATACAATCAGATAGGACTTTTCTCTTTGGATGTATATGGACTGTCAAGTCCAGAAAGTAGAAAATAGTACCGACATAACCTTCGGGTACAATGTGTCACGTGTGCAGGGCAAGAGGGTAGGACCCAAGAGCAGACAGCAAGGCTGAGGCAGAAGATCTCAAATGAAATGCCAAGACATTTATTGACAAAAAGTTCAGGAACAGAACACACCGAGACAAATAATAATCCGACAAGGAACTGACAGAACAGGGGAGTATACTATAAGGGAAGGGAAAAACAGGACACAGGTGAACACAACTGACAATCAACACTATAGGATAGGCTAACAGGCAAACAGAACACAGGTGACTAGGGTTACACTAATACAGGGAGGTGGGACAAGGCAGGTGACATCAAACAAGGCAGACAGGAAACACAGGAACAAGACTACAAAAATAAGAATACACACTAAAACACACAAACTAGGAACAAGGAACACTAGAACACAGCAGAAAACGTCAGATCGTGACACAATGATGATGTCATGAGCATACCCTCTATAAGCTGAGCACTTCTAAAGTTGACAACACGTCACGAAATAATTTCACTCCATGGACAAATACATTTAATTCATTTGGTGTTCCCTTGAAATGACAATGTTTAAGAATCACTAGTTTAACATTTAGGAAACAAGCCCAAATAAGCACACTTTCGAAACAAGCCCCGGCAACTTATACAAATATTTACAAGCAACTTCACAGAAATAAAACAAGCCCATAAGGTCGCTTATATAATAAGCAGGACGACCTGGAGAGATTGGAGTCTATGGGCTCGCGCAAGTATAGGCCTATACATCAACCACGTGACCAGGCTGTTTTCTGCCCCCTCAATGTCGTAACTCTGTCTTATTATACTCTATGGCTCTGGGTACTTCCAGACAGCAAAGCGTCACGAAGATGCAAGATGCAGCTATAAGAGCAGGCGTCACTTCCTGGTTTGGTGCAAGGACTGTCTAAAGAGGACGAGACGCGAAGACCGTACGGGCGACGCTCATGTTTCTCCATGGAAGGAAATAAACATGCGCTATGCAGCCAACACTTCCGCGTTCAGCTTCCTGGGTCTCAACTGCACATGTTTCTTACTTTCTTCTTTACTTCCATGGAGCACCATAATAGCAACATGGCGGCGCCCGTACGGTCTTCGCGTCTAGTCCTCTTTAGACAGTCCCTGGTTTGGTGGATGGAAATGAAGCCTACATGTGCGCGGCGGCTGCAACTTGGCTGCAAAGTGTTTCCTTTTTTTGTCGTTGCCAAAGCTGCAATTAAGTTGCAGCCGAGCACAATTAAGCTTTCCATCCACTGAACCAGGAAGTGACGCCTGCATGCTCTTAGCTGCATATACGCATCTTCGTGACTCGACTGTCTGGGAGTATATATATATACCCAGCTGTTTGTGTGTGAAATAAAGAAGAGAGAACTTTCCAGCGCGTTTGAATTCCATCCGCCATTCAACAACAACACTAAAACAGCCATTAGTGCAACGGGAACCAGGCAGGGAAATTAATATAAGGAGCATCACAGGGGATCATGCTTTCTTATGTCCTGTGTAATCCTATACACACAGATCACAAAGTCATGGCTGATTTACCGTGACGGTGTCTATATGGCACCAAAAATAGCCGATCTACAAGCTCGCGACGTGTCGCCTCCGCGACGCGTCGTGAGCTTGTAGATCTGCTATTTCAGGCATTATTGGGCTACAACAAGTTGTCGATGCATGTTACCGGTATTATAATTATTATTGTGGGGTTTTTCAGCAAACAAATGAGCTGTTGTTGTTACAGCAGATATCCCAGGCCAGCAGCAGCAAAGGGAACAAGATTCTACAAGAACTGTGTGTGTGTGTGTGTGTGTGCGTGCGTGCGTGCGTGCGTGCGTGCGTGCGTGCGTGCGTGCGTGCGTGCGTATGCGTGCGTGCGTGAGTAAGTGTTTTCTGGGTGGTCTTATAGTGTCAGGCGCTTCAAAAGGTCGACGGTGTTTAAAATGCAATCAGTAAAACACATATACGCAGACACACACACACACACACACACACACACACACACACACACACACACACACACACACACACACGCCCTCGAACTTGGGACCCCCCCCCCCTCCCCCCTGACAATCATTTGGAATTGCAGGAGTTGAGGCATTAATGCATTCAGTCACGACGCCTCGCGCTGCAAGGCGTCGTGTAGCTTGTATGTAGGCCTATATAGTCCCCGCAATGTTTGCCTCTTTCCTACGCATTGTTTGACAAAGAAGGCCCTTTTGAATTGCCACTTTGTAATTGTGCAGACCACCCTGTGTATATACACACTTATACTGTATGTGTTGGTTTGTTTACCGTCGAGCGAGAAAACAATGTTGCTGATTAAGCTGCTAATTAAGCTGACCCCCCTCCCCCCCATGCATGGCCTGTTACCTCCTGATCTATAATAGCTGATGCACCCCCCCCCCCCCCCCCCCCCCCCGCCCCCAATGCTCAGTCTCGTTGCATTTGGCCGCAAATGAGACATTTTTAATATGATTATGGCAACAAAAAAGAATCACAGAATGTCACTGCACTGCAGAGACACGCAGCTGCATGCTGTGTTATACTCCCGCAGCTGCTCTATATACATCTCCTCACAACAGTGGTTTTTTACAGGATTCTGCCGTTTGTGCTGCTAAATAAATAACACCATAAAAACCGCCATTATACCCTTTTCACGCCACGAGGGTTGTCCGCGCGCCACAGCTTGGGAACCCGCCCTGCCGGAGCCTAACCCTTTTTAGGCCATATATATAGCGCTGCCCCATGCATGCTGTGTCACGGTGTGTCACACTATAGAGAGCCGACACAACAATAACGTTCTCTCACGCAATGTTTGACAAAGGCCCTTAGTACGTCGCCACTTTGTAACTGTGCAGACCACCCTGTGCATACACACTTCTATACTGTATGTTGGTTTGTTTACCGTCGAGAGCGAGAACACAGCTGTCGCAGATAAGGATGCTAATCAACTATCAATTAACATTGATTTTACAATATAAATGGGGGGGGGGGGGATCCCAGAGGTAGAAATGCCATTAAATGGGGGGGGGGGGGGGGGGGGGTTCCGTGGCCTATATTGCAGGGTCCTTGAAATTATAAAACGGTTGAGAATCACTGCTATAGAGCCGTGAAAACCTTCTCTTATATATGGGGGTCCCCTGGAAGCCTGGCATATCTCTTCAAATGGGGGTCTAAGTATAGTGTCAATTTGGGGGTCCTTGACATGAAAAAAGTGCTGTGTCATGGCGTGTCACACTAGAGAGAGGTGACACAATGATATATATAAACCAGCCCCTGGGCGAGGTCATAGCTGTTGAGTCAGCGTGTGCTCTCTCTCTCTCGAGTGTGTTGCTCAAGCCTATATCCTGCACTCCACTGGGCCGTGCGTACATGAAATTCTAAGTATAGCTAAACAGAGGAACTGATTAGTAATGGCACAATCAATGGTTTCGTCACCTCCCTTCGGCATAGGGAAGTGGCGAAACTATAACCAAAAACACTATAATTTGATTTGATTCTTTGATTTGATTTGATTTGATTTGATTTGATTGAGTTCGGCTCAGCGCGTATACGTACGTATACGTATACGTCACCCCCTTGTCTTTTTAGACTGACGGAATTGTCAACATTTAGTAGAGGATTGTATACTGTAAACAGCACGAAAGTTGCGCGGTATATACCGGAATGTTCTAAAAGGATTTGACTGCCGTGACGTCACACGACTCGTCAGCATCATTGCTTTGTCACTGTTATGGAGAATATAGTGTCGTGTCGGTCATTCATTCACATTATCACACGCCTCGGTTGAATGCTTGATTCTGATTGGGCAATCGGCTGAATTCAGCGGTGTGTTGTTTCTTGATAACGGACCGCTATAGGCCGATATTATCCCTTACATAGCATGTTCATCATCCACATCAAACTCTAGCACCGCCATTCTGTGTGGAGTTTGCATCTTCTCCCATGTGTGTGTCAAACACATGCAGTAATCCTTGGTCTCTATGCTGCCTGATGGAGGGGAAGGGTTGGGAACTGGTTTGGAATAACGTGTTCCTTCCACGCGCTATACGTCCAACCGGGGACTCCTCATGCATTGAGGGAAGCATAATAGAGGTCAGTGCGTTGCTTTCCCCAGGTTGGTGGAGAGGGAGTGTAAAGATGGGTTACAAAAGTTGTGGGATAAAAGGTTGTACGGCCAAGTCTTAAGTAAAAGTACCAATGCCCACGCAATGAAGAGATATACTCTGCTGCAAAGTGAGTTGAGTCCACTTGTCTTGGTCAATTTGATTTTAATTCAAAGGAGCTTTATTGGCGTGAGAAAACGATGTATGCGGTCACATTGCCACGGCAAGTGTCCAAAAAAATTATAATAAAACTAGAAAAAGTGCTCCTCGGAGCACAGCTATAGGTCTCCACCATAGGTCAGGAACGTTTGTGATGTTAGTTTGGACCAAAATGTGTTTTATAGGAGTAATGTAAAAATGTGCTTTTGTGCAAAACTCCCGCTGGCACGCTATATGGCAATGTTGAAAGGGTGGCCTTAGTTGTTCGCCCGGTGGGCGGAAGACAACAATTTAAGAAGAAATGTCGCAGTCATTTTGGGGACAATTAGCAGCATTTTGTCTCGAATCGACTTAATCCATTTAGGACTGAGGCCAATTTAAAAAAAAAGTCTTCTAAATCTGAAAAGTTTTCTGAAAAACCCTATGTTTCTATGTCAGTTGGTGCTCAACCTTTTTCATGTCGAGGATCTCCAGAATTATCTGAATTTGGCCGCGGACCCCCATCTGAAAATATGTTTTACCAGGGACCCCCCCCCCCCCCCAAAGATTTGTGACATGCACATTTTCACAATGTTTCAAAAAATACCAGATCTACAAACTCATAGCAAGCTTGTAGATCTTGCTATTTTTCAATAGCTTAAACGTATTAACTAAGTATGCTTAGTTAAAACACCAAAGGTGGGGTTCCACGTCCGTCCGGACTGGAAAAACAAGCGTCAGGTTTCCAGCAGCTCTGTTTATTACTGTACACAGTAGATCAGAGGTCTATAGTCTGTACAGAGGGTTACAGGGTGCAGAGGGGGGAACATTAAC
>NC_137869.1:44500897-44523397 GCF_963924005.1 Protomyctophum bolini
CGCCGTTAATAATTGTTTCTTCCAGCTTTTCCTATATATGAGCATGCATGCAAACCGCGCCGGTTTTCTGACAGCAAATGAATGCACACACAGAGAAGGAGTTTGCAGTGCCGGCAGAGGAACTATGAAATGTGTGGTGTCTGAGCGAAAAACTCATTTACACATGGCGCTGTCTTCCCCCTTTTCAACCGTGCACATACACTGTGTGTACGTTTGAGTTTTGACTCGTATAGGCTACTTTATAGTTCACACATTTTTGCTTTGGCGATGCAAACCGTGTGTTTTCTCGTGCCAATAAAGCTCCTTCATTTGAATCCGAATTGAGTTTGGCCCGAGAGACAAAGAGAGGGACACACAGAGAGAGAGAGAGAGAGAGAGAGAGATAGAGAGACACACACACACACACAGAGAGAGAGGGGGAGGCCCACAGAGGCCTATTTACGGTGTGGTTGCTGCGTCTATTTGATGTGCACTAGCAGACAGTAGGCTGCGGTGATTGTTTGTTTTTGGGAGGAAAGCTGTTTTTAAGGCTCCAGTGTGTGTGTGTGTGTGTGTGTGTGTGTGTGTGTGTGTGTGGCCCCGTCCGTCCCTATAACAGGTTCAAACCTCCGTGTCAGCTGTCCTTTTCTTATCTCCGGTGACCCGCCCCGAGCTCCTCTCTGGCATGCATGACATGCCCCCGTAGTGCATATATCACTAGCGCTGTAACATGCAAATGATCAAGAACTGCATGCACTCAACTCTGCATGTCCTCGTGAACCAGTTATGGTTCCATTCGCACACTATAGTCGTGTTTCATTTTGGAAAAATGGGGGGAGGGAATATATACAGGTATGTGTCGTTTGAGTGAGTTCTATAGGTCAAAGGATGCACTTTCTCGCATGGAATTGTAATATGGCTCCTCTTTTTTTTGTGTTCTCAGGAGCATTCAAAAAAGAAAAGGAATATGTGGTGGACGTCCCATGCTTCATTTTCATAGACGGACAGAGAGAATATTATATGATCGTGGTCGATTTAAAAGCATGCAACGCACCTTAAAAGTCAAGTCACAAACAAAAGCGGAAGCTTGTCTCCATTGTGGCTGACATTGCAGGTATACATGCGATGTGTACGATACTTAATCATAGTTCTTGTCACAGCATAATATCACTAATATGACTGATTTGTCTCACAAGCTCAATGCCTGATGATGTTTTGCAACTGCGAGCCAACGCTGGGCTCGACCGTGTTACTGTATGCTACAAAACAGCTCAGACGTCAATATGAGGAGTTCTAATGTATGGTACGATTCACATAATACGGTAACGTGGTTATAAGATTATAGCAATGAAAGGCCCTGCAGGCCGGCCTATAGCGGTCAAAGCACCTATATAGGCTGCTATATAGGTTACTGCAGTGTACACTTTCAAATAACGGCAGAAAAAGGCCCAAAATATTTAGTTTTCACTTCGACATTTTCATTGCTAATCTTTTTTTTCTTCTCTGCAGCAGCAGATGTAACCGACGATTGGGGAGGTTTTTAGGAGACATTGATAAAGATCGGCAGCATGCAGTCAGTCGTCAATCTTCCTCGGATTGTCAGACTCAAAAACTGATCAAGTGAAACGCTTCGTTTCGAGACTTCTCAAGTCAGCGTGTTTTTGCGGATAACTCCCTTCACTTTGTGAACAATCTCTCCGTGGTTTCACCCCGAGAGAGAGAGAGCACGCCTGCACACTTCCAGACTGAGTATATACGAATGATTTCAACCCGGGCCTGCAGAGTCGCAACTAAGTACTTTGGCCTGTCGACTGGGTGTGACTCAGTCACCACCTGCTGTGCATGGACGGACGGATCAGTCAGTCCTATACACACACGCACGCTGCGCACGCACGCGCACACACGCACACGCACACATTCCAAGCAAGATATACAGCGTGTTGTTTTCCTTGTGGCTTCCATTCCACCACATCAGACATCATTACACCAAAGGCATTCCGAGCGGCATTTAGCTGCTCACATGCTGGAAGTATACGTACTGTAAACAGAACGCTCGCTCTTTGTCAAGCTGGAACCTTGAAGTTATATAAACCCAGACGAAAAACGCCGTTTTAGCAAGGTGCACTTTTTAGCACAGTATACTATAGAGTAAGTGTTCAAGAGACTATAGTCTATGTGCAGCTAAACGACAAGTTTTTTTAACCAAATTCTATTATAGGCAGCTGTGGTGAAATGCTTTGAAGGGAGTTTTGGTTGAAATACCTCTAGAATACAGGATGAGGCGTCTCTTCCGAGTTTTTAAACAGCTGGTGGGATTGGGCCGCAGCTGAGCGGTCCGGTGTGTGTCTGTGTGCGTGCGTGCGTGTGCTATGAGCTTGTAGATCTGCTATATTTTCCAATAGCTAAAGTATAACATAGTGTGCTTAAAACACCACAAAAGGGGGTTCCCGTCCTGAATGGGTAAAATGTCAGGGAGATAAGCACTTGCCTGCATGCAGGGCCACCAGAACCAAACACTTCAAACACAGAGAGAGAGAGAGAGAGAGAGAGAGAGAGAGTGGCAGGGAGATGTTTCAAGCAGATGTGATGTGTGCATGCTGTCATGACAGTGTGTGTGAGGATGACTGCTCTATCTGGAGTGGATTGGATTGATGCACAACAGGTGTGCATTCAGTCACACCCAGCTCGGTTGCGTCATACCATGAAGGCCTATACACGGCTCGTGCAAGGAAGGACGCGCTGCGATTGGCCAGTCGCTGTGATTGACAGCCTCCCTAAACAACCTACACCCTATATAACCCTCAGTAAAACTGTACCTAAACCTAATCCTAACCTTAACCTCAGTAAAACTATACCTAAACCTAACCCTAACCTTAACCTCAGTAAAACTATACCTAAACCTAATCCTAACCTTAACCTCAGTAAAACTATACCTAAACCTAACCTCAGTAAACTATACCTAAACCTAAATCCTAACCTTAACCTCAGTAAAACTATACCTAAACCTAATCCTAACCTTAACCTCAGTAAAACTATACCTAAACCTAACCTCAGTAAACTATACCTAAATCTAACCCTAACCTTAACCTCAGTAGAACTATACCTAAACCTAACCCTAACCGTAACCTCAGTAGAACTATACCTAAACCTAACCCTAACCTTAACCTCAGTAGAACTATACCTAAACCTAATCCTAACCCTGACCTTAACCTCAGAAAACCTAACTTGCCCCGGGGGCGTGGTTATAAGCACCACCCGTGTTAGATTGAATATGTCACACCTGGAGTGCATCCATTGGATTGGATTGATGGAATGATGCACAACAGGTGTGCATTCATTCAGTCAGTCACACCCAGCTCGGTATTGGATTCAGGCCATATATACAGGCCTGTGTGAGTGCTTCAATCAGCCTTCCCCTCACATCACATCGTGTAATGGTTCCACATGAAGTTCAATCAGACATTTAAATGGTTTCAAGGCGCTCAGTGGTATAAAGTCCCTGCCCACCACGGTTGTGGGTTTGAATCTCTCACCTGTTACCTATCCACGACGTGCCTTGTGGCACACGAGGCCTTCATGTACCTGTTTGTACCTGTTTTTAATAATAATAATAATAAAATTGACTCATAATATGTCTGTAAGTCGTCGGAGCTAGGGCAAGTGCTATATAGGGCCAAGATTGAGACGTAGTCTGAAAACCCACCTCTTCAGACTCCATCACTTGCACTGACGACCTCACAGGCATTTTAGATAGCACTTTATGTAGACTTAGATATAGCATTTCATACAGACTTATAGCATTTAATGTAGACAGCACTAGAATAGCACTTTATCGTGTACAGTTTCATTATATAGATATTCCACTGTATGTATGTGATGTTATGTATTGCCTGCTTTTTTGTTCTTGCTTAATGTAAGTCGCTCTGGATTAAGAGCGTCTGCTAAATGCCTAAATTATGAATTGTGAATCGACTCTCTCAAACAATGTTTTCCTAAATCAATTGGCACAATGACAAAGCATCAAAAAGGCCAATCTACAAGGAGATTATGTAGATTAAATCAGTACAAAATCGGTACAACTGCACATGGTGAAAGTGAGTGCATGTGAGTTTTATATCTAACCAATGAAAAATATGGGTTAAAAAATAACAAGAGCTTGCGAGTTGCGACTAAACATTACTACATTGGAACGATTCATGGAACACAGGTTCCTTTTTTCAAATTCCTAGAAAGTACCATTATAATGACAGCGTCGTCATGTAAATAAATAACGTTACGTCTCTCTAAACATCCATTTTGGGTTCAGCCGGAGACAGAAACATTATGAAACGAGAACAACGCCAATTAAGAGACCTGGTGTCGCCAAACAACAAGGCTTTATGAAAAGACAGAATAAAACCAAAATCCCAAGTTCAAAATAAAAGGCAAAACCGAGAGGCGTTGGAGCTTCCAGACTAGGCTGCATGCGGCACACCCCGGCCCTTCTTATCTAAAAACCACCAAAACCAAAACAATACCCTATAGAAACTAAAGCCAAACAGAGACCAAACGGTACACTAAACTAAAGCCAAACAGAGACCAAACGGTACACTAAACAAAACCTAAACAAAGACCAAATGGTACACTAAACCATATCCAAACAATGAGCCATAACTAGACTATAGTGGTGATCCCTCCCACACCAACACTAAACGAAAATATCTAAACCAGACATACCAAAAAAATATATCGGGGCTTGACATTAACGTTTTGATGTATTATGATGCTACAACGTGGCAGCATCTATCTATCTATCTATCTATCTATCTATCTATCTATCTATCTATCTATCTATCTATCTATCTATCTATCTATCTATCTATCTATCTATCTATCTATCTATCTATCTATCTATCTATCTATCTATCTATCTATCTATCTATCTGTATACATCTCTCCAGCTGTCGGTCGTCTGTTAATTGTTCACGTGTGTGACACATCGCCTCGTTTCCCTTCCAGGAACTCTTTCTGCAAACAATCTTAATTTGTACTAGCGAGATAACGCACTAATGATGTGCTTTCACAACTCAATATACTTACACACTGAGGACGATTATGACACCGTGTGCGTGTGCGTGTGTGTGCGTTTGTGCGTGTGTGTGTGTGTGTGTGTGTGTGTGCGTGTGTGTGTGTGCGTGTGCGTGCGTGCGTGCGTGAGTCACAGCCGGGTTGGTAATCAGACAGTTGTGAGTGCAGCCTTTCATGTGTCATCCACAGCTGCCATGTGACTAAGATGATGATTATGAGACGATAAGATAAGATGAAACAAGATAAGATGATATATATGGCATATAGCGGCGTGATATTAAATTATGAATGTCGCTTTTTCTCTCTGCCAATTGATTCCTCGACTCACGCATGCACGCACGCACGCACGCACGAGACTGTGGCTCAGGAGGTAGAGCAGGTCGTCCAATGATCCATGGGTCGGCGGTTCGAATCCCGGCTCCTCCTCCTGTCTACATGTCGAGGTGTCCTTGGGCAAAGACACTGAACCCCAAATTGCTCCCGATGTGCTGGTTGGTATACCTTGCATGGCTTCTGCCGCAATCGGTGTATGAATGTGTGTGTGTGAATGGGTGAATGTAATGCACAATCTATGTAAAGCGCCTTGGATAAAGGCGCTATATAAATGCACCATTTACCACGCACGCACGCACGAGTTGTCACGGCTGTTGCATCCCACCTGCCAGTGAGGAGCCTCCACCGGGAGGACGCCGTAGAGCCTTCATCCTCCTACTCCTCCCGCCCAACACAATTAGCCTATGATACCTCAAAATTGTACTTGGGTATAGCCTTGCAGTGTTTAATGAAACTTTACCACTTTACCACCGCTGCACCAGAGCACCCTCAGATGGAATGATAGCAATAATGATCACTAATGGTATAGATTACGGTATAGTGGCTCAGGGGGTAGAGTGGCTGGATGGAAACCGCAAGGTTGCCAGTTCGAACCCTGTGGGCTCCCCCCAGAGTTAGCGTCAAAGTGTCCTTGAGCAAGACACTGAACCCCTGATTGCTTCCGATGCGCAGGTTGGTGCCTTGCATGCAGGTTGCTCCTCTGTCATCGGAGTGTGTGTGTGCGTGCGTGTGTGTGTGTGTGTGTGTGCGTGCGTGTGCAGCTGATTTGATCAATTAAATGAATCCTTCCTTCTGGGAACGTTTGCTGTGATGTTGTTCACACCAAAGAACCCAACACTGTGAGTCACACACACACACACACACACACACACACACACAGTTATTTACTGCACCCAAGTTATACATACTTTTCATTTGTCTTTCATGTGGGAACGGAACCACAACAAGAAAAACTCGCTGGCGAGTCACATGCTGAGAACTTTCTCATCTGTCTCTCTCTCCTATATGAACACTCTCACCTCAGAGCGCTCCGCGCCCGCGGAGAGTGGAGGTCCGTGTCTCAGTGGATTTGTCATCTAAGGTTAACCCATTTTTAAAAAAAAACAAGGGCTTCTAAAAAACGTTTTAGTTTTCTGAAAACCCATATGTTTCTATGTCAACCTTTTTCACGTCAAGAACCCCCAGAATGATCTGCGTTCGGCCCCATCTGAAAATCCAACAGACTCGTCTTGGTCACATGACTACACTATACCACAGAGATCGTGTGCACCGATTTGCGTGAGATTTGGATGAAGTCTGTGCGACTAACATGTGTTTTGCCGAAACTATGGCCTCATGGTGGGTGGCGCTATAACCGGCAGATGTGGAGGGATGGATGCAAGGGACAATGTTTTTCCATGGCCTCTAGGGAGTGAGCATGCATAAGTTGTATACGGATGATGCAGTTAGAGTATAGCTAAAACACACACACATATGTTTCTTTTCCCTTTTTGCTTCCTTTATGATGAATTCCTGTTCCGTTCTTTAACTTTATAGAAGTGTCTATTTGTACGTCTCTAAATGTTTCGATGAATTGAACATGGTGGACCCTGTTGTAAACAAGTGTAATGCTTAATTGGGTCGTCCACTCACAGTTAACAGTCTTTGTAGTGAGTTTGTGCTTGAAATGTACTGTAATTCTGCAAACTGTTAAAAAAATATTTCAATCAATCAATCAAAAAACAGAGGGAATGCAAAACATACTCTCTCCCCCATGCCTTCGGCCTGGTGGAGGCAATTACTTATACTGGATCTCTTGTCCACTATAGTCCCAACATTGTAGTCTAGTTTTTATTTGTTGATGAAATTGTCAACATATTTAGTTTTAGTCATCATGGCTTAGTTGTAAACGAGAAAAAGGTAGTCGACGGACATTTTCCGTCTTGAGTTTTAGTCGGACGAAACCAACACTGGCATCACAGATAAACGTCTCTCTCTGCCACAGTTTCAGGATGAGGCAAATTATGCTCTTCACCCCCCGAGGCTAGCTCCGAGACCTGATGACGTCCACCAGGGGCTAAGCAGGAAATGTTATCCTACACACACACACACACGCACGCACACACACACACACACACACACACACACACACACACACACACACACACACACGCACACGCACACGCACACACACACGAAAAAGTACAAGAAAACAAAAACACTTCCAAAGCGACGACCCGAAATAACATACTGGAACACTGACTGTCTGACTCCACTGCAGGGTCAGAGTCAGACTGAGGGAGAGAGAGAGAGAGAGACGTAAATGAATCTTCCGTATCCATGTGCCTACGTTTCAAATCCCATCACACAATGTTTTTCTTTTTGTGTGGATATAGCAGCCAAAAGAACACTGTGTGATTTGAGAGGCTCTGCATTGCATGTGACACTCGTAATTTGCATCATCCGGCACCGTTGGTTGGTTGTCGTCACAGATAAAGGCTGCGAAACGTTCTGTGATTTGGAGAGAGAGGCACAAAATGGGAAGATAAAAAAAAACAACAACTATAGTGAAACAAATTAGCCACGTAGAGGATAATGGCTTTCGGGGTTTTTGTCTGACTGTGATGCATGCAGACACACAGAGGCCAGTGATCCAGGGTTTATTTGATGTAGGCTGTGGTCTCTTCTCAGAGCCCGCTTGTCTCCACCAGGCCGAAGGTATGGGGAGAGAGTATGTTGTGCACTCCGTCCGTGTGTGTGTGTGTGTGTGTGTGTCCATCTGTCCGTCCGTCTGTCCGTCTGTCCGTCTGTGTACAGCTAATCTCCGGCACCGTTAACCCGGTCGATGGCAAACTTTGCGCACACACTCCCTGGATGCCAACGATGAACCGATGAGGCGATATAACGGCCTGTTATAGCGCCACCAGGAGGCCGACTTTTGAAAAACTATTTATTTTTTACAGTACTCCTCCAGATTCTGTCCAAAAATCCCGCAAATCATTTTCACAGTATATCTATAGTCATGATGTGCTCAAGACAGATCTGTCCGATATTTCATATTCCATCCTATAATTGGCTAACTATAATTGGCTAGCTTTCAAAGTTTGCAGGATTGGCCCATTTGAAAAAGCCTCAAATCATTCACGTGAAATCTTTCACAGACGTTCCTACTAGGCCGAGGAAGATATCCCACCCTTTTCACATTGGTCTGTTATAGCGCCACCAACAGGTGGATTTTTGGAACACAATGCCTCAAATCATGCAGCGTGCAATTTACGTGAAGTCTTTCACAGACTTTCCTACTAGGCTGAGGAATATATCCCACCCTTTTCAAAATGCCTCAAATCATCCAATTGCCGTCCAAGGCGTAAGAAGAAATGTCACCCTTTTCACATTGGCCTATTATAGCGCCACCAGGAGGCCACAACGTGACCTGCCCCGGTGGAGACCATGTGCCCCCGAGGGGCACTTCATCTACTTCAGTTCTGTAAGGGTGTTACAGAATGCCAATTCTGTGCCAATTCGCAATTTTTGAAACGTCAGTCTTAATTAATCTTCCGTTTCATGCCTGTATACGTTTTGAAATCCCACAATGTTTGTTTTTTGGATATAGCCAAAAGAACACGGTGTGATTTGAGAGCTTTGCATGCATGTGACACTCATTTACATCATCCAGCCGTTGGTTGTCGTCACAGATAAAGAAAGGCCAAAAAAAAACGCTCTGTGATTTGGAAGAGAGGCACAAATGGAAGATAAAAACAAACAAACAAACTAAGAGAATAAATTAGCCACGTACAGGGGATTATATCTGTGATGCAGACGCAGGCCATTGCTCCAGGGTTTAATTATGTCATGTGCGTGGTGGTCTCTTCTCATGGGGCCCACTGCCCTGCAGGTAATCTTCTTCTTTTATTATTATTATTATTATTATTATTATTATTCAACTTTTCCCACTGACCGGTGAGCAACGAGGCCTTCCAGTACACAACCGACTTATTCTGTGTGTGACAATTAAGCACTGTACAAACTCCTCTGCTTTTAGATGCAGGCTAGCGTTAGCTACACTCTGTAGCACGCATGCACATGCACACGCACGCACTCGCTCGCGCACACACACACACACACACACACACACACACACACACACACGCACTACACACACAATATAGTGTAATGCTGGTGCTATGGTGGTTCCTATATGCCTCGTATTGTTCTTATTATTTAGCTTATATATCAGATACAGGTGCTGGTATACTCCTGCTGGGCATTGCTGACGCACCTTCGACCTCCAGTGCCTTTTGAAACAGGTGTGCCGTGACACACCTCACTGGACATTGTATAATAATATGTATATTGTTACAGCATACGTGATTCTCTCTTTCATTCCTTATGTGTAATCTCACCTCGCTATAACGGCATTACGTGTATTTGGGGGGTGGGCACATGTCTGTAGTGTAGAGGGAGATTTATAGACATAATTTTCCGGTGCATTCATTTGTGATTGCGACGCTCGCTTGGCTTTGGTGTGGTCGTGTGGACATGTATCAAGAGCCAGAGCGCACTGAAGGCTTATTCATATACTCCAGCGTATTAATACTCCCCCCCTCAGCAATTAAACAAACTGATGGTTCTGTATACAACGTCGTACATGTACAGTATAATGATGGGATGGTTCTGTACACAGTGGGGACCTCATCTTTTTGTATTGTCTTATTGGTGTTATGTGCTACAGGTATGTGTTGTTTTTGATGTGGGCGTTTGAACAGACTGTGAAGACCAATATCCTTCGGGTCAATAAAGATTATTATTATTATTAAGGTGACCACCGTTTTGGTGCTCACCTTATAAACGGGGTGTATGTATGAATATATAGGCCTTGAACCTGTGTAATAATTATTGCCATTCTGCCAAGTGAAGATAAGTCGACGCCCCTCGTCCGGGGACGTATATAGACACTGCAGGTTATTCCTTAGTTGAGCCAAAAGAACACTGTGTGATGTGAGAGCTCTGGCGTGCAGTGTCGACCCCTCATTTATATTAAATCATCCGGCCTATAACTGTACCTATAGTTAAGCTTATATCGTTCACAAAATCAATGGCATGCCTTCATGATACAATCAGCGTATATCGCGCACACGCACGCACGCACAGTCACACACACACACACACACACACACACACACACACACACACACACACACACACACAGCTGTTGACTCTTTAAATATCTCCGCGGGTCTCAGCTGTTTTTGCGCGGCGCGTCTAAGTAGAAACGTGGAGCTGCTGATATTATACTGACCCTGTTCATTCTCTGTCAAACAAAGAGAGTGCAGGAAGTCTTCATGCAGCCACAAAGTCACACGGAAACACGTGCCCGTGTTATATAGTCACTCGTCTATATTATGCCATGGATGGATGGATTCCGTGCTGCATATCCTGTTTCTCCTGAGCATTTCGTTCACTATAACTCCATTGTGTGTGTTATACAGTTACAGCGTTATATATAGGCATTCAGATAATACTATATCTGCTGCCGTCATGGAGACAGACGTCTGTTCTGTCTGCACCGTGAAACCCATTTATATAGGCCTGACGTCGAAATATATATTAAAAAAGTCTTCTGAAAGAATATATATTCAGAGATTTGTGCCACATTTTCACGATAAAAAAAAATAGCAGACCTATACAAGCTCGTAGAGTGGCGCGCTACGAGCTTGTAGATCTGCTATTTCCACTTGTGCATGCAGGCAAGGGACACGCGCACTTTAGTGTTTTAGTGTTTCAGTCGACTAAATCTACAGTTGATTTAGTCCAACAAAATGTAATTTGGCGTCGTAATGTGACTGTTTTTTTCACTTGCTGAAAATAGCCGATCTATACAAGCTCAAAACACCCACATTGTGGGCTTGTAGATCTGCTATGTTCAGCATGCAACTAATTGTAAAACTACTTATAGTGGATCTCTTGTCCACTATAGTCCCTTCCTAACATTTTAGTTTTTATTTGTTGACGGAATCGTCGGCATATTTAGTCTTAGTTTTAGTCATCACAGCTTAGTTTTCATATACTGTATAGTCTCCATTTAGTTTTCGTCAGTGGAAAAAGGTGTAGTCGACGAACATTATTCGTCTTAGTTTTAAGCTGACGAAATCAACACTGGCGCACACACCGGCAAACACATGCACGCACACACACAGTCACACACAGTCACACACACACACACACACACACACACACACACACACACACACACACACACACACACACACACACACACACACATGCAGTACGCACAAATGCACGGACCCATGCACTATGCCTTTGCCCCCCCCCCCCCACCTCCCCATCTCTTAAGGCCCTGTTTAGAAGTATAGCCGGGCTTTGATCATCATGGCTGACCCTAGTGCACACCCAGGCCACAGTCTCTCTTTGCGCCACCGCCTTCCCTCAGGCGGGAGGTTGCGCTCTCTAAAGACTGTGGAGAAGGCCCCGACATTAAGACAGCTTTCTCCCCATGGCTATATAAAGTCAGGCTCTTCAATGATGCTATGGTGTCGACTCGTCGTCGTCCCTTGACCCCCTTCTATCCTCCCTCCACGCCACTCACTCAGAGTGCTGCTGATATGCAGGACTATATCTCTTTCACTTTGTTATGTCTTTATTATGCATGTTGTTTTTGCACTGCCTGTCTTGTCCTGTTTTGCACTTGTCCCATAATGTTGTATAACTGCACGCATGCTGTCCCACCAAATCCCTGACTTGTTTACATGTCATGGCAATAAAGGCTTACGCCGCGGACAAAGCCAACTCCAGTCGTGACAAGCCATGACAATAAACACAATATTTTGGACCAAACAAACAATTACAAAGAAGAAAAACAACAAAACAACAACAACGCACGCTCGCAAGTAAAGTTGTCTGACTATTCTATGTCTACTTTTGTGTTTGTGACTAAAACTCTCTACACTATTATTTAACAATAGGCAGGCTACATCAGCTGTTCTGTGATGCGCACATGCGTGCACGCGTGCACATGGCGTCATTAAAACGCTGTGGTATATACCAGTAAAAAAACAAAAAAAACACCATAACGCCACTGCCCGTATACCGAAACAGCAGATCCAAAACGACAGGTGATGGTAGCTGCATGGGTGGAGGAGGGTGAGCAGCAAAGGCTTAAGCAGACAACGACAGCGCAGCAGTATCAGGGTGTGAAGCAGCAAGCAAGCAAGCAGGATGAGCAGTGTATAAACTTCCAGTTTAAATAGCCGGTATCTATGAAGCTGGAATGAGCGTGTGATTGGATGAAGTGAATCATGTGAATGAGAACGTGACGCTGAGGCGGCTCAATTATGATCATGTTCAGTTTCCTGACTGAACTTGATCTGCCGCGCATGTTCTGTGACAGGCGCGACGCTCACTAACGGTACACACATGCACGGAAACATGCACAGAAGCACACATTGCACATGCACACACACACACACACACACACACACACACACACACACACACACACACACACACACACACACACACTTGCAGTATGCACACATGCACGCAAAATTGCAAACATGCAGTATACGCACGCATGCACGGACACATGCACAGAAGCAGACATGCAGTTATATATACGCACATGCTCACAAGCACGTGCAATGCACGTATGCACATGCACTCACGCAAGAACACGTGCATGCACGCACGCACAAATGCAGTATATTATGCACACAACACATGCACGGATGCATGCACATGCAGATACACACATAGACATGTGCAGTGTGTGACGTGCACGCATGGAGGCGTGCATGTACATGGACTTGCAGTTGCAGTACATGCACGGACACACACACCCACACACACACACACACACACACACACACACACACACACACACACACACACACACACACACACACACACACACACACTCTCTGATGATGTCATCACGGACAGGAAGTGACAGCAGAGAAATGGAGGGATGTTCTCAACTTCACTGCTTTCCCTTTGACCTTTAACCTCTTGACCTTTCGCTCACTCTGATGCACACACACACGCACGCACGTGTGCGCACACACACACACACACACACACACACACACACACACACACACACACACACACACAGAGAGAGGGCGATATTAGGGGAGGTGCAGGGGTCATTGAGGGGTCAGCACCTGAGCAAGTCACTCAAGACGAATGACAGAACACCTGGCAGGAAGAGAGAGAGAGAGAGAGAGAGAGAGAGAGAGAGAGAGAGAGAGAGAGACTACATACATAAAACTGTATTGACACCTGGTCAATGCAGTCAACAGAGACACACTCTCTGTGTGTGTGTGTATGTGTGTGTGTGTGTGTGTGTGTGTGTGTGTGTGTGTGTGTGTGTGTGTGTGTGTGTGTGTGTGTGTGTGTGTGTGTGTGTGTGTGTGTGTGCGGGTGTGTGTGCGTGTGTGTGTGTGTGTGTTTGCGGGCCATCCTACTACCCCAGTTCAAATAGGATTATTTTGGGGGGGTCGCGGCCTGATAAGGTTGAGAACCAGTACAGTACAGTACAGTACAGTACAGTACAGTACAGTACAGTACAGTACAGTACAGTACAGTACAGTACAGTACAGTACAGTACAGTACAATGTGGAATGAATTTTGACTCACAGAGGAAATGACCTCAAGTCAACTGATGCAGAATGTGTTTTTAATGACTTTCCTCCTGCCACATGCACGCACACACACACACACACACACACACACACACACATGTACACACACACACAGCTGCTGCTGTGTAGCACTAATTGATTAGCCACGCTGTCTCATATAGCGCTAAGCTAAGCTAGCAGTTGTTTGCTTTCGTCAGTGGGACCAGTGAATGTTACTAAAAATAGCGCAGGATGTGTGTGTCTCCACAACTGCACACACAGCTGTGGAGTTTATTTTAATTATATCTAACCTTTATTCAACGAGTATAAAAACACATTGAGACTCATGAGTCTCTTTTGCAAGTGGGAACTGGCCAAGAGAAATTACACTTCAATGATACATCGAGCATGTTTAAATTACACAACCAGCCAAATAATACATCCATGACATACCTCCAGAAACCTATACAAAGTGCATACAACATATATACACAATGTACATTATGAACAGATATATGGGCCTACATGTGCCAAGGCTAGTACACGTCCGAACATGTGCAGGTGTTGGACTGTGCATTTAAGATGCATCCTTTTGAAACTTCTCAAAGGAACTTTCAAGGCCAATAATTATTGTAGCCTATAGGCTTGCCGGTCATTCCAACGACCAGTGGCCAAAATTAAGATGTGTGGAAGTACTTAGTACGCAGGGGTCGTCGCCATGTTGGCTTGTGGTGGACATCTTTGTCAACGTTCCATTTTTGCCACTGACATACCGAATGAGAGGACAATACATAGTATTACCAGAAACACATACAGTACATAGATAGCCCTTGCGGGTCCATTTGGTTCCATTTGAACACTCTCAGAGTTAAGGGGGTCCTTGCAAATAAAACATTTGACAACCACTAGTTCTATAGTTGGACTATTATGTGCCATATAGTGTCATATAGTAAAGAAGTTGCCGTACACATTCTGAAGAAAACCTGGAGACCGGACATTCAGTAAGTGGGTCTTAATTATGATCAAAAATAAAAAAAGTATCAATACCACAACATACCGTAGAAATAGGGCTATATATTTCGCCACCCCTTTATATTACTTTCGATCCCTAAACTGTCACAGTCACAATCACTTTGCCTGTCTAGCTCTTTTATTTCTATGTTATCTTCTAGTTGTTTTGGTTCTATGTTGTCTTCCCCAGGTGTTTCTCATGTTGTAATCACTAATCAGCCCTCTTGTGTATATTATAGTCTCGTTCCCCAGTCAGTCCTTGTCCAGTCATTGTTTGGTGTCACTTCTTGTTCAGTTCAGTGTTTATTGTGACGTTTTCCCCAGTTATTGTAATAAACCACCCAATCTTGGATGTTGAACTCTGTCTGCTGGCTGTCCTGCATTTGGGTCCTCGATTACCACACCACCGGAACGTGACACTAAACAAGTTATTTGCCATTTTTGCCATTTTGAAAACCCTTTTAAAATAGTTCAAATAGCCGATCTACAAGCACATGTTGTTTCATTTTACACTCTAAAGAGTTAAACAACAAGTTTTGTTAAACATCTGCAATACTTAATGTACAAGTACCAACGTCAATACAGCATGGAGTTGAGGACAAAATCGTATCCAACGATGACAAGATGTTCTTTAGTTTTGGGTCTAAACTCAAAAGAGGCTAAAATCTCACCGTGGCTCAATTGCTGAATTGATAATGGGCCTCTATGATAAGAACAGGGTTGGAAACCATGCACTGGTCTGTCAGATCACTGTATGAAACAAAAAACACTATGAACAAAACAATGATAAGGATTGTAGTGCTGAAGATTGTTAGCTCAGTGCACAGAACAGAACAGAACATCATGTCACAACGTAATAGTGGCACAAAATGTTCCACTATAGTGTTTATATTTTTAGAAGCAATCAACGGAATAGAACTGCAAATTGCTGCTATGCGTGTGTGCCATTAAAACGAGACGTGAAAAAAGAGCCTCGCACTCATAAGAGGAAGGTTGATCTACGGCTCATGATCTGCCGATCTGTCTCAAATCACACAATGTCTGTTTTTATGGCGGAGCGGATGGATGTCCAGCAAAAAGACATTGTGTTGATTCGAGAGATGCATTCTTAGGAAGCGGTGGCAATCAGGTAAATTAGCATCCGGCCTGGTGGTCATCGCGGACGACGAGAAACGTTCTGTGATTTGAGAGAGACATAAATGGAAGATTGAAAGACAATTAAAGGTTGTCGAAAGGGCCTTTCTGTGTGGAGTTTGCATGTTCTCCCCATGTCTCCTAGGGTATACGTACCCTCACGAAAAACATGCAGTAATCCTGGT
The DNA here is from genome assembly GCF_963924005.1 of Protomyctophum bolini. NCBI lineage: Eukaryota > Metazoa > Chordata > Actinopteri > Myctophiformes > Myctophidae > Protomyctophum > Protomyctophum bolini. The sequence continues at coordinate 44,517,225 of NC_137869.1, forward strand.
CTCTAAAACTACCTCCCCCCTGGCCAGCCGGGGCGCCTGATGGAGGGGAAAGGAACTGGTCGGAATAACGTGTTTCTGGCTTCCACGCGCTATACGTCCGGCCGGGGAAACTCAGGAACATCAGGAACATTAGGCAAAGATTGCACATCTACAAGCTCAAAACACATTGCAACGCTTAAACAGTTACACAGTTAGAGCTCACAGACCTCAATGCACTGCACTAACTTAACAGTTAGAGCTCACAGACCTCAATGCACTGCACTAGCTTAACAGTTAGAGCTCACAGACCTCAATGCACTGCACTAGCTTAACAGTTAGAGCTCACAGACCTCAATGCACTGCACTGCCTTAAGAGTTAGAGCTCACAGACCTCAATGCACCGACCGCAATACCTTAACAGTTAGAGCTCACAGACCTTTATGCACCGACTGCAATACCTTAACAGTTAGAGCTCACAGACCTCAATGCACGGCACTATACCTTAAGAGTTAGAGCTCATGTAGACCTCAATGCACTGCACTGCCTTAAGAGCCAGCCAGAGCTCACAGACCTCAATGAACTGCACTGCCATAACAGTTATAGAGCTCACAGACCTCAATGCATGACTGCAGTATAATATACACCTTAAGGAAGAGCCAGTCAATCAATTGCAGGTGAGGTGAGACTCTTATTCACGCGGTTGGTTTCGTACATAATTAGAATTAGAAGTGAAAGGACGGAATAAAACGCACACTCACTACAGGCCTCACACACACATAAAGGAGACCTCGGCATACACCCTGCAGATATATAGACCTGAGCAGACCTCTATACAGACTGACAGACAGCACACACACTACACAATGGAATGGTGCGTGTGTGTGTGCGACTGTGCGTGTGCATGTGCGTGTGTGTGTGTGCGTGTGTGTGTGCGCGTGCAGCTCCTTTTTATCCTCCTCTGCACCCAATTACTTCCTCGTGTAGCACTTGTTTTGAAACCTCAACTCACCTTACCTCAATACCTATATCCTATACCGTATAATAGCTTCGAGACAGATAAACAGAATGGTTTCCCATGTTGTCCTTAATGTACCTTACAGGCAGTGCAGGTTCCCAAAGTTGAGAAGACGTAAAAAAACCTTTCTCTTTATGGGGGAGTCATATCATTTCTAATGGGGGGTCCGCAGGCTATATGGACATCAATGTGGGGGTCCTTGACACGAAAAGGTTTGAGAACCACTGCAGTATAGTTACTTACCACTGTAATGTTTTCTTTATACGCAATCTATTATCTGTAAACTATATGTATTGCATCTTTCAAATGTTTTGTTGTACAGGTTGAGGCCTCGTGTATGCCCTTATTTGGGCTTTCTTGCCTCGTCCCAGCATGCATGCACTTTATTTTCTTTTATTTTCTACGTATATCTTCTCTTTTGTACTATACTGTGCTAAAAAATGAATCAAATCCAAATCAAATACAGTATCTTATCTCACAGTCAAACCTGCAGCACATGCAGAAGTACAATGGAACGGTGTGGATGTCGTTATACGCTCTGTGTGCAGCACATTGAAGAAGCACATGTTTCAAAAGGCTCCTTCGTAACCGTGACCTTGCCTTACCTAACCTATATGTTACGTTATACCTCAACATACCTGCTGACAGCATGCAGGCTAGACCAGGTCATGTGTCCTGTGTCCTGTGCTGTGCTGTGCATGTGTGTGTGCGTGTGCGTGTGTGTGTGTGTGTGTGTGTGTGTGTGTGTGTGTGTGTGTGTGTGTGTGTGTGTGTGTGTGTGTGTGTGAGCTAAATGACAAAATGTTTATTTTTGGGCCCAAAGTATACAACAAAGCATCACAAAAGAGACGAGTGGGCCTGCTGAACTTTTTTTTTTACTTGCGCAGGTGAAGATTAGCACCTGGCTCACTAGGAGGAACAAAATGCAAGGAGCAGGGTCAGTATAGACCCAGAACTCATGGCAAAAGGACTGATAACATAACAGCTCGTCTCAGAATAGAGTTTGCCTGCTATGAACTGATTTCTAGTATCTAGAACAGTTCGTTGAGATGTGGGGACATGAGTATACCTCTTGTGTATATAGCATTGAGCAAGAATCACTGTTTTTTTTATCTCTTTAAGAGAAGGAAAAACATGTTTTTTTAATATTATTGTAAGTATACCCAAAGCATGTGATTTCTAGAAATGTCCTGAAGAATATGTGAGTGTACACAAAAAAATTAAATGAAGGCTTTGTTAAAAGGTCTCTCTCTCTCTCTCTCTCTCTCTCTCTCTCTCTCTCTCTCTCTCTCTCTCTCAGAACTCAGTGCAGAGCCCACACACACACACACGCACACACGCACACACACACACACACACACACACACACACACACACACACACACACACACACACACACACACACACACACACACACACACACACACACACACACACACACACACACACGTGAACAAGGGGACACACATGTGACACGTACGCCCGGAGCATGTGGAAACAGGTGACAGCTCAGGCGGGGGACTCGATCTGTCCGTATATTACACAATACTAACACCTGTATCCGTCGGCCCCGCCTACTTGGGAACGATGCAAGTTGGGAACAATGAAAATCAGAAATATACATCCCCCGCCCCTTAGTATGCGATATCCGTTATCAGTGTATACGGCATCGTTATAACTGTCTGTGTGTATAAGTCCTCGTGCAGTGTGGAAAACGCCTATATGGAGATTGTGTGGAAAAAATGTCAGATGAGATGAGAGTGCAAACTGACTGTGAAAGGTGGACCGGCGACTACTGTAAGTCATCAATAATCAATTGGCAGGTCTGGGGGAGTAATAATAATAATAATAATAATAATGAATTGCATTTTAATAGTGCTTTTCCAAGTGCTCAAAGCGCTTTATACAATGGTTAATCAATTCATACACGTTGCGAGGTGAAGCGGCGGACAGTCGACGCCTGCAGCGTCCTCACTTCCGACATTGAACACTCACACACACACCGACGGTGGCGAGCTCACACCGACCGACTCACCGGAGGGCAATGTATTATATAGGGTTCAGTGTCTTGCCCCGCAAAGGACACTTCGACATGAGGAGCCCGCGGTAGCCCGGGGATTCGAACCGCCGACCCCCTGGGATCATTGGACGGCCTGCTCTATATACCAGCCCTATATGATGTGGTATATGCTATGCGCCTGGACCGCTATATATAGGCCAGCGGGCACCCTGTGTGTAATATTAACTCATTCCATTTCCCTGAACAATGCCGAGTAGAAATGGTTTCTGTACATCCATCCATCCATCCATCCATCCATCCATTAATTCATCCATCCATCCATCCATCCATCCATCCATCCATTCATTATTTCATTGTCTCCACCAGGCCGAAGGCATGGGGAGAGAGAGTATGTTTTGCACTCCGTCCGCGTGTGTGTGTGTGTGTCCGTCCGTGTGTGTACAGCCGTATTGTATTGCATTCAAATCATGTTCTTTAAAATGCCCTTATTTGGGCTTCTTGCCACTTTTTTTATTTTATTTTCTATACGTATATCATCACTTTTGTACCGTTCATATACTGTGCTAAAAAATAAATCAAATCCAAATCAAATCACAGTATCTTACCTCACAGTCCTCAACAGACCTGCACGGCAGAAATACAATACGATACAGTACAATACAATGGAATGGAACGGTGTGGATGTTGTGTTACGCTATCTGTGCAGCACATTGAAGAAGCACATGTTTCAAAAGGCTCCTTCATAACCGTGACCTTGCCTTACCTAACCTATGTGTCACGTTATACCTTATACAGTCCTCAACATACCTATATACAGTATGATGTGGTATGCTATATGCGCCTGGACCGCTATATAGGCCAGCGGGCGCCCTGTGAAATATTAACTTATTCCATTTCCCTGAACAATGCCGAGTAGAAATGGTTTCTGTACATCCATTCATTCATTCATTAATTATTTCATTGTCTACTCCACCAGGCCGAAGGCATGGGGAGAGAGTATGTTTTGCACTCCGTCCGTGTGTGTGTGTCCGTGTGTGTGTGTCCGTGTGTGTGTGTGTGTGTGTGTGTGTGTGTGTGTGTGTGTGTGTGTGTGTGTGTGTGTGTGTGTGTGTGTGTGTGTGTGTGTTTTCTCCACATTCTGTCCAAAAATCCCGCAAATCGTTACACACACTATCTCTAGTCATGTGTTCAAGACGGATCTGTCCGATATTTCATATTCCATGCTGGCTTTCAAAGTTTGCAGGATTCATTGGCCCATTTGAAGGGAAAAAAAGCCTCAAATCATTTACGTGAAGTCTTTCACAGACTTCCCTACTATAGGCCGAGGAATATATCCCACCCTTTTCACATTGCGGTCTGTTATAGCGCCACCAACAGGTGGAATTTTGCAAAAAAGCACATTTTTTGGAACAAAATGCCTCAAATCATGAACGCAGCGTGCAATTTATACGTGAAATCTTTCACAGACCTCCCTACTATAGGCCGAGGAATATATCCCACCCTTTTCACAAAATGCCCTCAAATCATCCATTGTCATCCAAGGCGCGAGAAGAAATTTGGCACCCTTTTCACATTGGCCTATTATAGCGCCACCAGGAGGCCACAACCTGACCTGGCCTGGTGGAGACCTGTGTCCCCGAGGGGACCTTTATCTAGTTCATTCATTCATTCATTTCGTCAGTCCATTCGTTCACTCACTCATTCATGACATTGACTTGTTTCGTTTTGTTTATATGGCTGCATGTGAATTGGTGGATTCATTTCCCCCAAATTCATGTCAGCAGGTCAAAATAATGTTAGAGAACGGGCGCCGGGGTCCGGTCGCACCGTGTCTGGGAGAATGGACGGGTCGGAGGGTCAAGAGAAAGGTCTGGAAAACGGAAGTGTCGACTCCTCTCAGGACAAAAGCACTATTGTCCCTAAAACAATGCTGGCGATATCACTGGTAATACTTAATACAACAATACGGCATATATGAGAGAGAGAGAGAGAGAGAGAGAGAGAGAGAGAGAATGGTTCATTTAAATGGTAAATGAATGGTGCATTTACAGTATATATATAGCAACTTTTATCCAAGGTGCTTTACATAATAGACCCATTCACACACACACACACACATTCACACATAGCGATGGTGGAGGAAACATTGCAAGGCACCAACCTGCACATCGGGAGCAATCAGGGGTTCAGAGTGTATTATTGCGAGAGGCGGCCAGACAGCGAAACAGAGGCCTATATATACTGTATATAGAATAGGTAGACGTCTATTGTTGAATAATAGATAATAGAGATGTACTAATATAATATAATATCACCACAATGTCATCTCCTGACCGTTGACATGGATGGACGCGAAGGACATGTGTGACAAAAAAAGAATCCCTCCAAAGCATTCTATATAAATACAGTGTGGTCTGAAACATGACTTCAGGACGTAAAGCTCACCCACACGGAGGGAGTCAAGGTCATTGTCTCTCTCTTTCTCTCTCTCTCTCTCTCTCTCTCTGGGAGGGAGTCAAGGTCATGTCTCTCTCTCTCTCTCTCTCTCTCTGCTTGCTCCCACACAAAACCTTATTGGTCCCATTGTTGTCTCTGCGCGGCCTGTACTGAGCATGCTCAGTTCGCGCCACACACACACAAATGCAGGAAGTCATCATGACAGCTGGGCGGCTGGGAGCTCATTATCCGCTATAGTATTATATAAATATCACTTCTATACTATATCACGTCGACTATATACCTTTTATCCCACTGACGAAAACTACATGGAAACGGAATGAAAACTACAAGCGATACTGTATGATGACTAAAGCTATTAGTGTATCATTGGTAACACCTGTTCACTGTATATGTGAAGGAAGTATAAGGAAGAGGGCCCGATTTCTTCCCATTATGGCTGCTCATGTGCATTGAAACAAAATGCCAACCTGATAATTATAACCACTACCTTTTCCCACTGACGAAAACTACATGGAAGCTGAATGAAAACTATAAGCGATACTGTATATGATGACTAAAGCTATTAGTGTATCATTGGTAACACCTGTTCACTGTATATGTGAAGGAAGTATAAGGAAGAGGCCCGATTTCTTCCCATTATGGCTGCTCATGTGCATTGAAACAAAATGCCAACCTGATAATTATAACCACTACCTTTTC